>NC_091031.1:2883201-3202445 GCF_041296385.1 Aphelocoma coerulescens
GCAAAGAACAAGGCCGGGAAGGCTCCTGGCTCCAAAGCCGGCGGCACGCAAGGGCAAAGGCTGTGACCTCGGGGTACAACATCTGCAGGAGCCTCCGGGGACTCCCAGCACCGCACCGAGGGTGATTCCAGCAAGGCTTTAACCACAGGCACCCAGGGAGGTGTTTCCTCCGCTGTATTCTCCCCAGCCCAACCTTTTGTGCCCAGGCAGGGCAGCTCTGAGGCTGCCCCTGCACAGAACTGGTTTCCACCAGCCTGCAAACGATTAGGAGAAAAATCAACTTGGGGAGAAACTTCAGTCACAAAAAAATTTGTGACTGATAACTGCAACCTCTGGAAATATTTTTAGCTACACCAACCTATGTATAATACATAACTTTGATTTTATAATGATGGAACAGTATTGCAGGTGAGGTATGCAAAGAAGGAGTGAAAACAGCAAAAAGTGAAATAAAAAAGGAATAATCACAAATTAAAAAGAGAAGGTAATTAATAACACCAAATTCAGGGCAGGAATTTCTGATCACAGTCAGGAACAATGTAAAAGAGGATTTCAATAATATTTGGGTAGTAGTTCTTTTTCTAATAGAGACGATCTTTTTCAGCCAAACCCACTGGATTTGAAGCGGAAAATTAATTCAGGGAAGTTTTAAGAATAGTGTCCCTAGGCCACTTCCAAGTCCCTTTTGGTCTTTAGATCTCTAAGTACAAGTTTCTAAGCATCCATGCAGCTATTTCACAGCTTTGCACTCATATGGGTATGTGTACATTTACTTGGAAATGGCTGTTGTATGAAAGAAAAGGAAAACAAGGATCCAGAGAGGGCTGCTCACATCAGTGAGAAAGCTTCTGGGAGTTGCAAGAATTTAAAAATATTATTTCAGTTTATGCTTGGCATTTCTCACTCTCTTGCTCACAACCCTGTACCTTACATTGACCACGTTCCTGAAAACAACACTGTGGGCCAAACCCAGCATCTTCTGTCAACACAGTACAGAGGGACCACCAGGCACTTCCCATCCCATTCTCCTACAGGATTACCACAACTGCATTTATTTTCTAAAGTGACACTGAAATCTCACATTCCTATTGCAGGGCTCAAGCCCAGCAAAGCCCTGCTCCTCCTCTGCGAGGATAACAGTGCAGTGACCAGGGAGGGAGGGGTCCCTGAGGGGCACTGGTGCTCACTTGCCTCCAGGTGCTGACACCCTGAGGTGACACCTGCTGAGGTGGCACCACACCAAGTCACCCATGGGCTGGATCCTGCACAAGGCTCAGCATCACAGGCCAGCTGAGCACAGCTTTTCACAACAGCTCCTGAGAGAGGTTTGCATTGCCTGGAGAGAAAGGATCAACCTCCACTAGAAACACAGGAAAGGGAATAATTTACAGCCCTTACTAGATCCACCAGAGAGGTTAAATATGCTGATTCCACCAACATACCCCAATGAAAACCCAAAAAAACCCGCCCACTCCACACAGAAAGCTCTTCTACCCCACCAGCTTACCAGGGGTAAGAACTTCAGTCATCCTTTGCAGACCAGATGTTGCATGAGCCTTTCTACAGTCACCCAACAGCAAAGTTGGAGCAGCTCACAGGCTGCTGAAGGATTTTTCAGGCAGGAAGATGGTGGAGATACAGTTGAACTTGATGTCTTAAAGCTCTTCTCCAACCTAAATGATTCTGTTTGTACAGTAGTGCTGTTCAGAGAAGGAAGCTTCAAGGGAGACATTTGGGAGCATAAACCAGCTCAGGTATCACCTGCACTAGAAGCACAAGTCAACCACCCATCCTGGCTGTAGGGCTGAAACCCCAGAAGGTCCTTATTTATCAGCACATACAAGGATAGGGATAGGCCTGAAGTGAAGGTTAAGTGTTTGCAGATGGGCTTTATTGAATTAGGCTGAAGGTTCAGGTTGGAAATGCCCCTCTGGGAAGTGGCTGGTTTGTCCTGCAGCTTTTTTGTCCACAATCTTTGGTCCTGCTAGTGTTGTGGCAGGGTTTGGGGTGGGAGCTGGACCCTGGTGCAGGTGTCTGGTTCCATTTTACCATGCCCAGTATTTATATTTCAAACTGCAGCAAAGCAGCTCAGTGGTGCAGGAAGAACCACTCCAAAGGTCTGAACAAAGGCAATGGGGCAGCACAGGGCCACCACCTGTGCTGGAGCAAACCTCAGATTGTGGGGATGCTTCCAGGATCTCCTGAGCAGAGCAGCAGAGTTTTCATTCAGAATTTTCATTGTAAATTCAGATCTACACTGAAATTAGTCAGTGACCTCATCCAACAAGGATGAACAAACAAGAAGATGACAAGCAAGTGTCGATAAGTCTCAGAAGACATAATATCATTCCTGAGCACAATTAAACCCAGCCGTGCAAACATCCAGGCTCTGACTGATCATGAAATCCACATGGGGTTATTCACGTTCTTAAGTCTGTTTTTCCACCACCCTCAGATGCAGGGTATGACTTTATGAAAACTGACTGTATAAAATTTAGGTGAGAGATTTAGATGGGCTCTGAATGTAAAGAGAGAGAGTCAGTTCTGAGGAATCCCTTTTTGAAAACACTTGCTCTGGGAGAAGAGTGTTCAGCTGTGGTCCTGAGACTGACCTGCCACATCCTCAGTGCCATGTGACACATCTGAGCCTGTGCCAACTAAATCTCATTGAACAAGTCCTGCACTTCCTGCTCCAGCACTTCCCAGCGCTCCTCAGTGAAGAGCCAAGGGTGGTATTACTTCCCTGATTTCAGCCCAGGATCACTTCCACCAACAGATTTCTTACAGATTCTAGGGCTAGAGCTTTAATGAATTCCTTGAATCCTTTCTTTGGGCAAAACTGGACAAAGTTAACTTCAGTGTTAGCTTGAGACAACAACAGAATTAGGACTCACAACCTTCTTTTGAAAGGATGGTCAACTCTGCCTGGCATTAAACTGATACGAGGTTTCAGTGGGAGAAGAACAAGATTCCTAAAGTATAAATCTGTTGAATAGATTTTATAAAGGTGGAAGTATTGTTACAACTTCACTGCCCAGCTGAGATGAAGGTGCTCCTTTACTTTGCTCATTCTACCAACACACATTTCCTTGTTTTCAGCCCCAAGTACTGAGTTTGGATCCTGTGTTGCCATAAAAAAGCCCATCTCCATTCCCACTAAGCTGTATGTCCATTTGAAACAAACAGAATGTTGGGGCCCAGCCCTGCAGATAAAATTGTTTTAGAGAGCTGCTCAAAGGGGGTCTCAGTTCTAAATCCTCCTTGTGTGAAGGTGAGCTCCATGTCCACCTTCCCAAGGGTCTGCTGAAAATACTGCCCTGAATACTGGACATACCTGGGTTGAAAGGAAAATTAAAGTTTCCTGTTAGAAGATGGAGCACCATCAGGAAAGAAAACATCTCTTCTCCCAAGGATGCCTGGAAAGAAGCAAAGCTCTTATGACCTGTAGCCATAAATTCATGGGATGAACTATCCCATAGTTCATGGGATAAAGGGATGAAAACAGATTGCAATTATGGATGGCAGAACAAGGGCACAGTCTCCACTCTTTTAGTTCCCTGGTTCTGTCAGTGAAGGAGAGACCAATTGTGGCAGCAAATGGTAAATAAATTGTATTTTATCCAGGGGTTTGCCTTATTTACATTATGACAAATGCCAGATAACACCACAGAGCTGCACAATCACTGTGCAAAAGTGCTACAAACTGCTCCCACATGCAGCACACTCCCTCCTTCTCTCACGCAAGGCACATTTTTGCAGGATCAGACCCTCATTCAGTTCTTTCAATGCTTTTTCACAATTTTTTTTTTCAATTTAGGGAGGAAAAGTTTTATTTAATTATCTTTTTTTTTTTTTTTTTTTTTTTTTTTGTGGTTTGAATTGACCAACTGCATATTGTCCCCTGGCTTTATCAAAGAAGCCACCAGTACCAGAGCACATCTAATTTTAAGAGAGCTTTAGTAGGCAGACTTAAAATTGATCATGCATTTTAGTTTCAGTAACTTGCAATTTCTGCATGCTTTGATAGTGCACTTTAAAGAACAAGTCTTTAATGACAAAGACTTAAAGGAAATGACCTTTCTGAAGAAAATATCAAAGCTTGGAAAAGATAGCTCCTTGGAAAAAAAAGGCTGAATTAAAATGACCTTGTGTTCTGAAACTTCTTCATACAATATCTGACGTCTTACTTTTCCTTTGTACCCTCCAAATGGGACCAAGTATAATTTAGCAGTGTGGTGCCTCCAGTCCATTCTGTGATTTGGGGAGGACTTGCAGTGCATTAAGAGAATTAAAAAAAAAAAAAAAAATCAGATCCTATAGAGATTCTCTATCAAGACCTCTCAGCATCAGGATCAAAGCTTTGTGTGTTTTCCAGAAAATGCAATAAATATTTTCTTCTAATTGTTGTAAAATATTTTTCTGTACAGCAAAATCATTTCTCAGTTTGAAACCACCACAGTCAGGAGAGATTTGGGCAAGTACCAGGAGTATCTGCTGTCCCCAGCACAATTAAAGCTCTGTTGCAGACGCAAGCAGAAGGAGGGACCTTGTATCCCTTTTCTTCCAGCTGGGCCAAAATGGAGCATTTTTGTTCCATGTAACACAAGAACTGTGAGTGGCACTGAAACAAGGTGTCACCTTGATAAGGGTCACCTCCCTGGGTACTGGTGAAAAATGGTACGGTGACATTTTCTTGGGGGGGTTTGTAGAGGGTGAAACAATCTTCTCTCACAGAGCAAAATGGGTGAATTAAATCAATATAAAATAGAAACAAGGTTGTAACCACACTCAAGCTGGTTTGGCCAGAGCTTGTTTGGGGACAATGAAGCCAACTCCTGGCAGCTGGCAATTCCTTACCAAGTGGGGAAAAGAGAGGCAGAGAGCAAGTAATTACTTCGGAAATCTTTCTAATCCTTCCGTTTGGACTCCTAACTCTCACTTGTTCCAAAAATGATCAAAGCAATGTTAACAGCTACAAGAGAATTCCACCCGCACTCACATTTAAGTTCTTACAAGGTTCATAAGCACCTTCAAAGTGGTCCTCAAGCTGTAGTTGATGCTGGAGAGAGTTTCATAGAGTTTTGAACCCCCCTGACTGACCAACATCTACTTTTCTCAAACTGCTTTATGACCATCAGTGACATCAGCAACCCAATTCCATCAAAAAGAAGGAAATTCAGGAATTCAAGTAGCTAGAAGAGGGCCCATGTGTTTTTTTAATCGATGTACACCCCTTCCTGCTGTCAAAAGCATTAAAACCACACAGATATCACAGAAAAACACAAGCAGAGAAGCAGAATCAAAGATGCCTCATTTCCCTCAGGCATGAGAGGAGTTGTCACTGTCCCCACCTCTGCCATTTGGACATGGGGCCGTGCCCAGTGGGTACATGCCAGTGCCCACAGCCTGTTCCTCCTGCAGAGCTCAGCCACTGCTGCCCTGCACCTTTCAGGGTAAAAACATTTTACACAATTAATGCATCCCAACAAATTCCTGCTCCTACATCTCCCTGTTCCCCCAGGCAAGGCTTTGTGGCACCTGCCACAGCACCTCCTCCTTTATCAGAGGAGCCGTGACAAGCCCTTATCTGTAATTAGAAGAATCACTTGTTGATTCAAGGAAGGTGGAAAACCTGCCCAGGCCCCAAGTGGGCTGACAACCAGCAAAGCACCCAGAGCCGGAGCTGGGGTTTGGCACGGAGCGCACCGGTGCTGCCAGGAGGAGGGGTGGATGGAGCCAGCCTGCCAAAGCCTCTCCTCCTTGATCTCGGTGCCAGGAGCAGATAAGAGCCCAGCTGGTGAGCTGGGGCTTGGCGGCACAGCTGTCTCCACCACGGGCACTCAAGGGAGCTGGACCCTTTGAATTCTGCCAGGCCACGGCACGGGAGCACCGGTGACACCGGGGCCAGGCTGGAGAGGTGGCCATCCCCTCCAGCAGGGTCTCACTGGTGCTGCCAGGGCCACAGCTGGACTTGGAATAGGAATTTCTGCCCCTTCTCAAGCACTGTGCCTTGATCCCAACACCAGCAGCAGGATGGTGCCCAGGAAGAACAAAGCCATTCCTGTGTTTGGCAGATCTAAATGTTCACATTCCAAATGTACCAATGTCCACTCTGGCTCATGGATGGCGAGGAGATAACAGCACTGTCCCATGGCTGGCCAGCTCTGAGGGCTGACCAGGTCCTTCAGCTTTCCATTGCTCCTCAAACCTTATCCCAGAAAACCCTCTGGAATCTGCTCAGATTTCCCAGGATTGTCGCGGAGAGCCGGCACACGCCCACATGGCACCAAGGCCATATCACTTATGACTCTTTTCCAACAACATCCATGACTGTGTTATCAGTCCATGAGGAAGGAATTCCCTGTGCCTGGAGTATCCAACCCCACTGACAGCCAGAGCTGCCTGCATTGCCACCATGGTGCTCTCATCCTTGTGCCAAGATAACCCCTTGAAACACAGCACATAATCCCACTTAACAAAGCCATACAAAACTCCCCTGGCTACTGAGGTGGGTGAGATGCTCAAGCAGGACAATAATGTCAAAACAAAAAGATAAGAAAATAATAATATTTTAATATTATGTAAACACATGGACACAGAACAATGTCAAAATATGTTAGAATATCTTGGACAATAATAATAGTAGTAGAAAATGGGGTTTTCTTCATGTTTTAAGGTGAAAAAATGGTATTGGGAAGAAGTAACAAAAATATTAGTAGAGCAAAGTCTACTTGCTCGGTAAGCGAGCTCAGCGTGGCGTGAAACCGTGTATCAAAAGCATAAATCTGTAATAAAATAATGATAAAAAAATAATGGAAGGAAGATACAACAAAATCCATGCTGGCATGAGCTATGAATATGTTTTCATGAAGTTCATTTTTTTGTGATAACAAAAGAACCACTAATCTTTGCATTATAATTTACAAGAGCCAAATCTTCAAACCTATTCAAAGCAGTCCATTTGGCAATCACAGAGATCCCACCGATCCATCAGTTACCTGCAAAGGAAGAGATTTTTGTTAGTTATACCTTATTATTCTTATTATAAGAACACAACAGGCTGAAAGCAGGGCTGGGTCCTGTGGGCAGCGGGTCTGGAGCTTTCTATTTATCTAACAAAGTTACCTATGCTGGACTTATTACCAAGGATCTATGACATTTTCAGTTTCCAGTTAGCTTTAGCTAATTCCTGTTAACAAGTAATTTAGGAATAATATTTTCACACAACTGTGACGCCGCTAACCTTCTCACAGTTGCTTAAATATCTCACAAATGCTGACACTATTTTTACGAGCATGCATTCTTAGTTGCAGAAACCCTCATGTGAGATATGAAATACCATCAATGTCTATAAATACAGTAAAGATGGAGTGGCTTTCCTAGGAAGTTTCCTTGTACTCACCTCTCCACGTGAATCACTTACTCTAAAGGCACAGCCAGGCTTTTTATGGCTGCAGCAGTTGCCATAATTTATATTGGAGGGTGTAAACGCCTCAAAAAAAAAAGCTCAGGCTTGTGGAGATCCGGTGCTTTGAAGATGTGATCTGTAATATTCTGCCTTGCATCATTGTTTTCTATCTTAAAAGGAGGTGGCATCACCGCAGAGCTGCAGCTGTGCAGGAGCCACCGCCTCATCCTCGACGTGCAGGCAAAGCCCAGACTTGCAAAGCACCTGCAACTTCTCTAATCTTGCTCTAGCAGCACTGACTAAGCACTGGGGAAAAATTCTCAGATGCTTGTTTACTGAAAATAAGCTTTTAAAACTGCACCCATGTTGGAGGGTTTGAATTAAGCTGTAAAACTTCAAGAACTGGACCCACAGGTGTGAAATGGTACAAATTGATCAAAGATAATCCCATACTTTTTGGCGTGGTAGGCGGTCCGGTCTTCCTGGAGGACTCTTTTCAGCAGAAAACTTACCTGTAAAATACATCCCACATGAAAATAGGGTACAAAATTCCAATTAATAGATTTGTGCTCATTTCATAAAAGGAATTTTTCTGGTCTCTCCTGCCTAAATAAAATGCGGTAACACTTTAGCTGCGTAGAAGAATTAATATTTAATAGAAGACCGTTCTCTTGGCTTCCCTGGCTCTCCTCTGGCTGTGCACTCTACTCCTTCAGGAACAGAGTCGAACCAGTTGTTAAACCCAGCTGGTGGTACCATCTGGGCTGTGCAAGGGCTTGGGAGCTCCCATTCTCCTCACAGCTCCCATGTGATTCCTGTGCTCTGATCCCTGCACTTTTGCTCTTGTGATTAAGGTACTCACCTGTTCTTCAAATTAATGCTTATTAACACACTGCATCCCCTGTTGGCCATCTCACCAGGAGCAGACAGTCAGGCAGCAATCCTTTATACTTAGCAACATGTTTAGAAAACTTCACCCAAGCCTCAAGTATATATTCCTTTCCTGCTGTTTATTTTTATCCGCACACGGTGCTTTTACCCAGCCTATCCTCTTCATCCTCCTCCAACAATAAATAATCCTGACAGGTGCAGAGATTCCAGTGCCCTTTTTGTCTGATGTTTTCAAACAGGAATTTCAACAATTTTCAAAGAGCAGGACACCTGTGCTTCAGAGAGAGCCCAGCTCCCAGAGTGGTCTCTGACGCCAGCGCGTGTGGAAACACAGCCAGCAGCGATGGATTTCTGGGAGAGCACCCAGGTTTTCATGTGTGCAGTTACTTTTACTCCTTTGAAATGCTGCTGCTGCTGCTGCTGCTTACAGAAGCCCTGCAGGTGGATATCAGATTCTACTTTTTCTTTTTTAACTCATTAAAAGGTGTGGTATTCTTGTATTAGCTCAGAGTGACGCTTCCTATCAGGCAGTGCTAAGAGTCCTTTTAGGAGTCTTTAAAAATAGCTTTTTACTATGAACTGGAAATAGAATTCCCCAATAGACCCTTAAATATTTGTTTCCCACAACTATTTAAATGAGAAAGAGCATCACCCCCACTAGGGATCCCTTGAGGTGGACGCAGAATGTTTACAACCAGAGTGTTGAAGTTGTGTCACCACTTGCACAGGGAAATGTTGAGTTTCCACCATGAAAATTTCCTACTTCCATTGAAGGTGGCCTCTGCCAGGGGAATTGTCTCATGCAGAGCAAACTATGCTATAGAATAACCCTTACGCACGGCAAAGAGAAAAAAAGGGGACAAAACCCCAAATACATTGAATTACCAATCATCTCCATAGAGAAGATAGCATAAGACAGAGAAATGAGATGTTGTAGATCAATAATTTCTAGAAAAATGGTCCTGAAAATTGGCACAAGGATGTGATGATAATGGGCCTGAACTTGTACTCCATGTCCTCAGGTTTCTGCTTTTCCCAGAGCTCAGGGCAGCTCTGAGTCACCAGCTTGGCACTGTCCTTGTCCCAATTCTTCCCTTCAGCCAGGACATCCCAGATCCCAGATCCCAGTCCTTCCCAGCTCGGTTACATGCACTGATGGCATTTTCCTTGGATTCCCATTACTCCACAGCTATGATCACCCTTCTTTATGGCTATTTATCCTTCCTCACTGGAGTTCAGGCAATGATGACATTTTGTTTTCGTCCAGCTCCCAGTACACTGAATAGAAAAGCCCCAAATAACTTCTGTAGAAACCATGTGCAAGAAACACACCCAGTTCATCAGAAGTTCCCTATTTCCAATCACATTTGGATATTCCTATTAGGCAATAATAGGAATAATAGTCTAGTTCATATAAATCATACTGATTCTGCATCACTGTAGAAGAGCTGGTGGTTTGCAATGTTTAAGACAAAACATTACAGAGCCTCTTTATATAGGAAAATGTAGAAATATCACAATAATACTTTAGACAAATATCTTTAAAAAAAAATCCTATATGCTTTATTACACAGGCTGGAAAGAAAATAAAATTATTTCTAATCTTCTTCTTCACCCCCTATAGGCAGTCTCGAAATGATCTCTTCAGGAGAAACAGGGTAAGGGAGATGAAAGATAACTGTGAGCTGTATTTGAAAGGCTGAGGAAAAAACCCTAATACTGAAAAAAGCACAGTTTTTCCTGGAAGAAAAATCTGGGACCAAAAGATACAACGTGGTAGCTCTCAAACTGGAGGAGAAAAGTTTTGTGAAATATGACTGAGTGAAAAGCATGTGAGTGCTGCCATAATTTGGTGTTGAGACTTATTCAGTACTTTTGGCCAAATTTCAGAGGGTCATAACCTCCTGTCTAGAAGAGGTGGCTTTTCTCCAGCCCAAAATGCTCAAGATGAATAATAAGAATTTACCTGAGATTTTAAAGATGAAATGGTGTCTTCAAATTCCTTCTTGGAAGATGCTGGCATCAGCCCTTTGAGTATTTTTTCATATTCTTCTCGTATAGTAATCAACTATAACAGAATAAAGAGAAATTTTTATAGAGATGGCCGCTCTTAGATGCTGGAAAGTACATTTTTTTGCTTCTTTTGCCCTGTTTGGAGGCCAAATAAACACAGGATTGTGCTATCAAAAGGGAGAGGGAAGGAGAGAGAAGAAAGATCAGCAAAGACCTGTAAAGAGCAAAAGAGGTAAAAAAGACAAAGAAAGAAAAAGAAAAAAAAAATAGATGGAGAAGGAAAAAAATGAGAAAGGAACAGTAAGGCATTTGTTTGGGACATGGTCTGAAGAAGCAATAATCATTCTTAAATCCAGCTGAACTGAGCATTTATGCAGACACACCTTGCAAATTGACAGTCAGAAGTTTTCTGTCTGTCTTTGGTGGGATCCGAACCAGGTCAGTGGGGTGACGTTTGTCCCTTGCTCCCTTAGACAAGGTAAGTTACTGTTTCCCAAGATATATTTTACAAAATTTCTCAACTTCTAGGTGCTTTCATGGACATTTTTTAAAATTACTATTCACCATGCAACTATTTTTTTATTGTACTTTTTGTCTTCCTCAGCTTCATGGAGACTACAGGACTTTCAATGAGTAGATTTGAGCATCTTAGACCTGTTCCAAGACCCCAAAACAAGGAGGTTTAAATAGGGGGAAATTTTCATCTGCAACTTTATTCAACAGATGCTGAGTAAACAGGAGTTACAGAGCAGAGTTACATGAAGAGAGATCAGGTGGAAGGGTTGTGCTTCTTATCTCTCCAGAGTGGTTAGATTTGATGAGTTTTGACCTGGGGTAACATGGAGAGTGTGGCTCAGGTCAGCCCATCACGTTCCTTCTTGGCTGAATCAGGGCCTCACATCTGTAGTTAACTCCCAATAGGATTAACTGGTTAATTCAAATTAAGCAAGGGCTTTGGTGTTTTTCTGGATTAGCAGCTGAATATGTAAATAAAGGATCAAAGGGCTTTGATATCAGATTAACTCATAAAATATATTGAAACTTTCAAATGGAATCTTTTTTTTCCCCCATGGGTTACACACCAACGCCATTTGGTGCTGGTTTTACGTTCCCAAATAGCCGATATCTACCTCTGCAACCACAAATCCAACCCTCAGTCTTACACCTGAAGAAGCCACAGGTTCCAAATCCCAACTCCCAGAGCTCCCAGAGCTTCCACACGTGAGAACCCGAGGCCGAGTTCATCCTGACACCATCCCATGGGAACAGCAGCTCGCGCCAGAATCTGCATTATGCAGCGTGCAATTATCAATACAAAAGGAATAGAACACTCTGACGAAATGTTAGGAAAATTCTCCCTCTGAGTCACCCTGATAGGCAGGGGGAATTGCCAAATCTCTATGCAAATGGACAATTAGAGGCTTTCCTTGGGAACTGCAAGGAAGTGATGCCACTATGCAAATCTGAAGGGAAAAAAAAGAGGTGAGACAGGAAACCTCGTTTGAACTTCACTTGTGTATAAGCCAGCGATCAAAATTTATGTTTTTGAGGGCTACACCAATAAATTTATGCTACTATTTCTATCAAGGCTTCCAAAGTTATGCATAAGTGCTGTGCCAGGATAAATATTTTCTGAGCCAACAGCTCATTTGGGTGGGGACCTTGATAGAGCAGAAACATATATTTCAGTTGATTCAACATGTTCCATTTATTCTTGGTGAGACAAGACCAGAAACAGGCAGCCAGAGCAGCAAAATGCTTTTATTTCCTAAATTTTGATTAATAAAGACCTATTTAATGGGTAAGAGGATGGATGATCACCTGGCCAATATGCAGATGCAACAGAAGTCTTTTTTTTTTACAGCTCTGTGAGGGCAATAATAATTTTCTAATTGTGCAACAGTTTTCTTGCAACCAGGTCACTGGTTTTAATGGTCTAATCTGCAGTTGTCCTCTAAATAAGTGCTTTCACAATGCTGGGAACATTTGTTATTAACTTTGCAGAGCAGCAGAGGATCATTCCCTTCTGACACAGGTGTTTCTTGGAAAGTCAGGAAGAAGAAATGTTGTATTGTGCTTTGAAGTATGGAGATATCTTACAGGGTCAGCTGAGAATGGGGAAAGAAAATGAGAAACAAGCCCTGGTAGCTGCGGTTTGGCTTGCGGCTGATCCCTTACTCTATTTCAGAGACAAGACGTGCACTCTTTTTTACAGTGAAACCTGTTCTTTTGGATACAATTCCAATTTGTTTGAGAAGACAAAACATGCTACTTTCAGCTCTGCTCACTGGTAATTGCATCACAATAAGATGAAAATAAGTGCCCAGCTGTTTCGTGCTGTATTATGGTAAGCAACCTGATGGTACTTTTGGCTGAAGTCACTATCAAGGTTTATTGACCCAAGAGATTAAAATAGTGCATGGCAAAAATCTAAATCTCTTCTTACAACTGAAAAATAACATTCAGTGGGCTAATGGATACTCATTTTAATGGCAGAAGGTTTTTATTTTTGAACACTTATTTTTCACCAACGAAAGCTATGTCTGCAGGGATAGGGGTTTTTGTGCCTTAAAGGCTTTTTTGTTCTTTTATAGCCTCAAGCTGCCTCCCTAGGATCCACAAATACTGTGTCTCCTCTTGCACTCTTGAGGGATGTTTAAAATTGCAATTCTTCATCCCTCAGGAGGGCTTTAGTCTGCTGGATGAGGATGGCTCTATTTCATTTACTTGTGTTCATTTTTCTTCGGTCCTGAGAAAGCTTTTTTTTTTAAAATTCATTTTGGTGAGTTGATTTAATCCATGAACCCCCAGGAAGGTTTTACAGCTTTTAATATTAAGCTGCCACACTGTTCTTTGTTTATTCAGGTTGGTGGCTAATATATGAGGTTTTGAGTTTGACCATCAATCATCTTTTGTGTCAGCAGAAAGCTGAAGTTGCCACATATAGCTCATGTGTGCTTGGTCACGTGGTAAATTAGTAAAAAAAGAAGATATAAATAGTGACACAATTACATCAAGTGATGCAAAAAGCAGGGGACTTGGAATTTCATGGCTACACTGAAATTGTGTTGGGCATTGACCATTCTCAAAGAGAGAAAAGCTGGGTTTGATGCCCAGAAGAGAAAGCCAAACCTGAGCTTTCCAAACCAAGCAGCCAGGCCTGGCCCAGTGCTTATCAGCAGAATCACAGAATTGTTTAGGTTGGAAAAAGCCTTTAAGATCAAGTCCAACCATGAACCAGCACTTCCAGGGTCACCACTGCCCCATGTCCCTCAGCACCATGTCCACACATCTCTGCAATCCCTCCAGGGATGGCAGCAACCACTGCCCTGGGCACTACTGCAAAATCAGCTTCAATTCTACTACTCCAAGGAGTCTTCTGGTGGCACAGCTCAGTTTTGCAGCCACTCATCTTCTCTACAAACCTCAGAGGGATGTTTTGGGGCTGGATTAGGAGCTGGTGGGAGCACAGGAACACGCTCCATCGGCTCCTCACTGTGCTCCAGTCCCTCTCCTTCCTTTCTGAACAACCCAAGCACATCCAGGAGGAATACAGTGTCTTCATGGTGACCAGATGAATTTTAGCCATATGCTACCAACAGCCTTGCAAAGCATAGGGTATTCTGTGTCTCTTCCATGCCCTGCACCAGATCCTACTCAGGTTCCCAACACCCAAATCTTCCCTCCTTACAGCCCACAACTCTGTGATGCTGAGTTCATCCCTGGTGCAAAATACCCATCTCATAAAAAAAAAGAATCCAAAATTCAAAAACCCCAAACAAACACAATCTTCCCCAGCCCTTCCACCTGTAAATGACTTTATCAGAACCAGGGGAGCATAAGGAAACTGCAAAAGAAACTCTGAAGTAAATGAAGGGACCACAGAAAGTTCGAGTTCCTTTAAAAAAAAAATCTTGTCTCAAAGGGCATGAAGTTAACGTGTTTATGTCAGATAAGAATCAAAAGACAGTTGCCTTAACCAGGGTGTTGTGGCTTTTTAAAAATCTTAATTTCTGCCCGTTTATAATATTTACGCAGGATAATGTGTGCCAGGGAATACTAGAATAGTGACCAAAAGGCATAATTAGGATCTTCTAGTTGTTACCAAATTTTCTCCATGTTTCAGGGTGAATAAGTAATTTCCTCGCTCTCCTAAATCTTTTCCTATTTAAACGATTGTGTGCTATAATGCTGTTTAAAAGAAAAAACTCCTTAAAAAGGTTATGGATCTGGTCTGCAACATCTCTGAATGGAGACAGGAAAGATCTGCTGCAATAAATCTGAAGACAGGTTAGGGTTCCAAAAAGGTAAAAATAACCCCTTCAGTCTTAGGGAGATCATTTAATCTCAGAATAAAGTCTCCTCTTTCTAAATGAGGATAATAATAATAATAATAATAATAATAATAATAATAATAATAATAATATTGCATAGGTCAGCTTCATTCAGGTGGTTTGAAGACTGCTGAAGGAATTTTCTGAAAGCATTTTGAGAAGGGCAAGTGAAGGACAAATTCTTACAATGTCATCCCAATTTAAAAAACTTAATCAACAAAAAAAAAACCCCAACAACCAAAAAACCCACCAAAAAAGACAAACCAAAATGCAACCAAAAACCCAAACAAACATGCAAAGAGTGATTAATCACTTCTTGTTTGTGTCCTCCCTAATTGCAGATACTCCTCCTTTGCTTCTCAGCACTCCTGAAGTTTTAAGCAAGCACAGCTCCACTCCCACAAAACCTCTGTGAGCCCAGATGTGCCCTTTCCTCCCTCAGCTGGCCTGTGGGACGCTGAGCAATGTCCCCAACCCGGGAACAAACCAACCAAAATTGGCAATTTCCTTAAATTTCAGATCTCTCCGGTTTCTATTGTAAGAGAACATTTAACTGGAGCTTGAAATCTTCTGCAATGATTTTTCCTAATGAAGAATCCAATGATGCATCAATTGTTTCAGTGAAGATCAAGGTCTGAACATTTGTCTTTTCAGAAAATCATCAAACACGAATATCTGCTGCTTTTGAGTCCACATTCTCTCTGGTTTCAGGCACTGGGAATTTCAACTCTCACTGTGCAAGGCCGTTGAAATATGGTTCCCCCAGATTTAGAGGAACAGCATGCAACTCGATACAAATGTTCTCGGGTTCTTAAGAAAAGTAATGAACGCCATAAATCCCATTAATTTGGCTCAGCTGAAAACAGCGACCGGGCGAGATCAGCTGAGCAAGTTATTTTGTCAAGTGAACACCATGTTGCTCTCCACTGAGAAAATCCTGCTGGAGCACCTCCCCTGTACTGACAGTTCCAATAAAACATAAATTGGTGGCATAGCCGTCCCCTTTGTTTGTCTGTCTGTAGCCAGTAAACCATCCCAGCATCCAAGACATTTTTGCCTTGTTGTTTTACTAACCCACGGGGACCTCCAGCCCTGCCGAGCTCCTCGCTGGGCACTGAGTTTGCTGCTCCAGGTCATTTTTTTCTTTTCCCAACCTGCATCCAAGTGGCCTTATTACTTCAGTGGCTTGTGTTCCCATCTCTCTTTTCTTAACCAAGATCTCCCACCTGGAAAATCCTCTGTTTGTAGTTAAGCAATCTGAGTCCATATAATTCATAGCTGCAAAAGAAGCTTTTTGAAAAAAACCACCACTGGGCTGCATATGGCAAGAACAGCATTCCTGGGATTACACGACTTGGAGAGGAATAAAAGCTTTCACTGTCAACACCACGGAACAACCAGGAATGTTGTGGCTAGAAAATTCACGCTGTTCTCTCAGCCTCCCCCTCTCCAGGGCTCTGCTATTGTTCCAGCTGGGATTTGGAGGATCCCGGACTTATTTTTTTCTCCTTCCAGATGACTCATGGCAGATGCCATCCTTGCTCCCCCAGCACTCTTCCCCTCAGCTCGTGTCACTGCCAATTCCTTTGCCAGCCCAGGAGGTTGGGATTGCAGAGGAGGGTGAGGGAACATGGGAGGAAACCCCCCTGACACCCCCTGATCCAGAGGAACCAGACCCAAACCAGCCCAGCTGCTCCCCAGTGCTGCTGGGCCAAAGCTGAAAACACAGAATCACAGAATATTCTGGGCTAGAAGGGACCTACAAGGATCATCAGGTCCAATACATGGGGTTAATTTCAGTCTCTGGCCATTACTAATGCGCTATAAGGATAATTAAGTATGAAATAAAGCTCTGAGCATCTCTAACACCACTGCTGGAACACATTTATGTGTTTCGGTTTTTCATTCCAGCACATGTTACCTTCCACACAATCCCTCCCATCCGGGGTGGCTCAGCAGGGAGAGGTTTCAGTGCCTGATTCAGGAGGTGCCGAGTGCTCCCCAACACCAGCGAGAGCTGACAAAGCTCAGCAGCAGCAGGATCAGGCTCCGGATTTTCACACCGACTGTGTGAACAAGCAAATCTCTGTAGATAATAATCAGAAGCTACTTTTTTCGACCACCATTTCCAAGAACAAAAATCCAACCAGCGTCTCAACTGGAAAAGCAGCTGCCAGGCTTGCAGAGCCTCAGGGTTGGGCAAGGATGGGCAGTGCAGGAGAACCACGGCTGCGCTGCCTGGATGGAATTCCCATGGATGGCATTCAGTGCTGACTATGCTGACAACAAAATAAATAGTACCTTAGAATTTACATGAAGTTAAAGATCACCATAAAGTCGGTCTTTTCCAGTCCTTTACCTCCACTGCCTAGAAAGAGAGACTGGGACAGTTCCCTAATTAAACAGGCATTGCTGGGAGCTAAACTGCAGATGAGGTGTTGCTGCTCTGCTCTTCTGTCATCCACTGGCTCCTCCAGACATTCCTATTTCTTCTTTTTCTTTTAATTCCCTGCAATAAGCACCAGTATTGCTGTTCCTTGCAGTCCTACTTTAACAGCTTCTGAAAGAGCAAAGTTCCCTTAATGGATAGTATGTAAGCAAACCACAGATGCTCTAAAATGAGGTACTGCCCTCTTAAAGAAAGATCTCTCTCATTCACTATTATTTAAGACAAAGAGCAAGAAAAGTGACATTTTAAAATACTCTCTCATTCCTTCATGCTGCCATATGAGAGCATATTCTATTCTCTTTTGGTAACAATTCCCTTTTCCCTTTTAACTATTTGTCCTGTACTTTCTGTTTGCTGTCTTTCTCCAGCTGGCCACCAAGCTCCAATAATTCATTCTGTTCTATTCAGGAGGCGAATATTTGTGTATTTTCCAGTTGTGTCTGGTTACCAAAGCTAACATTTGATCACTGACTTCCACACATGCACCATCATCCTCGACTCCTTTCCCTTTGACAGTTGCACAGTTGGTGAGAGCCTCCTCTCCCGCAGTTCCTGCCATATGGAGCTCCTGGGAACTTTAAACTCCATTGATTTCAAGCTCCTTTCAAATCCCACCTGCAAAGCTGTTTTTCTGTGCTTGAATCTCAGCTTCTATCTCCTCCTGCTAATCTGAAACCTCATGCTATACAGAATAATTTACTATATTCATCGTAATTCTCTTTCCTTTCATAGCTGGCCATTAAAGAAAATGATACACAAATATAAAATGTGTCAAATGCAAAATTGTGATTTATCCTAACAATCTCAGTCTTAATGAAAAACTGAAGGGTGCTGTTGTATCAAAGTGATTAATGAATATATCAGTGGATTTGAGCATAAGGTAGACAGCCTACTAAGGTAAAAAGGGGTAGAATTGAGCTCCAAATAATGTCTGTGGTCATTTATGGTACCTAAGTCTACAATGCCCCACTGGAAGTGTTCAAGGTTGGGCTAGACTGGGCTTGGAGCAACCTGGCCTAAGGAAGGTGTCCCTGACCCTGGCAGGGGCTGGTACTGGCTAATCTTTACGGTCCCTTTGATGCCTTTTCCTGGTCTTAAAATCAAGAGTCATACACAGTTAGAAGGGGAAAAGGGATTTTACCTTGGTATTTATTTTAAGGATCCTTAGGTGCACATGCCCAGGTCATAAGCACCGAAATGCACCCCGCCGAATATGCCCCCCCAAAAGATCTGGTATAACATTCTAGGTGTTACTAATTAGCATATCTATCAAAGATTCCCCAGTGAGAGGCTCGAGTGAGCCCCCCCTCCCCAAGGAGCCTTCCCATGGATGGTTCTATCTCAGTTTACAGAATGTGTTCTGGAGAGGACCTTGGGCTCTGGGGCACACTGATCCCTAACTACCAATCTTCTAAGATGTTGAGTCTCCTGGCTGAACAAACAAGGCCAAGAATGTAGGCAAAAAGCCCTAATACAGAAGCTGTAAGAAGGTATAACAGGGGTATAAAAGAAAAGGCAAAAAATCATCATGGCATCACCTTCCAACCCAAACAAAATTCTATGAAGTCAGCATTGCCATACACCTATGGGGAACCTATATCCATGAAAAGCCCCTTCCAGAGATATAACCAGGATCAGACTGATTCCCTCCTCTACTGGGAAGGCTGAAAAGACACCCAGAATCTCCCCAGAACTGGATGCTGTGGTCTGTGTGTGCCAAACAGCCCGAGCAGTGCTCCCTCTCCCACTGGATTCTTCATTGCTGCTCTATGGCTCTCCAACATCTTCTTTTCAATAAAAATACTTTAAATTTGAAATTTTCTCACCACAAGTAGTTAGCAAAGAAATCCCCTATTGTGCAGATGTGAAACCATCAGATTTTCAGCCTGTGGGGAGCTGTGTCCTTCTGCCTCTTGGTCTCCTGCATTTTCCACAAGGTTTTATGGGAAGAAAACAGCTGAAGCACACAGGTCCCTCCTGAGCCCAGTGCTGGGGGTGTCAGCAGAGCAGTGGGTGCAGGAGACACCACAAGGTCCCTCCTCAGCCACACAGAACTGCACAAAAACAAACACTCTTCAAATCCATCCTCTCGGATCTGTGCTGGTCACAGACAGAAACTGCAGGAACTATTTTAATGTGACAATATTTGGTGGTGTAGTTCCTGAAAATCACAGTGGAAATTCCTCTCAGGTTCTCACTCTCCTCCCCACGGCTCCAGAGGCTGCTGAGCCCCAGCAAGGGCTGCTCTCAGTGAAGCACTGCTGAGGTTTAAGATCGTCCACATCCAGGCTGAGCTTCCCATTTCTGTGGGAGCAGAAATGGCTCTCTGGGGGAGAAATTTTGGAAGCATTTCAGTGACGTGGGTTGAAGCAAGCGGAGCAAACAGCAGAATTTCATCACCACCTCCAGCCGTGCTGACTGGTTGGATTTCAGTTTCCAAAGTGGCTCACAAAGGCTCCCTCCATCCTCCTCACTTGCAGCTGGCCACAAAGCCAACCTGGGCTTTTAAGTAACCTAACCTAGAACTTATTTGCCTGATTCTGGGAGACTGTAACATGTTCTGAGAAAGACAACACTTTGAGAAAGTCTGGGAATTTGAGGCAGGGACCCCAGGCTGCCATCTGATGGTATTTAAAACTCTCTGATACCTTTAAAAATCACAGAATCATGGAAACATGGAATGGTTGGGGTTGGAAGGGACATGAAAGATCCTCTCGTTCCAATCCCACTGCCATGGGCAGGGACAACTTCACTAGATAATTTCTAAGAAGAAATATGGACAAAAAGCCCTAAACTAACGGGCTAATATTACTCAAGTGTCCCAGCCATCATATTAAGAACTCCTCGGGACTCATACCATGGACATCAATGTCTATTGCTCATCTGTGTCTCACTGATTCCTTGCTCCCAGCTCCAAAAATCCGCTGGCAGCAGCACTATTCCCAGCAAGGAGAAGGTGTGGCAAGCCTTAGAAGTTTCCCTGTGCTACACAGCAACTGAAATTTCAGAAGGATGCATCACAGCATTCATCTGACAACAAATATATTTAGTTGGCATGGAAACAGTAAGTTGGGCTGAATGTGGCAAATATCCAGCAGTCATAAAAAATCGAGCAAGTCAGGATAATAAACATTAGAAATGAAAACTGGCTGAATGCTTTTCAATCATGGCTCTTTTACAATTATCACTCCTGTTTTCATTTGAACATGAGTGAAATCCACTTAAACTAAGCTGTTCCATTTTATGCCAAATACTTCTATAACATCCTCATTCAGATAACTTCTTTCTCCTTTTTTTATAATCTGTTTGAGGAAAAAGAAATTAAAGGGCTGAAAACCTCCATTGCTATTCTCCTTCATTTCCTCAGCAATATTAATGAATTGAACATAATTGATTTTCTGTCTGAGAATCTCTCTACTTTAAGACTCTATTTATGACTTGACTGCTTGGAGGTATCCCTATGGTTTGAGTACCTATAGTGTTGCTACTTTAGTTGTTTGCAAACACAAGGAACTTCTCCCCCCTCTATTATCCCAAATTTGATATCATACTCAATCCAGATCTACAGGTAGAAACATTAGAACAAGGAATGAAAAGAATAGGATTTTTTTTCTGAGAAATTTCTTGTGTGTAATTCCCAAAGGACAGATTCCTGGGGCTTTTTAGTAAACTGAGTTGGGGTGATTACCCTTAAAAAAAGAATCTGAAATGAAATGAATGCTAAAGAAGTCTAGGTAGTATAGAAGAAAAGGATCACTACCATGAATTTTTATACAGGCCCCAATTCAGCAAAACTTGTTGCATGCCTAAATTCCTGGATTTGTTCAGCTCTCAGTGATGTGTGTCATTTTTAATTACACATTCACAGGATGTAGAGACTCCTGTATGAACAATGGAGATTTTTTAACTATGACTGACAAATGCACAAAGCCACAGGACTTAAGAAATGTTTAGTAGGAAATCTCGTCTCACATTAGATCCAGGCACACATCAGAGACAACCAAGGGATACATTTGCTCCAAGAGTACAAGATACAGGAACACAATGGGATCACTCGACAGGAAGCTGACCCCAGAGTTATGTAGGACTGAGATACAAGAAACTTCAGTGCTGCTTTGCAAGGAAATGGTTTGGACACACCCAAATTTGCCAGAAACCTTCCCAGACTGCTTTAACAGTCTTGTGACCGTATATATTTAACAACAACAATATATAAAAAACGATATATTACAATTTTTACATTCACTTTCCATGAATACAAATATTTATGTCTCAAGAAGCTAGACATCCAATTTGTAAAGGAAACATCCAACACTTTGACCTGAAGAAAGATGATACAGCTCTGAGCCTCCCCTCTCGAAGTGCAGCATTACTGAATACTGGAAAACCAGGACAGAGACAGAACAACCTTTATGGAAAAGATAAAATAATTTAGAGCAGCACTTTTGAGAAATGTGATTGGAACCCATCACCCAGAGATCGCTGCCATATGGCACCACTGGTGAGACAACACAGACACAACGTGATTGCACCAACCCACACTGTAAAATGGGACAGAAAAACTAAACAGGAGTAAACACGAGTTCATCCAAGAACACAAAGTATGGGAATGGAAAAACTCCATAAAAACAACACCTCCTCTCCAACTGCAGCACCACACTCGCCTCTAGAACAGTTCAGGGTTTGCTGACAGCCCAACGTATTTTCTCCCCTTTATTTATAGGATATTCTGTCTCCCTGGATAATTACAATAATGAAAGGTTAAGCCTGTGTGATCACTAGAGGGTCACTGTAACAAAGAGTTAAACTTTGTGGCTCTGTCAGCCACTCTTAAAGGCTGAAGAGTTATAAGGACATTGCACTGGAAAAACAGCCAACATGGAGCACCAAGATACCACCCAACAAGCCGTAACGAGAAACAGCTTTTTAGTTTTAATTAAAAGCACAACAAAATGTTTTTTCATGTCTCATTCATTTGTTTGTTGTTGTTATAGAATCAAAACACAAGATTTTTGCTTTTAATGAAAAACAGAAGCTCTTTAACCCTCTCTCCTCCTTATTTATAGACATGTAAAAGCTTGGAAAAGTGGCTTTTGTAATGGCACCAGCACAAATCGCCATGTTTTATGCAATTCTGATTCACACAGTATTTGGTAAAAGCAGAAAGCAAGTTACTGCCCTGAATATTTCAACTCCCTGATCGGCTGATGAGTTGTTAACTACTGTTAACACTTGATGAACATGTTTACAGGTAGCCTGGCCAAACCTACTAACTGGAAACACGTCAGAGCTGTCACTTTTCCGTTTTTCTTCTGGAGAGATAAGCAGAACTAATGAATTAGCTGGTCACAGAGAAGACAAATAACAACTTCCAAAATGCTTGTCTGCAAAATAGACTGAAACCACCTAAACCAAACCAGCTTCAGTGGCTCCAGCTGCTTCAGGAAGTCCCAATGGATGAAAGGCAGAGACAAATCATTGATGAACTTGGATATGAGCTCTACCAAATCTGCCAACACAACTCTGCAGGAAAAGCTCGAAGATGGACAGCACACTGTAATTTCAATAACATTCCTGTTCCATTATACTGGGGAACAGGATGTTACCATCTGAACTAGTTCTTCATTAATTATGCCTGGACAGGAGAGTTCTGTAGGTTAGTTTGGAGCAGATGCTCATGAAGGAGGAAACCTTGAAGGCAGAAAGGGGGGCCCACCCTGTGAATCTGCATGTGCAGCCTTCTACCTCTGTATTTCATGAGTCACTTTTTATTTCTTCTTCTGGATCCTTCTCAAAATGGGTCAGAAAAAAAAAAAAAAAGGCAAAATAGCAGTGGCAGAGACTAAAGAAAAACATAAAAAATGAAGAAATTTGGAAGAGGATGTCCCTCACCGCGTGCAGCCAGTGCTGTTCCCTGGGAGGGACAACCATGCATTAAAGAGCTGATTTTCCTCCTTCTTTTCCAGGAGACTGAAGCCAAAATGCAATGCTTGTAGGCCAGCTCACTCACTACACCAAACTCCTCTGGTGCTGCAGGTGCTGCAGCTAAGGATGAGCCTGGCCCAACATCTGGATTTGGGAGGCAGAGGGGGGACAGAAAGGAACAGCTCATCACTGACACTCCAGAGAGGAAATACGTGAATTAAACACCAAGGGTGACAGAGGATTCCCATGTGCCAGTAGGATAACAAAAACTGAAGAAAAAATACTTGAAATTAATTACTATTACTGTTCTATAACCACCCCAACTGATTATTCCTGCAGGTACAGAGTTAGAAATGCTTCATGTAGGATACATGCTGTTGATACTGTTTACTCAGCACCAAATAAAGTTCTCAAATGCTTCAAAATCTGATTTGTATTAGAAATATATAAATTCCTACCTGATTCAGGTATTCATCAGCTGCATATTCTCCTGCATATTTCAATTTAATCTGGTTTGAATGCAGATCATGGACTTTCTGTTCCTATACTGCCTGTAAACAACACACTCTATTCTGCTCAAAGCACACTAAATAATCTCTGACTTCACTGGAAGTGTCCAGAAGAATTTTAGCACTATTAATCATCTGAAACTGTTTACAGACATGTTTGGACAATGAATGCAGAAGATCAGGACTAAAGATCATTTTTAGCGGTTATTTTCCAATTCCCTTCATACACACCATTAAAGAACAGGTTCGAATAGTCTCAGAAACCTCTATTAAAACACTACAGTCAGTTGAAAACAGTTCAAAATAAATGCATCATTTAACAGCCAGAATAGCTGAAATACCAACTTGCAATAGAGAGCAGCAGATAAGTATTTGCCTGAAGGGTTCAGACAGTTTAATTCTCTTTTATTACCAACAAAACAGAAAAGAAAGCTAGCTGGGAATTTTGCAGGAAAATATGTGCTTTTGCTTTGATGGAAGGTATTATTTTTAACCATTGCACCTCCTGGCTCAAGGGATGGGGACAGCACCCAGTACCTGCTCCTGGGCCTTGAGCTCGTTGCGCTGGAGCCTCCTCTGAGCGTCATAAATCTGCCCACGGTAATTCTCCACCTCGTCCTGCAAGGCCTGGAACAACACCAAGGGATGCAAAACACACGTGAGAAACATGGGATGGCAGCAAAACTTCCAGGTCACGTCTTCCAACAAGCTAGGAAAGGAAGCTGAGCACTCTGAGTCCAGCTGAACTTCGTGCTAAGATGTGACAGAGGCAGTTTGGCCACTCAAAAAAGTTACTTTGCACAGGTGGGACCACTGACTGAACAGGAGTAGGTACATCTTAAAAGTCCTATCTTAATATAGGCTACAAGTATTCATCCTAAAAATGTAATAAATACCCTCAAAGCCTGGAAGGCAAATGGAAATATTGCAACATTTGCATTTGCAAATGTCCCGGGTTTTTGTTGTCATCCCCTCTGTACAACCTGAGCTTCCTAGGAGCAGTTTTGCAGTGTACCAACAATCTTTTCTCTAAGCCAGAGTAATCCTCTCTTTGGAAAACAATGTCTGGAATTTGCAGTGGAAATGTATTCCATATTACTGAAATGGGATGCTGGCCGAGATGAGGGGCTCCCCTCCTGCCCTGTAGTCAAATCTAGCATGTGATCTACAAATGAAGTATAAATGGCAATAAATAAAGGGAATATTATGATCGTGTCACTTTACCACAACTACCCAATCTTTATTTAGTTCAGAAGTAATCGCTCCTAAACCAAGCTCATAAAACGAATCCACAAATTTATTTTGTCATGATTGTTCTCCTTATATATTTATTTTTATTCCAGCAGTCACTCAGAGCCTTGATCTTTTTGTTACATGCTTAACAAAGGAACAGCGTGCCCCAAGGAACTGATAGTCTGTGTTATTTCTAACAGATACACACCAAACAAACAATAGAAAGTTTCAAAGATTTTTTTTTTTTGAAAGTTTCCCACTCATTGTTGGATGTTTGAATACATGCTTAACATTTACTTACACATTTACTAAAAGCTTAGGGATGTTGTCAGCTTGAATAAAGGCATTGTTAACTGCAAGTGCTGACTCCAAGTAAAGTGCACAATGTGGATGGGGGATTGACACCAACACAGAGGCGGCTGTGGCTGCAGAAAGGGGATATTTTGAGTTATCTTTTGTATGGCAGGAAATCAGGGCATTGATACCCATCAGTGAAAAGCAGCACAGGGCTGGACCCGGGAAGGGGCTCATGCTGCAAATGCCACTGAAGGAACCTCCAATGATGCTTTTAAAAAAGCTGAGCTGCACAGAGACCTTCTGCAGAGCACCCTGGAATCACAGAATCATTAAGGCTGGAAAAGACCTCCCAGATCATCAAGTCCAACCTTTGACCAACCCTACAATGGTCACTAAACTGTATCACGAAATGCTGCGTTCACTTGTTTTTTGAACACTGCAAGGACGATGACTCCACCACTTCCCTGGGTGGCCTGTTCCAGGTCTTGACCACTCTTTCAGTGAATAAATGTCTTCCTAATATCCAGCCTAAACCTCCCTTAGTGCCCCTGCCTTTCCCTTGAGAGAAGAGACAAAAACCCCACAGACGCAGGGTGCTTTGTAGGACCTACCATATGGTTAATGTTTGCTTCCTCCCAGCAGCCAGGATACCTGTGCACAACTCAGGATCATTAAAAGTCCTCGTGGTGCAAAGATTTAACAGAAGAAATGACTTGCTCTTTTCCACAGCACCGAAATACTGTACTCTCCAATAATTTACAGGATAAAATTGCTATTGAGATAAGATAAGAGGACTACTTATGATAGATCTTGCACGCTGTTTTGAAGTGATGCCAGGCATTAACTTTAAAGTCTTATAGCTGTAAGACTGTTACATGTTCTGATGCCAAAAATTGTAACCAGACCCAAGCATGAACTTCAAATCTGCCCAGGGACTTTTATGCTATCACAGCTTCTGAGAAATGCTGAAATCCTGGCTTTGAATGCATAACCCACCTTCAGTACTCAACAAGGTTTGCAGTACCAGGAATTCGCATCAATATAATGAAATATATGTGGAAATTATGTGTGAATTGGAGGCTTTTTGTTTTCTTTTTGTACATCTATCTTCTGAGGTAAAATACAAACAAGCATAAAGGCTAAAATGAGCAATGTAGAAATGCAGTAACAAGCAGGGTCATTCCATGTATCAGGAAAATCACCAAAAACCCAATTAATCTGATGAAAATCCTGCCATAACCCCAAAGTGTCCATTCATAACCAGCCCAGGATGACTCTCAGGAACATTCCTGGAGCACATTTTGGATAAACTACAAAGCATGACCCATCTTCTCCTGCTCTTTCAGGACCAGCTTTTCCAGCCCAAATGGTCTGGCTTGGTGAAAAATAAGGAGAGAAGAAACCTCATCACACATCACTCGTCCTTTCCTTGTGCTCAAGAACAAGTTTGACCCTTCACAGGACTTTGAAGCTGGCCAAGAGATAGCAATTAAATGTACAAATACATGTGAGTACATATATATGTGTTTCAGAGAACAGATTTGTATCACCCCCATCTGCAGGTCCTGGAGCTCAAATTGTTCCTGCCAAAGACAGCAACCACACGGTGCCAAAGAGAACTGGTGCCTTGCTCCTTCCTTCCTTCACATCTCCATTTTTACTTCTCTTATTTACAACAAACTTCTGCAGAGGATAAAACGAGAGGTTCCTTTAAATCTGAGGGTTTGCAATGCATCTGAAAGTCATTTAATTTGGGAAATTCAGATAACACAGCCTTTGTCAGGTTCCCCTACTCTAGATAGGGTTTGCCAGCACAGAGCACACATGTTTTATTTCATTAGGAGAGCAGAAAATGTCTTAAATTTAAATTTAGAAAGAAGGTATTTTTACTATAGCATGTAAGTATAGCAAACTAACAACTCTTCCAGTTATCCATTCAACATTTGTCCAAAGCAGAATTTACTGTATGAACTCACAGACTTTTCCAATCACATCAGAACTGGCTGTTGGCAGGTTTTGTATTGGGATGGCAAAAAAACTCAACTAACTCCTTGGATCAATCACAAATACCTTTAACTGGACCCTTTTTGGACTATTTCTGTGCTGCATAAATTCCATGAGTAATTAATGTTCATTTGAGTATTCCAGCTATTCTATCAGCACAATGGCAAGAAAAGTAAAACCAAAAGTTCAGCATTTGATCAAAGCTGTGCCAAAATGAAAAAGTGACATCAAAATCTCATGGTCGCTGTAGATTCCTGCATGTGATTATCTCTGAAAACAGCAATTACACGTAAGCAAGTTTGTTGCCCATGATTTCAATTTTCTAGGAGGGATCACGACAGATGTCATGAATGATGCACCTTTTTGAAGACCACACTGAAAATTCTCTCTCAAAAGGCCTCATATGCAGTGGCCAGAGCCTGAATACTGATGGCAATTCCTGAAGCTACCAGAACCCTCAAATCTTTCTCTGAATCAGACAGGGAAGCTTTTGCCATGTAGAATACTCTTAAAAACGGCAGAGGACTTAGCCCAGGTACACCCAAGAACATCTCTTTTGTAAAACTGAACAATGTTTTGTTTTGTTTTGAAATGCAGTTTTTACTCTACGGCTTCAAAGTGTAACATTTCGTCCAAAGAACAGCAGAGCTTATGATGAATAACTGCTGAGATGAAGAAAAATGGATGAAAAAATGGATGAAAAAATAAAAATCCAGGCCAATTTTTAAGCCTTTTTTCCCCCCCTGAACAGAAAACAAAACTTAACTTATTTAGTTAAATTTTTCCAGGTTTGGAATGAATCCCCCATCTGTCAGCTGTGCTAAGTGGACTTGCAGCACTCTTATAAAGACAATATTAATTTTTTTTCAGTTAAACGGGCTTTCAAATGCCATGTAAACATGTTTGCTGTTGAACGTCTACACCATACCTGACCTTGGAAGTGCTTTGTGTTGGCCAGAGAACAAAGAAATCAAATGTTTTGCTTTCCAGCCCAGATATCCTACACTTTGAAAAGCTCTTAAAAATGTAAATGAGATAATAAGCTCCACTGCAACAATGTGGGTGAATTACAGCTGGAGAGAGGTAAAACTCATTTGATTTATTTCTAAAAATGGAAAGGATCCTAAAATAAAATCATATTGTTTGGGTCACACACAGCATTCAGAGGCCCGGGAAGGATGGAAGGGAAAAGTAACGGCTTTGAGAAGGCACCGCTGGAATATTCTGGGTAGATTTTGGGACCTGGAGTGGAGTTTGTGGATGAGTCCATCCCAGTCACTGTGATCCAGAGCCACCGGACAGTGATGTGGAAGGAGAAAGGAACCTCTGAACTGCATTTCTGGGTAGGCACCTTTTATTCCCCCTATTATCCCACTGGGGATTAATTATCTCCAGCAGAATGTTTAATGAAGTTTATTTTGGACCCAAGGGAGCAGCACACGTGGGGTTGATGTGTGTGGAGTTGGGCCTGTGCGGCTCCAGAAAAGCTGGGATGATGTACGGGATCAGAGGATTTCTGTGGGATACCTGAGGGGCAGATTGAGGCTCTGAAAAAAGGTGTTTTTTAAAAAAAAACTAACTTGTAAAGCATAGAGTTTTGACAAGAAGCCCTAAAGAGACAAAAAGGTGCAATGCCAGCATTCCAAAATCCCTTGTCAAGGCAGGAATTAATTTTTGGTGTTAGTTACAGGGCTTAATCTAAATCAACTAAAAGCTGGTAAGAGAAAGAGTTCAAAGAATCCCAGGAACAAGTATGGAATGGGAATGTATGGAGGATTTAGTATTTTATATATGAAAACTGATTTGATTATCCTTTAACCACAGGATATTTTTGAAAAGTGTTGGATTCTCTGAAAGAAAGTTCCGTTCTGAAGAGTTACATAAACAGAAACAATTCCTATTCTTAATTTCTTTGTATTGATTACAACTGTGAAGAAAATATTTACAAAGCTGTGATGTTTTGTCTTTAACCTGAAATAATTTCATATTTTTCGTATTTCCTGAGGGCAGACAAGGCTTGATTCCTGATCCCATCACATCGATGGGAAGTCACAGATCACAACCATTTATCTCTCTGGTCTGAGGGTTGAAAAACTAAGTGACACCTTCAAGAAAAGGAAAGTTTTCTAAAAAACATTAAATACCAATGTACTTTCACTATGAAACAGAAAGTGCCAGCAGAAAAGTTGCTGCTCATCCTGATCAGATTATGCTGGATAATGGCAGAGCCTTTTTTAAATAGAAATATGTAATTTTTATTAGCTGTACCAGCAACTCTGCGCACATGGATGTGCATCTGTATCCAGAAAAGCCCTCGATATTTATGACCCGTGCACAGTAGAGCTACCACTAAAGGTAGTGAGAGTTAGCACTTTTCATCTTCAAAGAATTTTTCAAATGTTACCAAATTAATATAATTAGTTAATGAAAGATGCAGTAATAAAAGCTACCCTAATTACCTACTGTAGTCTTAATTATCTCCTTATTAATGCCCACAGAAGAAGGCTTCCACTTTACATCCTCAAAACATGTGCCAACAATAATTCTGAATATAGGCTTCTCTTTAAGTGCCTTCTAAATTCAAATTACATCCATTGATGTGTTTTCTCTCCCCGTTCATGAGAAGAAAATCTCTGGAACTTTGAGGGGAAAAAACCCCACATGAATGTTAATAAAAATTAAAGCAAATTTTCTTCCAGAAATACACATGGAGATGCTTTAAAATGTTGTCATTAAAACATTTAATTTTAAAAACCTTTATCACTCCATGAAGCCAGAATTATGGGCTGTCTGGGCAAAAACTTCTTTACATTAAGTGGTCTCATAAT
The DNA here is from genome assembly GCF_041296385.1 of Aphelocoma coerulescens. Classification (NCBI taxonomy): domain Eukaryota; kingdom Metazoa; phylum Chordata; class Aves; order Passeriformes; family Corvidae; genus Aphelocoma; species Aphelocoma coerulescens. Next base: position 2,913,093 of record NC_091031.1, read on the forward strand.
TTAGAGTCAAACACAATTCTATCCAAAGGAAGCAGCCAAGAATCCCATCCAAATTTATCACAGATTTTTAAAAACAATCATTAATTTTGCTAAAACATTTCATGGAGATAAATAAATTTATCTGGGTTTATTACTACTATAAATAAATTGGGCAAATATATCTGTGAAGACCACTGATGTAATGCCATGAGTCAGAGCAAAACAAGGGTGTTTTTAAAAAGTGAAATAGTGATGTTTGAGCCAAATTGTTGGGGCATCCTCAACACTTTTTGCGTTTTTACTGAGCTCTCGCCCATGACACTGCAAACAAAAACCTCTGTACTTGGAGTTCTCTCTTGGTTTTGGTGCAAAGCAAAGGAAATCTTCTGGTTTTAAGCTAATACATATGTTTGCTGCTCACATATGGCAAAATTCCTTTCTGGTGGGAACTTTTTTGCTGTTGTTGCAACACACTATATATCCAAGAAGTCTCCTTTGATCTTGAACTATTGCTCCACTACTCATTATGCTACTGATTCAATATGAAAGGCAAAATTTCTGTGGTTTCTGTTAAAACAATGGCTTTGTTTTTGCAAACAAAGTTTTCCACAACCTATATGCAGGGGCCAACATTACTGCAAGAGAAAAGAAAATCTATTATTTTACACAGAAAATAGTCATGGAGTTTAATAACACAAATTATTTCTTTATCCTATAGGTACACTACAATTGCTATTATGATTGTACAGAAAATTTAGGCTTTACTGCTCCTCAGGAACAGAAATTAAAATGCCTTAAGTGATATTTGACATCTCTCTTTCCTATTTTACTTTCCTTTCACTGACCTCCCAGCCTGTTACCAGCAGTCCAACTCCAGGATCTGGTTGGGATCAGCTTGGATGGGTAGGGGAAAAAGGAAGACCTGCAAAAGCTGCTCTTCACAGTGTCCTACTAGAATCTTCCTGATTAATTTTAACCACTAAACACTATTTCATGAAAAGTGAACATGAATTACAACACAGAATGAAAATGCAAATTGGTAATACCTTTGTAAATGTGTCCCTACAGAAGTTGGTTGCCCATTTTCTGCTGCCATTATGGAAAAAAAAATGTTTCCTTGGTCAGGAATCAGATAAAAGGCATAATTTCCAAAGGCACAGAATTCATCAACTCCCACTTGGAATAACATGAGCTCCCATATACACCATGGCACGTTTGGAAGTTTGGCTCATTTTGCTGACATTTCAACATGGGAATGGAGATCTTGCAAAATTCTCCAGGCTGGGGCTTTGCCCATCCCCACCAGTCAAGCACCAGGCTATGGCTTCAGAGATTTGCCAGAAGGAGATGCCCTCGGGAAGTCTAACAAATCCTTCCCTTGAGGGACTATGGGAAGAAAGAAAGGGGTTCAGGAAGAAAAGTAATAATTTGATTCCAGGAACAGAACCAAGCCTCTCCAGCAGTAGGGGAAAAAAAACTTAAAGCAGGTCATTTTACATAAAAGAAAAAAATATATGCAAACATTTTGCAAAGTGGCAGGCTCTAACATAAGCCATTTTCATTTTTGACAATTTATGGACAGGAGACTGACTGGCAGTACACTATAAACTTGGGATCATCAGCATTAGCTCCTGAGCAGTCCCACAGCACTTCCACATCAGACTTCATCTGGATTCTTGGTGTCTTTAGGAGATTCCCTGAGCACTCCTGGAATTGTCAATATGCCTATTTTCCCTGTTTTGCTCCTGTAAGATGCTGATGCGTTTTCAGCATTTTCTGTACATACCTAGTTGAGCTGAGCACAGTTTTAAGATAATTTTCCTGCAAAGTCTTTAGCCCTATTAGAAATTCTTCCCTGTGAGGTTGGGGAGGCTCTGGCACAGGGTGCCCAGAGCAGCTGTGGCTGCCCCTGGATCCCTGGAAGTGCCCAAGGCCAGGCTGGATGGAGTGCCCTGGGACAGTGGAAGGTGTCCCTGCCTGTGGCAGGGGGTGGGATGGGATGAGCTTTAAGGTCTTTTCCAACCCAAATAATTTCAAGATTCTATGATTCTAAGATACATCCCTAAAACACCTTGAAGGCACCAGCAGGGCTATTTGTAGACTTAAAATTAGGCAGGGGCTTAAGCATTTTGCTGAGTCAGGGCTTCGCTGCAGGACATTATAAACGCAATTCTTTTGAAAGGCAAAGGATGCCATAAGGTCCTGCAGAGATAACAGTTCAAAGAAAACAGCAGCATAATTGTAAAGTTGGGCATTTTTTGTCAAGGGAAGCCAAGTAGGGAATTGTTTTCACTTTGTTTTAGTGGCTCAGGTGACAGGAGGGAAAGGAGGCAAGGTTCAAAGGCTGTAATAAACTGGCTTTCATCTGCTTTTCTCAATGGGCCACAAAACCCAACAAGCAGTTGCCGTGGCCAAGCACTGCTTTGTCTATGACCAGGACACTTCGGAGCTGTTGTGATGAAGTCAATCAAAAGCCTGTCAGCTGGAAGATTTACTGTAATATTTACCTGGAGTATTTTGTAGTTTGCTTTAACACTGCTTCCCCTTCTTTCCAGTCTGCATGAGTGGCATGGTCAAGAGCAGAGCAGAGGCTGCCGAAAGGAGAAAAGCACTGAACTGTTTCCCCCTTGCACTTGCTGAGGTTTAGGCAGAAACACCAATGGTGCACATTTACCAGATAAAATGAATCTTTTAAACCCAAAGACACCATGACATCTTAAGCATACACTTATGAAGGAAAAGTTCAGAACTCCATTTTAAACCACTTATGAGAGGATTTACCAAGATTCTGCCTAATGTTCAGCTGATGCTTTGTCAAAAACATTTATCACAAAGCTTTTGAAGTTTCTTAGCTCCCCCCGAGTTATTAAAACTTGAACTGCAGAGTTTGTTATCAGCCTCAGAGCACACACAAAATACATCAGGTATTTTTTCAGTCAACCTTTCAGTCTGATTTTGAGACTATTATACAAAATACAACATTCCCAATCAGGTTAATGTCTGACAGATAATGCTGAGCGGGCGGAACTGCTGCACCTGATTGATCTGCGAGACAATTTTCATTTCCTAATTTGCTTTTTATTAAACACTTTGCAATCAAAGGGAACGGTGAGGAGTCTGCCATTCTCCGAGCAGGTCTCCTGTGAAGATCTGATGTCGGCTTCAACATTTTCAGGCAACTTCTTGAATTTTTGATGCTCTGTTGCAAGAGTATCTAAAACGTTGTGTCAATGCCGTGGTAGTGAAAAACTGCTATTGTGAATAGAAATTAAGCAGTAAAACATCTGGTTCTGCTGCTTGCTGTACTCTTAACAACAGTTCTGCAAAAAACAAACATCAGGGGTTCAGGCAGAATTTCCTGCAATGACTTGGAGAACGCCCGAGTCTTGATAAAGCGGATTTATCAATCACTCGCTGAACAAGGCAATCTTCCACTGCCTGGGGCTTCATTCCCAACCAAGTTTATCAGTAAACTGCCACTTTAAGTGGGTGTTCGGACACTTCACACCTGGAGCCAGCCCACAGGTTCCAGCAGACCCCTGGTGCTCTACAAATGTCTCTTTAAAATGCATTGCTCACCACAGATACACAAAGAGCTGGAAATATAAACATTTCTAACAGCCTCTTATTTTGTTATGCTCTTTTAAAACAGAAATATGAAAGGCTCAGATATTTTTAATCAATAGGCCAATCTGATTCCCAGTAAGAATGAAAGAAAAGCTATTTATTTTGTGCAATCAAGTGCTCGGTATTGCTGCAATTCTCCCATTATATAAAATAACACCCATTTTCTTGCACACAGGCATACACAAAGAGATCGAATAATGTCTTTTTACCTTTCAAAGTAACCTTAATCAACAAAATTAACTTGCAAGGCAAACCACTGCTTTTTGAACTGAACAAGAGTGAGCTTGACTCAACACATGTGAGATGTGAGCAGCAGCAAAGTAATATCTGCTAAAATTATGTCTGGAAGCCAAAAATGGGGTGGTTCTTGACAGGAGAGGATGCACACTTGGAAATTCTTTTATTCAAAGTCTTTAATGACCTCCAACCCAATTACATTTGCAACAAGACATGACAATGCAGTTGCTCCTATTTAAAAGTATGTGTGAAAACAGAGCATTTTTGAAGCCTGAATCTTTTTTTTACTTTTTAATCATGTTGAGATGAAGCTCATTTACTTAAAAAGAAAAAATGAAATAGAACGTCCTCTGCAGCTGGTCAAACAGATTACGAAACTCTAATCTCAGTTGCCTGAGGAAAACCAAAACAGTTTTTCAAGTATCTATTTTACAGAGCATTAGCTTTATACTTTTAAAAAGAGGCATTAACATAACTGATCAGAACATCCCAGAACGTTTCTGATCTAGTTAATCATATGACGTTATGACAGAGATTCTTGCTGTCATAATGCCAATGTTTCTAAACATTTCTAAAATCCTTTAAGTTTTTTTTTTCCAAATTAGACATGGGTAAGATCTATTTCAGTTTCTTCAGAAGTTTTTCCTTCCATTTTAGAGCTCTATAAAACTGGTGCAGAGTATTTTAGATAGACAGACACATACACACACAGCAAGGAACAATGTCAGGCTCCATGACCTATTTAAATGTTTCTGTTAGCTTTTTATACAAAACATTTTGTTCTAATTCCTGCATAACTCATTTCTGGGAGTCCTCACCACCTTATTTCTTTAACTCTGCTGTATTCTTTACAGCTAAACTGGAATCATCAATAAAAAAATCAGGATTTGTCTAGTTTAAATTTATTTGGTTTATTTCCCTTAAAAGCAATTATTTAAAATTCCAGCCACACTTGTTGCAGCTCTGAGGATCAATGTTTATTGGACGAACTTCCAGCAGGTTTGGGCCCCTCTAAGCCAGCCCTGGTAAGATCAGACTGAGGATTCCTGGGAGAGATTCCTGACACGAGCACCTTTGCAACAGGAAACAAACAGCCTGTGCTGGACCTTTTGGTGCTGACAGTTTCTCCAGGATAGGTAAGAATAAGCTGTAATTTATACACAGGCAAGCCAGGAAGAAGATGAGAGGAGAAAAACACTCACCAAAGCTATGGCTGTGCCTCAGATATTGCTTTAGTGGGGTGTCAAGAGCTCTTATCACAGTTGTGACAAAGCAGATCTGATTTCCACTGAGTGCTTTTGGGGTTTGTTTGTTTGTTTGTTTGTGGGGTTTTTTTTGTTAAGTCTGTTTCAACTCAGCTTTGAGCTGAACACTCTACTGTTTCAGTGTGAAGATCTTTCTGGCAGAAAAGTCTTACATGAAAATGCACAGGCAGGAGAGGACCTCAGTCCCACACAGCATGAATTCTGTTGAGGTACTTGTGAATCTAACAAGTATCCACAAGATATTCTCCTGCTTTTGCTTCCCAGCAACACTCACAGGGTCCTGACAAGGCAGCTGAAATACCCCCAGAAAGCATACAAAGCTTTTTTAAAAAAATATATGTAAATAGTTACAAATATTCCTATATGGATGATATTTTAAAAATGCAAAAGCATTAAAAATAACAGAAAACAGATCAGGTTCTGAAGTGCCATGAGTTTCTCATTTGTGCAGCTACACATTAACGTCTCTCACCCGACCTGCACAGCTACTTCATGCATCCAAAAACCTTCCCCTTATCACAACTGAGACAAACACTGCAGGAAAAACATCATATGGCACAGTGTGAAAGAATTCCTGTACTGCTAAAGTTGCATAAACCTCGATCTAGTTCAGGATCTGATAGGGAAGCACAAATGAGCTTGGCCTCTGCTGAGATGGAGAAGGACATTGGCTTTTCACTTCCATCACAAAAGCTGAGTTAGAAACATAAATGAGTGCTCAGCAACACTAAACTTGATTTGCAGATGCACATTTCCATACAATGATTATGAATAGACACAAACATTGAGTAGAAGCGATGTGTTACTCTGGCAAGTGGAAGAAAACAATGCATCAGGTAGGAGTCCCTCCTTGGGGTTCAGAGCACAGCTGTGGTCAAAGCTATTTCCAGGCAGACAGTTAAAATCCACTGATAACATCCAAATTGTTAAATAGTCTTCAGTAATTGCTGTTCTACCTTGCTGAATTAAAAGTGTAAAACTGGGAAGGACATTTATGATACTGACAGTAGAAACAAAAGTAAGAGGAATTTAAATACAGCACATACAGCTGTTTTCAGGAGCCAGAGAGTGGCAATACACATCCTGGATTTCTCCTTCCAGCTGCCTGCAGAGTCCTGGCTTGGTCCAGTGGTGCAGGTGTTCCTGCAGGTACCTAACATTTGTCAGCTTGAGTTTTTATTTATACAGTTCCATTCTGCTCCTCCCAGGCTTCTCAGTAAGCAAACAAACTCACTTTTCATGTTCAGTGTTCTTGTTTGTACTTTTATCCTTTCTTACATAATAAACCTGGCAGAGAGCAGAGCAGGGAGAGTGCCCGGGGCTCCTGCTGTGGGTGCAGGGGGTTGGACACTCACTGTGGGCATCACCCCTCCTTGAGTGAGCACATCCTCTTCCTGGGTCTCCTCCAGGTTAGATCCTGGTGTGGAAAGGTGGGTGCAGGTGACGAGGGAGTCACATTGGCAACAGAAATGAGAAGGCCAAGGCAAACCATGGTACCACGGGTGGGAGCTCATGGGCACGCATGTGGAAAATGGAAAGGAAAACATTACAGCACTTCAGGATTTAACATCTTTTCAACAATTTTAGTACAGACAGATGGCACAACCTTCTATTGAAATGAAAATGTGTCCCTGAGACAGCGACTCTCAGGAGCCTAGATGGACTCAATGATCTCAGAGATTTTCTCCAACCTTAATGATTCTGTGAGTCTGTGAGTCTGGACCAGCACCATTGCCCACTTGGCAAGTGCACAAATGATGTGTTTTCCTAAACCACAGGATATCTGCATGAAGTTTTAGTGCTGCCATGTCCTAACTAATTACTTCCCTGGAAAAGGGACTGGTTTGTTTTCCCTTGATCTGGTTCTAGAAGAACTTGCATCCACTCCTTTTCGTATCACAAATGAGCTGATCTGTTTTCAGGATACGATGAGTGATGCTCTCCTTCACCCCCACATCAGACATTATTTGTTTGGGATGGTGTGAACTGTCAGACAGCAAACCCCAGGGCAAAAATGAGCTGGGACTTCCTGGCAAATCTCAAGAGGGAAGTGAACAGGGCATTGCAAGTTTTGTCTTCTAAGGCCAACATGGCCTGGTTTGAAATCCATGATCTCATGCCATGCTGGGCCAGGAAAATGGCATATCCAGGGCATGGGTTTCCAGCATAAAATACAAGTGAGGTGATCTGATGTGACTCTATTCACCTGCCAACAGCCCTGGCAGAAAAGTAAACAGGTTCTGGGGATGAGCTGCTGCTGGAGGCAAAGAAGAAACCATTAGAAGAGCTGCCCTGACCTGTGAGGAACTGGTGTTTTTGCTTTGAACTTCAGCAAATCTTAATGAATTCTTCATAACTGGCAATCCAGGGTTTTCACTGAGGATTTATTTCTCTAGAGGTGCCAAATGCAGGAGACAAATTCAACACTGGAAATACAAATTTGGGGTCTCGCAGTCAGTTGTCCAGGCTGGTGAAGGCAGTTCCAACACCACTGCAGGTCACTCTTTGTGTTGTATCAGGAGTTAGATTTATAGGTGAATATGCATAAGTGCTGAAGAATTTGGTTTCCTAATTATTAAAACATGTTGATTTAATGGAAGTTACTGACTTCAGTGTAGTGAAAGCTTAAACTAAAAGTAAGAAGAGACAGTTTTAGTAACAGAAGAAGTTAAAAAGTGGTTATGTCCTCCTTACTCGGAGGAGTAAGGTTTTGGTTGTACTTGACTCATCCCTGCTTTACTGCTCTTCCACTCCTCTGTTATCTGGCAGTTTTGGAGGGGATGCTGCCAAGAAGTTCATTTGAAATCCTAAATTTTATCCTGTAGGCAACACTTACTTCAGTTTCCTGAGAATAAATTTCACAGACAGAGCCCTGAAGAAGAAAACAGGTGAGCTCTCTTTGCCTCATAAATCAGTCAGGCTTCTTGAAGAGGCCAAAGATACAAAACTACAGATGCCTGCACAGAAACACTTCAGAAAAAGCTTCAGCCTTGAGGTTCACAGTCTTCTCCATAAGTCTCAACTCCTCAGTCTTCCTCATGCATGTTTTCAAGGGTCAACAAATCAAATATTTACTGTCTCAGATCCTGTTCATCAGTGAATCAAGACATGATGGTGCAAGAATCAGCAACAATGAACTATTCCCAGGAAAGGCATCCCATGCTCCAATGCAGGATGGAGTATGGATGGGAAATGCACATCCACATGCAACAGGCTCAAAGAATAAAATATATTTTCAATAAAACTAATCTGGTTTTCCATCGTACACACACATGTGCTGTATGAACACATAGAGGCAGTTCCTCAGGCTGCAAGGCAACAAGGTGTATGAACAGAAAATATTCACTGTACAAATTTTAGTGGGAAAAGGAGCAGAGAATAACACACAGAATAGACTTTTTCCTGTTTCTGGACTCCACTGCTATTTTGGCTGCCAACAGTACACAAAATTTCCACTGAAGGGCAAGTCAAACCAATTTCCCTGAGAACGGAGGCATCCGAAAACTCGCTGAGGTTATTCCATTAGTGCCTACGCATTCTCTAAGCGGATGAGCAGCTCCACTTTGAATCCATGTCAAACCACAAGGACTGGCTGATAATAACATTCAATTAAAATGATCTTGTCCTTCTAGAAAAATCTGGCTAACAGCTCCACCTCACCTTTTCTAGCTGGGCACAATGGGGCGATTGATGCTGCAAGGAAACGGGATAGGTTTGTACCGAGGAGCCGACAGGTCAGGTGTGGTGACAGTGTTTGCAGGTTTAACCTCTTACACAAACTTCTGAGATGAAAAAGCCACTTCTGCTGAGCACATACCAGTGAGAAAGCCAGAATTAGAGCTGGCAAACACCAAGCTGAGCTAATTAGACAGGTGTTTTGAAAAACCCTAAACTTTACACTTGACGCATATTTGGACCTTTTGATGTCGTACTTGGTGCTGCTTCACACCACTCAGGGCTCCAGAGAAAGGCAGGAGCTGCTCCCCTGCTCAGCTCTGGGGGTGAGTTTGCCATCTGATCTACTGAATACACAGATAAAAGTCGCCTCAGGCCTTTTTCCCTTTTCAATTGCAGTACTGTATCTTGGAAAGTTCTTTTATTCTCAACTCCACTGACGCAAGAAAGTGGCAGGAATATGGCAGCTTTGGCTGCTTTCCTTTGGTAGCTCTTTGTAAGTAATCCTTTAATGCTAAGAAAACAATAGGTATTTTCATTTTGGATGGAAAAAACAGTCCAGTTATAGAAAATTAAGGCAATGCCTTTCAAAATGTCTAAGAGTGCTACTGACCACTTGATTCTTCTGCTACCCTGCCTTTAAATTTTGGTAAACAGTTACCATGCACAGCTATCAGATTCTCCAGGTTTCTCTTGTTACGCTTAAGAAAAGCCCAACTATTATGAAAATGGTTAAGTTTAACAAAGATATTTCTATTTCCCTGTGATCTGCCATTCAAAAGCGTTAGCCAGTCATTTTTTAAAAAACACTCTTGATATTTGATCTTCTTGAGTTTCAGTTACATATAAAGCTGGAGAGCCAGCAGAAAATTCTAAGTGGAATCTGAAGATTTCTAAAGTCAACACTCATTTTGGCAGGAGCATTTTAATGCATAAAGCTGAAATCCTCAGTGATTCTCTCCTGCTGATATCCCTGGAGCAGCCAGCACCACGATTAGCACAAAACCAAAAGCAACCTATAGTAAAACATACAGCTCTGCAAAACGAGGATGTTGACACAAATGCTGGAAGTGGTGTAGGCACAATGGGATCAGCCAGGGCAACCTGGTGCTGCTCCAGCTCACTCCTGGGATGAGCCACGCCATGAGAAAGATATCTCAGGGAAAAGAGATGTTGATAACAAAGCAGGTCCACATCCCCAAATCCCTGCTTGCCAAACCCTGCAACCTGCCTTGCTGTGCCAGGCTCTAAAAGCCTTCAGTGCAGAGTTATAAATGTTTGTGGCCCGCGGAAGGTTTGCTTTGAAGACGTTGCTTTCCCGGCACTCTTTTGTTGGTGGAATCCATGGTTCCCACAGATTGTGTTTCCACCTCCACGGCTGCAGAAGCCCTGCAGTCAAGGCTGCAGTTCCAGGAGCAGGGAAGGAGGCTGCGTTCCAGGAACTCACTGGAACTGGAACAAAGCACAGCCCTTGGAAAGCCTACACAGCCCTGTGCACACTGTTTTATAGATGCCCCGTCTTTGGACGGCATTAGACACTTGTTTTTATCTTTATCTTTTTTTTTTCCTCTCCAGTAAAGTCTCAGACTTTGGAGCACAGGCTCTTCCTCCCAGGCGTTCTGCCTCCTAACTTCTGGGTATCTCCCCAGTTCTGTCTTTTTTAAGCACCACTTTCTCCTCCACATAAAAGTCCTTCTGCTCTCTGGAGAGAAAAACATCTTTGAAATGCAGCAGTAAACTCTGCATTTCTGTGAGCATCACATCTTAAAAAACCTGATTTCCATTTCCTTATAACATAGTTCTAAACACTGTCTGCCCTTCATTACAAACTGTGTGGGCTTATATCAATATTACTTAACACTTACTAATAAGAGTGTTTTGTCTGCACCTTTTTAATTACCCAGGACCCCTCTCAGTGTTACTACTCCTGTCTTGTCAATTGAAAGCAGTGAATTTTATGGCTGGTTTTGAATTATTTTTCTCCATTTTTCCAGTGCAAAATTAGTGTAGTCCACATTATTAAAAGAAAGATAGTTTAGCTGCATATGACTTTATATTTTATTATGTATTTATAGAATCTTTAACTCCATAATTTGGAGACAGGTGGTATCCCTTCTGGGGCTAACAAAGGATAAAAAGGACTTCATGCAGCAAAGTGCCTTCTGGAGGGAAAATACAACACTGAGGACAACAATGATAATGTAGGAAAAAGAAAAAATACCAACTTTTAAACCTGTCAGATAAATCTGGACTGCAGTTCAGAGGAAAAGGCAGGCACTAGCTCTAGTCTTTTAAAAAACTTGTAAGTCTGATTTTGCTGTTGGCCATGGTAAGTTCTTCAATGTGTTGAGACATGAAAAGTCAAGAAAAATGCCAGAGTGCAAAGCTTGCTGCAGGAAAAAAAAAAAGATGACTCAATTCTTTGTCTCACAAAGCATGTCAAAGATATTATGAAGTACTTACAGATGCTCAGCCACTCAGATTGCCTGGCTGGCCAAACATCTGAAACCCTGTAATTTTGAAGAGAAGGTACTATGCTTCAGACAATGAAATAATTTCTGTGGCAGCAGAAAAAGAGAGATGATTTTGAAAAGAAGAGTTTTTTAAAATCAGAATTTCAGTTGTGATCAGTAGCTAAGCTTAACACGAAAGTCAGCCTATTTTAATTATCATTTCTAATGAATGCGACAATACAGGCTTTTAAAGATAACCATGGAATGGAATCATGAGACAGAGCAGAAGAAAGAGTTGAAAACCTCAGGGCTAAACCCTCATTTTTCTAACAGACAGAATTTGGGTGAAACTACTATTTACATCAACAAAGACTGTGAAGAACAGGTGCCCCAGAGTTTGGACCCCATGAAGCAGAGAAAGCAAAGCCATAAAAGACCTGCAGATTTCATTTCCCTATTTTTTGGAAGACATGACCTTCTCTGCTGATCAAACAGAATACAGAAAGTTACGAGCAAGATAAAGTCATTTGCCTGGTAGATGTTAAGGTCTGCTTTACAATGCTAAAGCACCAGTGTTGGTGCCTTGTAATTCCCTGCTAATAAAAGACACTGCAGAGTTATGAGTATTATTACAGGCTAAAGTCAGTGACAAAGAAATAAAGATCCATGAAAAAGCACTCCATGTATTTAACATCAAGATGGTCCCTTACAAGTCTTTCTTTCACCATGCCAAATGGTTTATCATGGTAATGTTTGGCCACAAAGGCAATTAGAAGGATTTGAAGTCCCTCTGGAGAACTTTGTGACACTCACATCTTCAAGGCTCTGCAGTGACTGACAGAATTTGGCACAGCTGTGGCCACAGAAGCCCCACCAACAGTGGGGCAGGTTCTGACCAGATGTCTTACAAGACATGAGCCAGTGCCAATAGGGACATGCTGACCTTCTTTTTACAGACATTGCTGGTTTAAAAAAAAAAAAAAAAGACCAAAAGACCTTCATCCAAGTTAAAATAGAAAATGCAATAAAATACTTTAAAAATCTTATCAATAATGTGGGTCTGTTGACAAAAGTTTGTTCTGAGTTAGTGGTTGAGGTTGTAGGAGTTAATTCTGCCACCTCAGTGTATCCTGGGGAATAAAGCAAGTCAAGACTCCCTTACCAAAAAGCCCTTGACACAATATATGTCTTTATCCTAAGAGTTTTAGATTTTCATTTAGAGTTTACACCAAGATTTCAGGGTTTTTTCCCCCTAATTAATGCCCTCTGTGCTATCAGTTTCACAAGATCACAGACTTCTGAACCACCAGTCATTACAGTCTTAATTTCCACCTTTGCCACAAACCTTGGGTGAAGTCAAGGCTCTGCCCTCCTCTGTCTCACTCTTAAAACAGGACCAAAAAAGCTTCTTCTCCAGATCAGGGCAGCTTAGGTTCTGTGCTCTCAGATGCCGCTCTCCCTTAACAAGCACTAATTAAGGGCATTTAAACCACTTAGATTTACCTTTGCTTGGGACTTTTAACCAATCAATTAGAATTATTTATTTCTTACCAACTCCAACCCTGGCTCTTGCAGAGTGCAATGCTGGTGTTCCAAAAGGTGTTTTGAGGACAAAAACTAAGTATCTCTGCAGGGCTGCAGTTACTCAGTTCATGTTCCCAGAGATCTAATGTGCTTTTCCTTTTCATAAAGAATATTATTCCTAGTTACAAGTGGAATGTGCTAATAAACGTGGCTGATAATGAAACAGAACTACAAGCAAAATTAGCTTGCGCATCAAATTTTTAAAACCACAGGTTTTTTGATAGAGAAATTTGGTATGACTTATAGTTGCATGGATGATATTCACTGTGTTGATAAAACCCTCAATATTTAGCAGAAGAAATGATCCTTTGGCTCCAAGATACAACAGCATCTAACAAATATAGAGGATGTCAGGCATACTCAATGCCCACAAGGGCCCAGACAATTTAAACCCAGAAGTTTTCCCCTTTGTTCTGCTATGGCTATAAAACATAAAACACTTCAACTTTTTTTTCCCCTCTCAACATTTTCGAACATAACAATGAAAAAACAACTGTTTCAAAATTTTTCACATGAAGAGGAACATTATTATAGGCCATTCTTTCCTAGAAATCTTTTAAGTCTTATTTATTAACAGAATTAATCTGATCATAAGCTGGCTGACATACAAAGTGTTGACATATGTCATCTTCCAACCATGCTTTGCTAATGAAATTTTGGTGTTAATTCAAGGATATAACAGAATCCTGGAATCTGTAACAGGAATCAAACAACAATTGTGGTTCATCTGGCAAAAAAAGCATCATTTCCCCCCTTTTCTGTTGTGGGTTTGTTGCTGTATGCTCTCCATCATCCATTTCTTTCCAGAATCTACTTTTTGATGTGGAGTCCCCACTTGGCCATCAACTTCAGCATTAAAATGCTCTGAACATGTTCTGCAGTTCCAATCCCAGGAAATGTTTTGTACTTTTAATCCCAGAATCCAAAAGGATTTCATAAAAAAGTAAACAACTAAGCCTAAACAACTAAGGCTGGGATTTCATAAATAACCTCCAGGTATCTTTACAATGCCACCAACTTCTTGTTCTGCCCAGTCCAGTAACCAAAAGCAGCAGAGAAGTTTGGTAAATGCTCTGACCATTGGAATTACCAAGCTCCAGGCTGCTGTGGGTTAGTCACGACAGCGATGCAAGAAACATAACTTATAAAAAAAAGTTTAGCCCACACTTGAGTGCCCAGGGAAGCTCCTGCACAGACATTCCCAGGAGTTCAGCTCCCAGCCCCTCACTGGAGGGTGCCCACTGCAGCCCCAGTCTGAAGCATCACAAAGGGGTAAGAGACGTGGCAGTTCAGGCAGCTTTTCCAAACATCTGCAGGGCATTAGCACAGCTCTGATCCCAACTGATCCTGGGGCCCAAGGCAGTGGTTCCTGACCTCTGGGGTGAGCACAGGTGAGGCACAGCACAGTGACCAGGGGAGCTCTGCTGATTTGTCCCCTCAGCCCCAGCTCAGTGTCCCTGGGCTCTGCTCCAAAGAATTTAAGTCCTGGTAAGCTCAAAGCACAGACATCTCCATGGCACTGAAGGGTGAGCTGGGTTTTTGGGGTCAGACCTCAGCTGCTTTGGGCTCTGCCACGAGACATTGCTACTCCACGGCACTCAAAGTGGTCACCCTACAAGCCACAAGAGAGGAATGTGATGAGCCGAAGTTTTATCCTGATTTTACGAGTGATAACAAGTTCGGCTTGCCCTTAGGCCAGACCAACCACGGCCTAACACAAGTGCCAAGGCCTTCAAGCATTTGTCTCAAACTGACCCAAACTGAGGCCACTGAAGCCAAAAGCGTTGTTCAAATTGGGTTTTTACATCATCAAAAGAAGCAAAATGTTCTTGAAAATTTCATTTATTCTTCTTGACTAATATTTAAGATACTACCTTAAAAAATATTGAGTTGAAGGAGATGGATGCAATTGTGCAATAATAACAAATCAGAAATCTTTTACTAGCAAAGAGAGTCAGGAATTTGAATTAACATCAAAATCATGTATTATGGCATCCACATCTGGATATCACTTTACTGTCTAAATCCAAAACTTCTCTGAGAGCCAGTTGGTTTCTGTAAAAATGTATTTCTCCCTTTGAAAGGAAATAATAATTGGAAGGTCTTACAGGAAGCCACCCAATACCAATAGAGGAAATTGCAATCTGTTCCTCAATGTTAGTTTAAATCAATGTTATATTTAGCAAAGGCTGTTTTTTAATGATAGTATTTTCAATAGCTTTTACCACACTGAGTCTCCTCGAAGGCTTACACCATATTAAGAATTGCTTTGTTTGTAGAATGTTTCTTTAATCATCCCTAGAGGTCTTCAGCTTACCCTAGGTTAGATGTTGTTCCCCATCTCCAGGACATCCAGAATTCCACTTTCACCAAAACCTTTTTTTTCCCCCAGGCCAATAAAAAGCAAAGTATTTCTGCATATGCTTGCCGAGAAATATGTGTGGTTCTTAAAAATACTAAGTGATCAAACATTAAAACCACCTTTTTCTGTTTCCAGAAGTATACATAGCATTTTAGCTTCCTAGGAATTTTCTGCTTGGGTATCCGGATTTCAGTAAATTTCCATTAAATCAGTGGTTTCAAAGGAAGATTTTTTAAAAAAAAGTACAGTATTAATGATCCTAAACAAAATTCAAGAACTGCAAGCAAAACAGCTCTTCCAATTTCTTCTCCAAGTTGACAAAATCTTTTAAAACATACTCCCAGCACCAGTGCTAAAAACTCTCTGGGACACTGCTCAGAAATCCTGTGCAGAATTTCCCTGTGGTTTTTATGGATTTCATTATATTGTGAGGTAATAACATCAAAATTAAGTTTATAATAGCTGAACACAGATTTACATGCAGAAGGGTTTTATACCACCTATAATCATTAGTGTTCAAAAACTGGTGTTGCCAACAGCTGAATTATTCCATTGAATGTAACTTAAGTCAATCCAGAAATTCAACAGTAGAATTTGCACCCGAAGAAAAAAAGCTGCTGAAGAGTCTAAACCATGTTTTTCCAACATGTAACTCAAGAAGGTACCATGATAACTTGAATTACACTGTGTTTCTGACTCTGTGGAAGATGATTCCACTGCAGATCTTGGTGGCCACTGGAAAAGTGAACTACAAACAGTCCATGTTCCTAAGTGGTAAAAATTCACTTGGACCTGAAAATAATGTGATTTACCTGTGTTCTATCTGCAGAGCCTGGTGATAAAATAACCTATCTGTGGTGGTTCCATTTGGGTAACAGATTAGAGCCAATGTTTTTATAGTTACATCTTTCAAAGAATGATCAGAAAGAAAATTCTTTTCCTCAACAAACACACAAATGTAGGGAGATTTTTTCCTTAAGAAAAAAATTATCATTAAAAAATTGATGAAAGAAATGGAAAAGCACAATGCAGATGAAGGGACAGTAATGACAACCTAATGCAAGTCATTCCAATATAGAGGGCAGCATTAACTGTACTACAATCCAACAGATTTCCAACATTTAAAACCTTCCATGGTATCTCTTAGGCACAAAAAGTTAGGTAAACTGTAGGAGTTGATTTTTTCATGAGTTTTTACATTTAATAATGTAATTCTTTGGTACGAGTAAATGTCTTTACAAAGGAAAAGGAATTTCCTTCATCTAGACAACCTCTCATGAGGCATTTTCATTGCCAACACGAGCAGATTACATGAGTTTCAAAATTTTTCCATTGCTCTTTACTACTCTGAGAAAAAAATGTTTACAAACTAATTCTGCTCACTTCCACAGGTGGGATTCTCTGCAGCCACTTCGAGTCAAGGTGTCAAAACAGCAAGAACAGAATCTGGCTATTCAGTCTTAATGAAAAAGGCCAAAGAATGCAATTCTAATGCAAAATATGTATAAATCCAACCAACAAAACTATAGTTAACAAACACTTTATTCCATTAACACTCAGCATAGACTTTGCTTATATTTTTCAGTGGAGGGTAAGGACAAACTTTCCTTTAATGCAGCCTTAAACATGAAAATTGGGAAGGTTTGTGAAAACCAGGCTGCAGCCCAGGCCATGCTGCTGCCTCACTCTCTCTCACTCTTTTCACCTTTCCTCTCTTTCAAGCCCTGAAGCACAGTATAAAGGTGCTGAAAATACACTAAAACATCAGGGCCAGTACAAAAAGAAAGAGAACAGGAAAGATTCAAGTATTTGACTGACGTGGATGGATTAGATTTGCCAAATCCAGGCGTTTTATGCAGGCATAGGATCAGCTAGAGGAAAGGGAGCCTGAGTCATCAGCTCCATCAAAGCCAAGGGCTGGGGATGTCTGGGTGAGCACTGTGTGAACAGGAACCATTCCTGCATTCAGAACTTTTAATTACCCTCACCCAGGCATCAGCGACTGAAATCCCCAGATTACCTTGATTGCTCTGTCACTATCTGTCATCAGCTGCTGCTTCTCATCTTCCAACTTCTGTGCAACTTCCTGGAGCCGCTGCTCCGCCGCAAGCTGCTGCCGGCTGTTCTCCTCTGTCAGGGAGGAAATGGTTGTCTTCAGTTCAGCTATCTCCTGAAAAGAAAGCAGCATGTTAAAGCTCCCCTCAGTAAAAGACATGTATTTTGCATGTTTTTTTATATAAACATGGCACTGGCAAGCTCTGCTGTGCAAGCTGGATGTTTGAAATTAGCACACTGCACGCTAGCAGGGCATGAAATCCCACGCAGAGAAAAGGAATAGAGCAAGGCTCTAAATGACAAGAATCGCTGAACACAAAATATTTGGAAGTGTTTTCCACTAAGACATTCCAAAATATTTACTTATGAGAACAAAGCACATCTGTGATCTTCATACTCAAGCCTGTTCCCCGTCTCCCACCGCTCCGAAAGCAGGAGTGTGAGTTTACATTGGGCTGGTGGTGCTCCTCTTCCAGGAGGAAATTTTACAGCTTGATACTGCTGAGAAGAAAAACACCCACGTTCACACACTGGACTGAAATTTAAACTTGACAGTGAAATTTCTGAGCTGCTGAAAGGAGCAAATTTTGCTGAGCAATACAGTGGGGACCTGACTCCACATCTAGGACCTCCATCTAGACCTTTTAGGTGATTCACTCGTGATTTGTTGAATTGTATTTGTTCTACCTTTTTCATCACTGGGCAAAGTCGTAACTAACCTTGATCCTTCAGGCATATTTACAGAATTTTATACTGACATGTCATCACCCAGCAAAGCACTTAAATATGTGGGAGAGTCACTGACTTTAATGTATATATTCAAGCTTAAGGTTAAGCTGCTGTAGCAGCGTATTACAGTCTAATTCTAAAAGCACTTTAGCACACAGGCAGTCCAGTATTTGCCTGGCCTCCTTACTGGTAGAGAAACATTTAACTACATTAATTACATGGTTATTTAGGAAAAAAAACAGTTAAAAACCCCCTAATAATAGGCCAGGACTAGTGTAAGAAGAAATGTACTACAAATGAAAGTATTAATATCAGTGAGAAAGGGGAAAAGGCCTGACTAAAACCCTGTAGTAAATTTATTTCTCTACCTACCTGAAAATCCCAGGAAGTAACCCAGATTCTGTGTAAAACCTATCTTTGTATTTCTGTATTGCTTTTCTAAAAAAAAAAATACATCTTTAAAAAGATAATACCCACTAAAAGGAAGGTTTTTTGAGACCACTATGCCAAAGTTTAGAGATTATATGGACAGGGTGTAACTCTAGCCAGAATTAAGCAGTGTCTCTGGGTTTGCAGTTTAGGTCATTGTTTAGCAGACAGATAATTTGCAGAAATGTGGTTTTACCTGGTGTGCAGGAGAAAGCAGAAGAAAGCAATGGATCATATAAATTATTAAGATAACAACTTGAAGCCATGCAAACCTATAGAATTTTGTGTCCCATTTTGTTACTTTAAAAGCAAACAAAGTAACAAACTCCTCAATATAACACAAACCTGAGATTTAAAGCCTTTACTGGGTTAAGACCCTGGTCTAGCACAGGAGTTCTGCAATGCATGCAAGGAAATTTCAGCAGGAATTGATGAAGAAAGATCTGCTTTGTGCAGTACCTTTCAGAGCAAAAATTTCTATTTACTTTGTATAAACTTCAGATGAAATTTCTTGAAGTATCTTCTCTGTGTGGGTGTTAAAAGTGAATGTTCCAAGAGGCCACAGAGAGTAAGATTAGACAGATGTTGTCAGCAACGTGACCACAAGAAAAGTTGCAATCGACCAATTATTAATAGCAAGCTACAAAAAAACCCCAAACCCAACTATGTCCAAGTAACTTGGGGGATTTGATTTAAACCCACACAAGTAAAGAAATTCAGACATCAGGGTGAAACTGCTTTATTGAGCCAAACAGCCCTGACAGATGATGGATGTGTTGTGTCTGCCCCAGAAAGTGCTGAGGAACTGGGTCTAGCTCTCCCCAATAAAATGTCCCAGCTACAGCAAAACCACCTTAATACAAAACACGTCCCCAGATTTTTCCATCTTGAGACTATTCTGCAGGCCAATAAATGTCAGTCTGACAAAATTTATTATGACATTTAGGTTAAAGAGTTCTTACCTTGCCCTACACTACCTACACGTTCCCGCTGCAACAGTTAAAGCAATTTCCCTCATCCCTTGCTTAAAAATTCAGAAATGCTTCAATTATTCCAACTGTCTTTTTAAAAATGGACCAAGATCCATTTTTGTATTGACACTGGATTGTGTCTGGCGTGGATAGGCTGCCTTGATTCCACTCCCATGTGTGTGATGACAAAAGATAAACAGAGGTAGCAATGGAAAGGATTTCTTCCTTCAGGTCTGATGCGGATTAAATGTTACTTTTTGAGCTTTAACCATTTCCTGCATTTCAGGTTCAGATGGAAAGATAAAAAACAAGAAGTTTTTTTGTTGTTGTCTCTTCTTTTCTTTCTTTATAAATAAGGCTCTCAAAAACGACTAAATTACTAATTTAATGTTACTGAAAAGGTATTTAGGAAAGAGAACATTCTCTCTGATTTACCACAGAATCATGGAATTGGTGAGGGTGGAACAGACCAGTTTAAAGAAGTATCACCCAGAGCTGGTTGTTCAGGATCAGCCCAGTCCAGGTTTTAAGAATCTCCAAGGATGGAGACTCTAAAACCTCTCTGCATGCACATAAATGTGTAAAAATACACATTAGATTTTAGAATATAAAGACATTTACCAATGATTCTGATAAATGCAGTGTGAAAAAGTGACAGCCAATAAATGTCACCAAAACAACTGAAGTCACAATTTTGGACAAGTGTTACAGAGAATGAGACTCAAAGGAGCTGAAAAGCTGAAATCAAGAGTTTTAAATATTTTTGAAGTGTTGGTATAACAGTAAAGTTTGCAGTTTCTTGTTATTGTCTCACTGATCACTTCTATCTAGTTTAGAGGCTGCTAAACTCTTCTTTGTAGTGTTTTTATTGATTTTACAAGACTATTATTGGACTACTGGCTGCAAACACACTTTGCAATGCAAGGCAGACATTCTGCTGTGGCTGCGAGCAATGAGGAGAATGACACTTCCACACAAATCCTCATGGCAATTTTCTTCTTATTAAAAGCTTAACTTCTGGTTGCATCTCCATCATTTTTCACACTTCAGTACCACCTGTCAGTCAAACTGAAAGCTGAAGTATGTAAAAATCATCCTGTCTTACTATTTTTAAGTATATATGTAAATTCAACACTCATTTTCATCTTCTGAGTTCTCTGAAGAACAAAAACTCAAGTCAAAACCAGTCTGCCTCCAGGACACTGACATTCCTCAAGGTGTTGTTTTGGGCAGAAATGCAGAACTAGTTGGGATCAATGATAAAGATGAAGAAACCTTGGGTGACACCACCTTTAACATGAAATGTAAGTCCTGGCTGTGCACCTGTCTCTGGTTCTATGAGCAGTGCTGGCTGCTGGAGCACCTCACCTTCCTTCCCATGGGCTGAAGGAGGACTCGGTCCTCTTGGGTCCTCGAGAGATGACAATGTAGATGAAAAAGATGAAATTCAGAACTCAAAAAAACCCACCTGTATTTTCCAGCCAGCTTAAAGCTCTGTGGTTTTGGTTAAAATCTGCAAGAATACACTGGATGTTTGATTTGGTAACATTTGGGTTACGACTTCTCTCGGTTGTCAAGACTTAAGAGCAGAAGTAACTCCACTTTTCATCAAGTCTCCAAGTGGAACAGGTTCACCTGAGCTCTCTGTCTCCTGGCCACCTACCTGCGAGGACTTGGCCAGTTTCTGGCTGTACTCCTCCTCCGTCTGCTTCAGCTGGCTCTTGGCCTGGAACACACACAAAAGACAACCCCGTTAGCTCAGACAGAGGACGTGTACAGACACTTTGCCACCGGGCCCTGGGCTTGGCACCTCCTCCACATGCCTATCACTGAGCGCCGGCCCCGCGCCAGCCCCAACGCCCTTTTGTGGCAGCCAAAAAACCGCCAGGGCTGGGCTTTGATCTCGGGCCAACTATTCATCACTTAAAAGAGGGGAGAAATTGTACCTCTGCTGCCAATTATTAGAAAAACATAAAGAGTTCTGCAGATTAAAAAAAGAAAAAAAATGAGAGAATGAGTGTGTGTGTGTGTCTGTGTGTGTGTGTGTCTGTGTGTGTGTGTGTCTGTGTGGCAGGGGAAGGAGGCAACACACACAAATGAGTTTATCAGGATGAGTTTGTTTCTGAACAGAGGGGAAAAACTGAGGAGAAAGACCAAACAGAGGCTGCCAGGGTACAGTGTGACATGGGGGACACAGCTTCACCTCTCAGTTCTGTAACTGTCCTTTGTCCCATTCCTCATCCCTTCCTAGGGAAAGGTGGGGATTACACTGAAAATCCACCCAAGATGCAGCTGAACCAGCTTGGACATACAGCTCTTTCCTCACCGCAGCATTTTTTTTTCACAACTCAGAGCTAAAGAACTGAAAACAAGGCTGCTTGGTCATATCAGAATCCAACAAGCAAATATTTCTATAACCCCAGGATAAATAGCTCTTAAGGTTTTTTTTTCCTCAAATAATTTAAGTTCAGAAATAATTTGATAGTAGTGATATTAATAAAAAATAAATGTGATTTCATTTCAGGAGAGAAACCAGGTTTGTATTTTTCTTGCAGAAACCAGCCCAGCCCAGCCCCACAATGCTGTCCTCAGGTGAACTGCTCGGTGCTCTCGTGTTCTTGGCTCTCAAACTTCAGGACAGGTGTCTAAGACAAATATTTTCTTAGAGGGGACAGAATATCATGCAGCTGAGTTCTGAAGCAAATTTAAGCTGATTAAGTTTTTAAAATCTATCTGACCTCCTGCTCAAACCTTTGATCTGTCGTCCTGAGTTTTACGGCACCGCATCCAGTGCCCAAACACCAGCTCCCGCCAGCACCTCTTTGGGGGGACCACAGAAACCACAGGGGCCCCCAAAGCCTCTGAACCCTACGTGGATCCAGCTGCAAGGCTCAGACTCCATTTCAGCAAACACCAGGGATTTCAGGCAGGCAAAGAGTCTTATTGATTTTATTGGGCTATAAATTGAGGAGCTTAGAGCTGCAGAGCGTTTTCGGATCGTCATGGTAGGGCTGGAATCATCTTCGGCAATCCGGGCAGTTCTGTAAGGTGCAGCTCAGTGTAAGAATATTACAGCCAGTTCAAAGTAATCCTAAACTTTACACGAAATTGCAATTTCAGATCCTGAATTCCTTCAAATGCCAAAATTATGAAACATACGGATGTCTCCATCTGTTTGTTGGTATTAAGGAATCTACTAAAAACATTAATCAAAACCAATTATCAAATTTGTGCATCATTTTTGAGATAACATTATGGTTTAGTAATAAACAGAGATAATGGCAATACACACTGGTTTAAAACACATCTAGAAGAATTCTGGAGCCCCAGACAAATTAAATTTCACTTTTCCTACATTTATCACTCAAAAGTGAACCACAAACACTGTAAGGGCCCATGGTGGGGGTGCATAAATAAAAGGAGTGGTGACACAGCACCAGTTATCCCAGGGAGCTCTGTCCATGCTCTGTTTCTCCTTGTACTCAGGCTGACCCACATTAACACTCGTTCCATTGTACTGCAGCCTAGTTTCAGATGATGTTTTACCACCCCTGCATGTCATAAAGTGACTGAAACTGCCAGTTTATCTTTAGAGAAAAAAAGTAAAAAATAAATTACAGCAACAGCATAAATTACTGTTACTCCCAGAAAGGGAGAGGGACTCGTCAGCAAGGCACTGCACAGATCATGTTACAGCTGCTCTCGCTCAACTTGCCTGGGGTAAAAGTACTCATCTTTCATAGAAGCAGCTTTATAAACTCCTGAACCCACAGAAGAAATCCCAATAATAATAAAAAACCACTCATGACTTCCATAAACAAATTAGAATTTGTTTGTTCACACTGAGTGGAATCAGGCTGACCTCTGAGAGACAGGACAGAGGTGATCCAAAAGAAAGATATGCCGAATTTCAGTGTTTTACTCCTAACAAAAAGCAAAGAATGGACATCCTACCAGTTTACTTAAAAGGAATTGCAACATTTTATTTTATAATGGCTTTAACAACTTCCAGTTAGCAAAATATTTATAAGCTTTGTCTCCTGGTCACCAACAAACCATAAATTTTTGCATTTACTTCCAGTCCCAAACATCCCTAATGGAGGGGTCTGAATTTGAGAGTACTGAGCTACCAAAGCTTCCACTGGAGATGGCATGAGCACATCTAGAAGGGCTCAGGTTGTCTAAAACTGGTGACATTGGCCCGGTGGCACCAAAAACCATGGACACTCCCTGCCAGTACCTTAGAGAGTCTTACAGGAAGGCTGGAGAGGGACTTTTAACAAGGGTGATAGGAAAAGGGGGGATGGCTTCCCACTGCCAGAGGGCAGGGATGGATGGGATATTGGGAAGGAATTGTTCCCTGGGAGGATTGTGAGGCCCTGGCACAGGGTGCATGGAGAAGCTGTGCCCGCCCCTGAATCCCTGGAAGTGTCCAAGGCCAGGTTGGACAGGGCTTGAAGCAGCCTGGGATAAGGGAAGGTGTCCCTGCCCATGGCAGGGGTGGGACTAGATGGGCAACCCAAACCATTCCATGATTCTGTGGCTCCTGCTGACTTCAGCTTTTCCTTGAGGTCTGTAACACCCAACAGCCCTTGCATCATCACAAACCACACAAGCAGCTCTGATGAAGGCAGAGACCACAATTTACAGCACTGCTCAGCTGAAAAGATCCAACTCATGGGGCTGCCTGGGCACCCTCTTTTCCACTGCCATCTTTTAACTGCAGAAATATGAAGCTTCTCCTTTCTTAATACCTGCAACTAAAACTAATTTAATACCTCTTTATATAGGCTGTTGCTTTGCAAGCAAGGGAGACACAAATCACCTTCCCTGGGGCAGAGGTAGCACTGCTACACACAAAAAAATGCCTTTTAACTCCTTTTTGTTTTAAGGAATGAGTAAATGCACACAGAGCTGTGTGCAGGGAACATCAGGGGGAGATTTATGTCACATTTATCTCCACAAGGAGAAGGTTCACACTGGCCTGTGCACACACAGCAGTTTCCTGGGCTCTTTCTTTTCCATCTGGCTGCTGGGTTCACGTGCTGGAGGAAGCACGAGCTGTTTCTGAATTATTTTAAGGGCATTCCCTCCTTTTCAGGTTACATGCTATGTCAGAAACATAATGAATAAGAATTCAAGTGGAAGGTGAACATTTGGAGGCTCAGCCAGTATTCATTAAAGTTGGGCTCTTTTTATAGCAATGGGCAGTACTGCAAATAGAGTTAATGGTCTGAAACCAGTTTTCCATGTGCAAGAGGTGGCTACTGAAATTCCCACTTGGCAGAAGCTTGTCAGAAATATAAATCGGAATATCCATTTTTATAATGAAAAAGGTTTAAATTGGATAAGCTGCAGAGGAATTCCACTAATTCAAAAACTAACTCCTGTTTAGTTTCACACAGTTAATATATATTTTAGCTAAAATTATCTGATTATGACAAGTTTACATGCAGTTATTTTACATTACAGAGCGAGGACTTTTGCATTAAAAAGATTATGTCCTTGTTGCAGTTAATTGGTTTTAAAAACCAACTATAATTCCTTCACAAGCCTCAAGCATCATATTGTGGCTGCCGAGCAAAACTGCATCGACTTCAACAAAACATTTCACATAAAAATTAAAACTGTTATTAGCACTACAGATGTGGTGTCTGAATTAATGGCTGCTCTTCTAACACAGCCCCATTTTCCCTTTCGCCTTTCATGAAACAGAACAGCATCAGTAGAAGAGCACAGGATCTATGACAGGACCACACCACAAAAGCACACCATGTCCTACCCTAATTACAAAGTATTTATAAGCTATTTTTAAGGTATGAGGTGTATCAGAGGGAATTTTTAGTTCCAGTTCCACTCAATGGAGCACAAGCCCTAAACAGCCCCGAGGTCACTCCCGGGTCCATCTGCTCCAGCTGCACTTTGGGGTTGGCAGCCACAAGGACAATTCCATCCTCCAGCAACATCCATGGAGGCATTTGGGAAGTCTTGGATGTTTATCAAAAATGAAGCTGTTGAGAATCTTTGGAACATTACAAATCTGTGCACAGTATTAGATACTGGGAAGAAATCCTTCCCTGGGAGGGTGGGGAGGCCCTGGCACAGGGTGCCCAGAGAAGCTGTGCCTGCCCCTGGATCCCTGGCAGTGCCCAAGGCCAGGTTGGACAGGGCTTGGAGCACCCTGGGATAGTGGAAGGTGTCCCTGCCCATGGCAGGGGTGGCACTGGATGGGCTTTAAGGTCCCTTCCAACACAAAAAATCATGGTTTAGTGATGGGCTTGGCAATGTTGAGTTTATGGTTGGACTCGATGACCTTAGAGGTCTTTTCCAACCTAAATAATTCCATGTTTCTCTATCTTCCAGCTTTGGAAACAGCTCTCATAACTAGAGTTTTATATATACACACACATCCCACCATATTCACTGATAGAGAAGTAGCAGATTTAAGAACTTTTCTGCTTAGGGTACTAGATATGAAAAAACCATTTTTCAGAATGCCTGCAACTAGCTAAAAGTGGCCATCCATAAGCTGATCCTCCATAATTAGTTAGATAAAAGTGTAAGCAAACTTAAAAAAAAAAAAAAAGAAGAAGACAAAAAGGAGGAAAAAATCAAAGGGTGGGGGAAGAAGAAGAAAGAAAACTTGCTCCAGGGAAGAAGCAACTGTTCTCTGATGTGCAGCAAGGAATTTAACATCAAAGAACTAATGTAAATGGGGCCCATTTACCTCAAAAAACAACACACCACTCCACATTCTGGAATATTTCTATTTTAAGTTTGACAGCATTATGCTTTGTACCAAAATTCAAGTTTGTGCAATTTGATAGATGTCAGAAGAAAATGACCTTCAGAACAGCTAACGGTGGCAATCTTTGTTAAGAAGTATGTTAAAACCCTCTGTATAATATCTGTTTAAACTTCAGAGATCAGCAGATCACCTTTAAAGTTCATCTGATTGTACATAAAAATTCCATTCGGACTCAAAGCCGGAAAAATGCATTTTCCTTATGTGCTTCTAATACTGACAGTGGGTGACTTCCTACACCAACACTCCTGTTCTTTCTCCTGCTCTCCCCACCAATCAGACAAAAATGAAAGCTGGATCTCTGTTCAGCAGTGAAAATAGCACACCAGTTCAGATATGTAATCTGAACCACCCAAAAGACCATTAAAAATAGTTGAATACCCAAAATGATGTTAACAGAATAATTAGTCAAGTACCAAATGACTTCAAGGGTTTTGAAAATGAATGATAGAAATCCCAAAATCCTATTAATATTCTATTTTACATTTCACTTTTGGAGGTCTACAAATCTTTTCCTTTTTATTTTTTTTTCATTAAACATACATCTTTAGGAGAAAAAATCCTCTCATTCATGTGTGAAGTACTTTTCATTGGGAAAAACCCAGGAATGAATAGAAATGACTCTGACAGTACCTGCACAGAGAATTGCCTTTCTGCAGCACATTGCAATTCTGTGCTTAATGGGGGCCCACTGAGAAACTGCTTCTGCAAACTGTGCCTTAGGAAAACTCCAAATTCCAGACTTTTCATTTAAACCAACAGAGTATTTCTAATAATTCTGAAATTATGTGGAGGAACTAAATACAGACATTTAACTCTCCCAGAAAGTCTTCTGTGGGACTCCAGCTGCAGGGTGGCTGATGCCCAAGTTACACCAGCCTTACACCAGGACACCATTATTCCCTTCATGGATTTACCGAGCATCTAAATATTCCCCAGCATCACTGATGCTGATTTCCAGTCAATATTGCTGTCAGCCAGGCATGTTATTTTAAAACAAACTGGCCTAAAATACAAGCTTTGCATATAAGACGAGGATTTAAAACCAGATTAACAGCCTGGGTTTACCACATGCAGTTGTTTAATGCTTGAACTACCCTTCACAGAAGACAATACTGGTGAGTGCATCAGGCACTTAAAGGACTGGCAGAGAATTGTGGTTTAATCTGAAGCTGTTCTGGGACATTTTGCCAAAAGATTGCTGGGTGTGATAAGCTCTGGGCTGGGATCATGGGCAGCACAGGCAAAGAGGGCTGATTTTCGTTTGATTTACTCTCATCAATCATCAGACGACTGTCGGCAAAATCAGTGTTGTGCTTTGTGGTGACAGATTCCTGCAAATGAAGATATTCAAATGATCATCACAGATGCCACTGCTTCTCATCTGCCATCCATCACGCTGGGCAGCTGGGTTCGAGATTCCTCAGTAACTTCCTATTCACACCAACTTTTGGGTCAGGTTTTATGTCATGGCACAGTTCTTCCTACAGCTCAACACTCAAATGAGATAGAGTAACCTAGCCAAGATGGGGAGACTGCAGCACTCTCCACTTTAGGGTCCCTAAATCACAAATACATTCCTGGATTACCTTTTTAATATTTCCTGGTTTTCTTCTGTTCTGTGAAACTAAACAAAGATGATTATTTAAATAGGGTTTTAGACATTGTATCAAAAGTGGTGGCATGTTCTTTTTCAGAGCTTTAACAAAGAAAACATGCACCCAACAAGAATCACCTGACCTTTGACAAGCTGCCTTTATCCCTGAGAAGTACCGGACACTCTGCTATGCAGGCACCTCACTCCTCTCCCCAACTCTGATGTAAAGAAGTTTCCTGAATCACTCAGGCCCAGATGTTTCTGGTACCCACACACCTGACACCCAGCGAAACCACGAGGCTGTGAAACACCTTTGAAGATGCAAGTCAAAGCTAAAGCTTCCTCCACAAATAGAAGGCAACAGTCCTGAGATGTGACACTGACCTATGACTATTTAATCTGAGCTTTACAAAACACAATTCTTTCTGAAACTGGAGATTGCCAAGACCCAGGCACTTTATCATTATTTAGCAGCTAAATTCATACGCCTTGATTTTTGCCAAGGAGACACTTTAAGGTTCCTGAAATAATTATAAAGGGAGAAGAATGAGATTTTTGGGTTTTAGATTCTGCATTGCTGTTTTAAGTTGAATTTTGTGGCAATAACAAGCATTTATTAATAAGACAAAGAGCAGAAAGACGTTCTATTTATGTATCATTTTAAGACAGAATCTTTGCTATCAAATAGAAGAGAAACTGGGAACAAAGGGACAAACTCTGTATCCCTGAATTAACTCAGTACCACTAAATTAACTCGGTATCACGAAGTTAAATCAGTATTAGGAAGTGACATCGTCAGACAAGAGCCCAACAAAAGTTAAGCTTCTACAGTTGGAAAGACAGACACTGAAAATATGACCAAATCCCCCAAGAAATCTGTGATCTGAAGCCATCAGTGCTCCCTAGCAAGATTATGCTGGATTACATTTTGTAGTTTTAAATATGACAAGCTTCCCGAAAAGAGTGACAACTTCCCAGAGCCAGAACGCACTGAGGAGAAACTTCCCAAGTCCAGCAAAGGCCCAGTTAAAAAGAAAATGAAATATATTGCTCAATCATCAAAGCAATTAAAAACATAAATAAGGCATTGCAAGACTCCTAGCATTCCCAATGTTTAATTATTTATCTGTTCTCCATCCTGCAGCTGTAGGTCAGAACTAACTCCTCTGAACTAAATACAGGAGAACTCTTTTGGGGATTTGTACCTTATTCATTTTCAAGCAAACATTCAAATTCATTTCAAATTCACACAAGAACTGCAACAGTTTCACCTAAATCAGATTTTCTACAAGTTAAACACCCCTCCTACACTCAGATGTGATTGTGAAACTACTTTGATCTCTGTTCCCAAATTTATTGCTCTGTGTAATCCATGACAAAATATAATGTGATTTACTGTATCTCTATATGACAGCCCAGCAGCTGACAGAACTTAATAATTTAGCATAAGAAAAAAACCCTTCTGGCACCAAAATATACAAATCATAATTGAGGCTTTTTAGTATCACGTTACAATGAAGCACATGCAGACTGATCATAAGAACTTCAAAACAATTAGAATTCTTTCTCACCCATTTAATGAAGGTGGGTTTTACTCCGTGACATGTTCTGCAGCTGTAAGCAAGTCATTTTGGAGCACTTTTCTTTCTTCATATTAATGACTCTGAAGGACTAATAACATTGTTTTACCCCTTCCCTATTTCCCAAACACTCCTTCTCCTCCAAAAAGAAGAAAAAAGCCACCTGCAGCTCTTCTCTATTATAATGATATGAAGAAAGAGCAAATGAGTGTAAACAGTGTTTTCAAATCGTGCCAGAATTTAAATACGCAATTATTATGTTTTATATTAGTTTGGTCTTGATCACTGAGCATTTTTTGTACATAAAGCTATTTGGAAATCTGGTTTTTTTACAGTGCTGACCCAAGCAGGGATGTCATGGACACATTCCATGGGGCACCTTTTGCAGTGGCTTGTGCTGACTCTGGGGTTTGGGGGACTTGAGAGAGTCTTTGTGCAAAGGATGCATCACCCCAGAAACTCCAAAGCAAAGTAAGAATGTGGAGCTTGTGGATACAGGAGAAATTTCTACTTCTAATTCCAAGGAACAAACACCAGTTACTGCTGTTTGCACAACCAAAGCCATGGGGGAGCCCCAGTGAAACCAGCACGGATGGCTGCAGGGACTGGGACCCAGGAGCAGGGAATCCTTCCTGTCACACCTGACCAGGAACCCAGACCTCATTCAATAATCCTGAACAAATCTAAGAATGAATTGGCCGAGCTGTTAAAATAAAAAATTCCACCAGTAATCTCACATTACAGTCAGCACCATACTGGAAAACAGCCAATGTTTTCCAAATATTATCTCGTACTCAGGAATGTAAGGATAAGTAAAATTGGTAAATTAGAGAACACTGTACTTACAAGCAATCAGCCTTTTTCAAGACACAAGGTATTCGTAAAAGAGGGAGGGAGTGAGGTCATGATTCAATTGGGCTTTTAAAAATATTTAATAAAGCTGAAATAATAAGCAATTGTGTATTACAAGATAAAGCCAGTGTGTTACAGGTTGTTTGGAGAGTGAAGAAAGGCTCGGGAAACGATTGAAAAAATAACTACAACAGTTGTTCTGCCACTGGCAAAACCTCAGCATTCACCTTATCCACCATCCCCATGACTTTGTGAGTCTTGATCTTATGAATACACTCCAAAGGATAAAACCTGGCAGTTATGGAATTGAGAAAAGGCAGCGTGGGCCCAGGTGCTGCAGAACAAGGAGGGGTGTTTGGACAAACACTTGAAAAAGAAAGAGGAGACAGAGACAACAAAAAAAACCCACCTGTGAATGCTTCTTCAACATATTTCAGATTAATACCAGTTGGTTAAAAACCCACCAAACCCTAAAAAACCCAGGCAAACTTCTCCAACAACTACCCAGCTATAATTGACATGACAGGACATGAGTAAAGTGTGCTGAAATATGGGCCGTATGACCGAGCCTGAATTTTAATCATATCAGCCTTTGCCCTGCTGAAAGCCATCTTTTTAACTCCATATTTTGTCATAACTTACCATTTAGCTCTTGTCTGGTTCTCATTTCTTAACAGCATTGCTTCAATTATTTTCATTTTTAACCCTGTGGTGCTATTTGTGAATGCAAATAATGGTGCTTGATCTCTCTTCAGACATTAAGAAAGATATTTAAAGGTGAGCCTGTTGCTCATGGGTGCACAATTTTTTCCCCACAGTGGCAGTGACAGTTATACCAACTTCTCCTGGCTCCAAACTCTAGAACCAGATTTATAAATACAGTGGATGAGCAGACATCTGACCTGTTGATTTCTGGTTTGTTTTTTTCTGAGTTTTTATTTTTATTTTTTTAAAGGAGATAGGAGCAGAGTAACTCTGTGAATAACTGCAGCTCTTGCTCTGAAACATCTCCAGTAGGGAGAGGGCCATAAATTCTGTTTAGTCTTATTTGAGTGAAATATCCCTGAGATGATTCTACCATTTTTTTCTTCATGTTTGGCTGTGTTGATTGAAGACTCTTCCAAATGGCTCCCCTGAGGGATGATGCAATTCCTGTGACCATGTTCCTGGTCCACCATCATCCTGCTTTTTCTTTGGAGGAATCAGAAGGAGCAGTGCAAAAAGGGACACACTAGAGAGGAAACTGGTTTGTAAAAGATTTGTTGAAAGGTACTATGAAGGCAGATTAAATAATCTGCGGTTGTTGTGCTAATATACATTAAAAATATTTTCTCTTTGTGAAATACATTTCTTCTTGATCTTTTGGCATCATGTTTTGCTTTTACGTGATCTTTTGGCATCACATTTCTGGTTTTGCTAGATTGTCTCCAACAAAGCCAAAGTACTACGCTCATTTTTATTAACATAAGTTGAATCACTATCGCTGTGTCAGAAACGTTCAAGAACCAAATGTAATTTAATGTACACAGGCTCTACAAAACAAAAACAATAAAAATATTACTACTCTGGAACAGAGAGATAATATCATAGACAATAGTTCTTGGATTATAATGAAAAAAATTAAGAGTCTTGGGAAACATCCAACTCTTCTTGGTAAGAATTGGAGGCTCTTTAAATTATTCATAGCTGGGGCCTAAGCTAAATAATTGATGTAATAGACTCAAAACAAGTTTAAAAAAATGGCACATCTACAACTGGTAGAGATCCTGACTGCATTCAGCAAGGACACAAACATAGGTCTGCATTACAATTAGACACAATTTAATGAGATCATTACACTCGGGAAGAATATACATCCACATTTTATGGTTGACCTATCTGCCCCCATGTAAATAACCAGGGAATCACTGCAGTGAGTGTGAAAACAGCTCCACAAACAAAGTTATCTGCAAGTGTGGCTTCAGTCTTCAAGTTAATGAAGTGAAAGGTGTCAGATCAAAGGTTCCATTGCATCCAGTTCTCAGAATGTCTTAGGGACAAAGATGGAACCATGTCTGGTGTTAATGAAATGTGGAGTTGGCAGAGAGGAACCAGAGCTGGAGAGACAGGACTGAGAAATGTGAACTCATGGAAGGCACAGAATGCTTGTACTTTAGGAGCAGAAGTAACTGCTTAGGGGAACCTCAATACTTTTAACCAAGTATCTCTTGGAGTATCTTTCATCTCAGAAGATGTCATATTCTTTCCCTTCATCTTCTATTTCTTTGCCAGTGCTGAACAGTGTGACATCATCTGCAACAGTGCCAGAAGAGATACTGTGAATCACAGATATTCCTGCATATGCAGCATGAATATATGCCCAAAGAGTTACATCCAACTGGGCTGAGTGAGGAATTAATCCAGCATCACAGAGCCTGATGCTGAAGGAGGGACTGAAATGTTCTCTAGGGCACATTATCAGTACCTTATTTGCAAATGATATGCAAGAAGTTGCTCAGAAAATAAGTATCCAACTAGAGGACACTGTCTGAAAAGATTTAAAAAGGGCCCAATTACAAAAACATTAACTTGCAACAAAACTGTTGTATAGAAAAATTATTCCTAATTAGGGAAGTGGTCACTTACAGAGTGACCTTAACTTTAAGGTCCCCAAGCATCTTAGTTTTACGTGGACTTCACACCAGATACAGGTGGAGTGATTGCTACAGGTAAAAACTGTAAACATCAGATTTGATTTAAAATCACAGAAATCTCAGCGTACAACTAACATCAACATCATTAAAGCCTACAAGCAGGATCTGCATGGCTCTGGCCAGGTTTTGTGCCACCCTGGAGTCCCATCTCTCCAGAGGGAACCACTTCACAGCTTACTTCCATCAAAACAATTGCAGTCCCAAAACTAAAGTGTTTAACTCGTTTTTGGGTTTTTTTTGACTACAGCTCTGTCCTGTAATCAAATGTCGTGTGTGTTCAGTACAGTCAATACACAAAAATGTAAATTACTTCTCCACAAGAAAAGCAGCACTGAAAGAGAATTAGATGTTCCTGGAACCTGCATAAACCTTCAACAGAATGAGTCAAAATATCTATTTAAATATAGAAAAAAAGTCAATAAAATGCTAAATGTTGAAAATTATTTAGAGAGGAAAAAAAACCCCACCATCATCTTCTCCCACTCCAATTTACTCATGTGTGCTACTCAAAGGGAGCTTTTTTATGAGATATTTTCAGTGTTCCAAGGTTGCTTCCTTTGAGCATTGTTAGCCTGTCCACTGCTCTGCTCAGGCCGTGCTGAATGCTCATTTCCTCTGCCAAGAAAATCCCACAGAACGTTACAAACAGCGGCGGCGGCCAAGCCCGACATCTGCACGCACTCAGACTTTGTCTCCTGCTCTCAGTCATGCCTGGCAAACCTGGAAATGCTCCAAGTCCACTGCACCTGGCTGACGAGTGTCCATGCCCCAAGTGCTGCTGATGCAACCTGGAACACACCTGGCCCTGCCCAAATCAGGCATCAGTAGAGCCCAGCTCCAGGTCTGTGTGTTCCCAAATATCAAACATGGAATGGTCCGGGTTGGAAGACGCCTTAAGCCCATCCAGTGCCACCCCCTGCCATGGGCAGTGACACCTTCCACTGTCCCAGGGTGCTCCAAGCCCCATCCAACCCAGTCTTGACACTTCCAGGGATCCAGGGGCAGCCACAGCTTCTCTGGGCACCCTGTGCCAGGGCCTCACCATCCTCACAGGGAAGGATTTCCTCCTAACAGGGCGAAACACTGCAGGAAAATGATCCTAAAACTTTGGTCAGCTCACCTAGATATGTACAGAAAATGCTGAAAATGCATCAATATCTTACAGGAGCAAAGCAGGAAAAAACAGGCACAATCCTAAAAATGTCCCAGGAATCTCCAAAAGACACCGATCCTGACGAACCCTGGAGTGTAAAGGGAACGCTCAGGAACTAACACGACAATAAAGAATGTCCCAGCTCTAAAGCTGAGATTTTTAAGCAACAGAAAATTACAGACCTGAATAAATCATGTGTCCCTAAATATTGAAAAGTTGTCCACAAATACCAACAAATATTTAAAAGTTCAGTGTGCCTGTAATGAAGACTCTTCCTTCCCCTGTCTCTGCCTCTCTCCTCCTTCCCATCCCCATGGCAGCAGGACTATGGGGAGGGCAATGCCAGAGGAATCCTGGATCTTCTTCTACCCATTTGTACTTTTGTTTTTCTTGTCACTGAAGTATGAATCATTTCTTTTGTATTTCCTCATGTTCACGTTAACAACAGTCCACAATGACACAAAGCAATCCACACAGAAATCAACATTATTCACAGAGCAGATCACAGAGGAATGAGATCCCTCACTTGAGAATGGACTGACCTTCAGAAAATCTGGACAGTCAGATGTTCCACGCCTAAACTGTGAAATTCAGCTTCCCATTGGATTTTTAAGCAGTCTTCACAAATTGGCACCAAAAAAAGTAACTTTAGAGAACAAATTTTTCTCCCATATTGTCCTAAATTTCAAGGTAACCTGGTAGAAAATATTTTCAAAAACAAGTTTCAAGGCTCATGATGTAATTAAGATGCTTTTTCCCCCCTCTTGGATAAAATCATCTTCATCAAAGTTCTGTGGATTGTAATAGGATCAAGATTTGAACTAAATTAGCTGAAACTGCTACTTTTGAGCTTTAAATTGAGTTTGCCCTCTAAGCTACTTTGAGTTTTGGATTTTGTGGCCAATTGCCACAGTTCTACAATTGCAAGACAGAAATGAAACAGAATGGGGAAATGGAGATTTGAAGGTAATGCCAGGTATTTTCACATGTCTGTGAAAGACTTTTCAACAGAGATACTTTTTTCTTTTCCCCTCCTATCTTTTACTCAACATGTGCTCTTCAGATTAGGGTAAAATAGGGAAGTAGGTTAAAGGAAAAAAAATACAATAGCAGTTAATATAGCTTAAAATTAGCAAATTTTTTGAAAAATAGAAAAAAAATCCAACAAATTAAAGAAAACCAGTATTTCTGACAGAAATGACAATTCAAGACTATTAAAGATATTGCCCTATGAAGGATTATTTGTAACTTTAATTTGAGGATGTAAAGAAGTTAACTTTTCTTTTGCGATACTACACATGTAAAAAAAGATCAAAGAAAGAAAAGAATTGAGATTCAAATTCCATTTTTAAGCAAAAATGACAATGTCTTCCTGAGTTAAAATTAATCCTTTAATGATGAATTTCAAAGGTTTAAATACTTTCTGTGACCTTGGCTTTAAATAATTATGCCAAGCAGAGCTTTCCTTACATTCAGAAAAGATTCTGAATTGTTGATCACAGCCATTTTAATGGCTTCAGGCTGGCTGATTTCCAACATAATCCTCCGAATGCTCTTTAAAATTACAGACCAAGAACCTGACGCAGGTAAATGAAATGTCACTTGCACAAAGGCTGCTCAAACACTCCATGCAGATTGTTAATTTGTGCCACTGCAACCCCCTTGAAGGAAAATGTGTGATTTAGTACCTTAATGCAATGTATAAAAGACACTTCAACAACTATCTGCTTACACATACACAGTCTACCATAAATATTAAGTAGGGTTTTTTTAGTTTAGCTTTTGAAATAAAACTTGCATGTTTTGCTCCCTAATGGGGGGGAATACTTGAATTCAAGACATGGGTCCAACGGATGCTCAGCAAGCAGGGATGTGGGCAGTGACCCCACAGAACGGAACGGGAGGGAAGCCTTTATCAATCTGAAACACTAATTTCTATTTTCAAATCTTACCCGGAGTCCTTTCTCATTTGATGTACACAGGTAAAATTAGACCAGCCATTGTGGCAACCAGACACAATTTCCTTGCACTCTGAGCCTGAGTTTTTTCCTCCTTCAGAGCTCACCCTCTTTTTAAGGTAGAAAAAGCTTGGCTAGGCAGAACCAGCCTTTCTACTGTCTCTATTCCAGCAAAGAAAGATTAGCCTGGTCCTGGCTGGCTTTACCTGTGAAATCACCTGTGGTTTTAAAGTCCTGTTGGCTCCTGAGCACCTCATGTCACCTTCCACCCCCGCTGGAGGTGCTGCCCAGCCCCAGCATGTCCAGAGCAAAGGCTTCCATCACAGAACCACAGAACATCCCACACTCATGCTGTGACTCTGGCATCTCATGGTCTGCATCTGTTTTTTCAACTCAAGTCACCCCTAAACATTTTTCCTTAGGAAAATGTTGCTCAGCTGACCTTTGGGGTGATCGCTGCACTTTTCCCCCATGGAGCTGCTCTTTGTGAATCCCTTACCTTGTCCAAGGCCGCCTCTGTCTCTGCTGTGTGCTTCTTTTTCAGGTCTGCTATCACTTTTTCCATCTCCATCTTCACACTGCTCAGTGTTGCCTCCATGTCTCGAGCTGCCTTCAGCTTCTCCTCGTCCCGCTGGAGGCTCAGGTCCAGCAGCTGCTGGTTCCTCAGAGCGTTCGCCTGAATCAGCTCTTCCCTCAGCTTGCGGATTTGGCTTTCCAAACCAGAGATCACCTGAGAGAAAGAGCAAACAAAGTGACAAAACCCAAACCCACAACACAAAACCCACTTGGTTTTCTCCAACAGGCTGTTAGCTGGGGTAGGAGCAGACTCAGAGGATGCTCTGTGCCTTTTCTTCGCCTTTCTTCTTACTCTTCCCTTTCTCTTCACGCACACGGATAAATACAGCTCCTCCTGCCCAAAGCACTGCTAAGACAGATATTTTTGGAGGAAAATTTGAGTTTGTGGCATATAATCACTACATACCCTATCCATGCCTTTTTTTTTATCCTTCAGAAATGACCTGCTGCCTTCCAGTGAGCTACCAGAGTGTCACCAATCATTTATCAATCGCTGCCAGTCCCCGATGGGGGGACACAAAGGGGGCGGGATCAAAGTGACAAAGATAAAGCTGTGTTACTCCTAATCCTACAGAATTCACTCTGCTACTTTACAACAGGAGTAGATACACACCTATTACTTCAGATTGTACTTGCATGTAACTCTCACTAGCTACTTTTCTAACTCCATTTCTTCTGTGGGTTCTTCACTGAAGTACAGGAGCACCACACCTGGGACATAAAGCACTGTCCTTACAGCTAAGTGTGAAGCAAGACACTGAAAGCACATGGATGTTTTCATTTATAAATGTAATTCTGAAAATGACCACTTTGACTAGAAAACTCACACAGGATTTCCCCCTTTGTCCTCCCTGTTTCACAAGAAACTTTGCAGCTCCCTGGAATTCTTTCACAGAGGATGTGACAATACTGAGAGCAGAATCAAACAAGTACAGGTGGCTCAGCTCAACTTACTAAAGGTTTCACAAGAAAATCTGAGGAAAAGCAGTGTATATTTAAAGTTCCCATTGTCCTGGAATTCCAGTTACTGATTCTAGAGCTCTGAATTGCTCCTTCTCTCCAGCTACTATTTTTCTTCTTCAGACACTTTTAATACACTGTCTGTACTCAGCTACACCATCTATTTGCAGCCTCTGAGAACCATATTACTACAAAACTTTGAAAAGGAAACATTTGTTTCTGACCAAAGTTGGGACATGAATGACTATCAGATCTATTGCCTTGTACATTAATCTCCCAAGACAGATTCCTATAAATACTGTGATCTGAGAGAGGAAAAAAAATCAAGGCTTGAAAGTTTGCCTATTTTTGAAGCTATTTGAACTATATGGTGTAATAAAAGACGTCTTCTCCCTTCAAACCTTCAGTTTGTCCTTCAGCTATCACAGCTGTAACATGTACTAAATAATATTAACCATCTCAGAAACTCATTTTGCTTCCATACTTTCTTAATTACTCACTGGCATTAGTCCCTGCTATGTCAAAGGTAAGGTTGTGTGTATGGTGGAGAAGGAATGAGCACGTCATTTGTGTACAGAACTCTAACACAGGCCACATATTTCAGCCCTATCAGCATTATCTCAAACATATGTTTCATATACTGTAATCTGCACTAGATCCTTTCCTTCCTTTCCGGAGCTTTTCCTCTACACATGTTTAATTTCTTATTAAATCTGTATACAGACTGAAAATGTAAAGTACGTCTCAGTGTATAATTATAATCCGCAATGTACTTTTATAATTCTTTCGGAAAATGATTTCATCTCCAGATCACAAGAACATGACAGCCTGCCTGCCTTTTCCTTACCCAAAGCAGCACTAACTCAATGAAGACAAGAGCTGCAATTGCTGATGGATGATATGGTCTGAGTTCCAAACTGACACACGGACAATTTGGGGTTTTTAACAGCTGCCCCAGTGCAAGTCCTGCCTGGAATAGTCACAATTATATTTTAATCTGTGAGAGTTCTTCTTGAAAGTTCATTCCCCCACTTTCCTTCTTTTTTTTTTCTCCTTTCTATTTTAAAATAAAAAACTTCCTTTAATTACACCCCCAACACACACACATAAGTGAAACTACAGAATTACATTGCTCAGAAGCTCCCTAAAAAGTTTGTTAAAATATTTAGGATAAGAAATCAAGGCTAACTTTTTAAAATACAAGGAAAATTCATTCATAAATGACATTACAAGCCAAAATAAAGACTGGGTGAATTCCTGACTCAACTGTTACACCTTTTAAGCTTTACTTCATTCTTTATTCAATGGTTCTTGTACAAAGCCATCAGAAAATGAAACACAAGCCCACGTTTTCTGTAAGGAGAAAGTAACAGCTCCCGGCCTTCAGAGCCAAAACTGGGGACAGCCGATAGTGAGCTGAATGTTATAGGTAAAGTAGCAGTAATTAATATGCAAAGGAGCATTAGTGTTGGACCTAATAGATGGCAAAAGCAGATTTGGTTCTACTAGGGAAGAAGAAAGACTCTGAAGATGGCAGCAAAACTAATATGATTAAAGGAGTCCCTTTGGAGCAACTTCACTGCGAGTAAGATGATGTTAAGAGACATCTAATCTCTCCAAAGTGACTGGAAAAAGCTTATATTGGGCATCCCAGACACAGTTCTTGTCAATTACTTTCAAATAAGTCCAGTTCTCACAGCCAGATTAGTTTTTCCCATAAACAAAGTCAGTGGCAGAAGCAGCTTACGCCCGAACAACTCAGTGCCTGAGACAACTTAGTGTGACACGGATATCTCCCAACTGCTGCAGAAATGAATCCCAAACTTTCCAGCACTAAGACTCTGCTATTCCACATGCCAGGTTTAATAAACTATTATTAGACTTAAATGTAGGCAAATTGGGAAAAAAAAAAGCCCCAAGATGACTTAACTCTCAGTTGCGAAAAATCTGTGAAATATAAAACTTATGAGCAACTGTCTTTTTCTTAACAATTCTGTGGGAAAATAAAAGCTGCAGTTACAAAATCTCACTTCTCAGGCTCCAGATCCGAGGGCAGGATGGTTTCTTTGTAACACTGAGTCCTCTTTCTCAGTATTGGTTTCTCAAATTCTCCTCTGGCTGCCCAAATCTCTGTTTGGGAACCAAATTGTTTATATGCTCCAAACAACTGCCTGAGTACAAGAGCTGCTGTGAGAAAAACATACCTTAAACACCCCGTCTAAGCAAATTATTATTGTGCTAAACAGGGATTAAACATAAGAAATAAAGGCTGACAGTACATAATAGGGCCAAAATGTTACTGCCACTTGCTGCCTTTTCTGGATCAAAGTGCTGTAGTCTCTATTTCGGTTGTGTGGGTCCGAGCACATGAAATAAGAGAGATCTGTATCTATTTTAGAAAGGATGCAGAAGTTTGTAGCAATTCCCAGGATGGCCATGCCACAGGAACATGCCCCAAACAAGGAGGCATTTTGTAAAATGACCGTTAATCCACATACAGGACAACAAATAGCAAGACAACACCAGCTTACACAGTATCCCAAATAAAACAAAAATACAAACACATAAAGTGTGTGACAGAGTAGAGATTTCATATGAGTTTATATGACATACTTGTACGTCCTTTAGATGAAGAAACTGCTGGCCAAGGTGGTGATTTCTATTCCTGTTTCAAAGAAATAACTTAGAACTCTAACTAAGAATATCTGTGCTGAAATAGTGTCATAAAAAGGGTGGGTCATAAGCCCACAGCAATTTGCCTGCAGGGAAAAAAATAGACTTGAAAGAAAAAGAAGGTTGGTCACTCACTTTGGCCTATTTAAAATGCCAATAAATGTACTGCGTGTTATTTGGAAGGAAAACATGTGCTCTTAATTTTAAAAAGTAAATTGCATAAGAAAATATAAAGTTGGCAAAAAGTTTAAATTAAAATCTGTTGCTGATGTCTGAAACTCTGCTCCACTTACAGGCAACAGGGATGAGAAACGGACTGAATGACTACGGTCTAATTAAAAACAATAATAACACATATTCCCTTTATTTTTCAGGAGCTCCTACTTCACCCCCATGAAGCATTTCCTTGGATCAGTTTCTGAGGAAGAGGCTGGAGCATGACGGCATCTTCACACTCATGGGGATGGAACACACGGAGCTCACTGTCTCAGTGCATTACACAGCAAACCACATGCACCCATCACCACGCTCAGCTCCAGTGTCCAGGGCATTTTAAAGTCACAAAAACAAGGCAGTGGAGAGTTAAGATGAAATGCACTCCTAATTTATTCCCCAAGGCGCAGATCTAGAGTCACTGAGGTGTTGCTTCAGCAGATTTACAGTAAGTGACTAAGATCTCCCAGAAGATGAAGCTGAAGTAACCTCGTTGCTCTGTCTTGCTGGGAGCACTCAGGCTGCTGGAACAGAGCATCACTGTTAAACACCCCTGCACTTCTCAAGGGGCTCCTGACAACTCTTCAGACTGAGTTTCAGAAGTTTTCTGCGCTGGCCTAACTTGGCTCCAGTCAGAGATGACTGCACAGGGCTCACTTTGCTGTGCTTAATTTTGCTGGCATGTAACATTTAAAAAAAACCTACAGCAACTTCCCCCAGAACCTCTGAGCAGTAGCATGGACTAGGCTGGATGATCCCAAAGATCTCCTCTAGGATAATAACCTCAAGTATCAGCCTGTAAGTTACAGCCCTATTTGACCCACAGATAAGCAGCTTCTGCCTCTGTGTGCCAAGACCTTCTCAGCATTTCCTCCTCTGGAAGAACACTAAAATGAGCAATGTGTGCTGTGAAACATCAGCTGGGCCCTTCTGAAAGGGACATTTGTCTCTCTGTGCCTTGTCACGCTGCCGTAGTGTGACAGCGACGGATGAGGTATCCATAACATTTGTTATTGGGCACCGGGTTATTTTTGAAAGGAGATCAGTCCAGTCAAGGGAAAGGCAGTCTGTAGT
Organism: Aphelocoma coerulescens; assembly: GCF_041296385.1. Taxonomy (NCBI): domain Eukaryota; kingdom Metazoa; phylum Chordata; class Aves; order Passeriformes; family Corvidae; genus Aphelocoma; species Aphelocoma coerulescens. Next base: position 2,954,593 of record NC_091031.1, read on the forward strand.
AAAAACAGATCTCACTTTGATGATGAAGAAGTGGAAGGAAAATAAGGAACGAAGTAGGAACACCCAGTGATTCAGTGGTGACTATGACTCCCTTTTTACCCATGATCAGTGCAGTGTCCCAGAAGAGAGGGATGAAGTGTCCTGTCCCAGACACGCAGCAACTGGTGGCACATTTACTGCAAAACACCTTAGAGGGGATTATCTGCTGAAAGTGGGCATCTGAATGGCTTCAGCTTTCTTGTGAGCAAACAAAGCTTTATCAAATGCTGGGAAACAGGTCATACAAGTTTCTCTACCATCACAAAAACAACCAATGCATTTAACATAAAAGAAGTCTGAAAAAGAAACAAATATTTGCAGCTCTAAGCTTAGAAAAAAAGTGTAGCTGTAAGAACTTCAAATGTGTGTAATGTTGATTTGTGTTTAGAACAAAATTGATTTATATTAATGAGTTTTTCTACTGCAGTTCTGCAAGGGACAACAATCCTCCCCTTAGCTGATCTTACTCTGGTTTTCAGGAACTATGCTCATGAATTTTACCCTCTGGACCCTGCCAGCCAAGGCCCAGGCACAGTCCTAATGGCTCTCTGATCTTTTCATCCACAAATCATCCTACTGAATCTGACTCACTGGTCCCAGTATACCTGCTTTTCTCCATGCCAAAGGAATTCCAACTGGCCAGTCCAGCCACCTGGCAGCTACTTGTGGCTCCTTTGTAATGAACATAATCATGTCCATTTAAACAACTATATTAAAAAATATTTTCTATACCATGGCAATTTCAATTAAAATACGTAAAGAATTTATTATCCTTTTTCTCTCATGACTGGTAAAATCAGCAATTTGTCAATATTATGAATCATTCAAAAGATGCGATTTCATTTGCAAAGAAAACCAGTGGCACATTATCACATGGGTAATGATGTGGCAGAGCACAAATTAGCAGGGGTAAGTAATAAACAGCTATTTAGCTTTCGCAGCACAATCTATTACACTGTCAAGTTTAAATGCCTTTTGGGTAAGAACACACAGGCCCATAAATGTGGTATTTAAGGGAGCAGATAAAGGAAATGGTGTGAAATGAAGTGAAAATGAACAACAGTTCAACGACTATAGTAGGTTGGGCTTGGTTCCTAAGAGCACTGATCATTCCAAGAGCATGGGGCTGTGCAAGCCCTTCCAGGGAAAATCATGGAAATTAGCACCCCCACCATTATAAATAGTCCTGGTCAGTGATCTAGGACTTCCTGGAAACACCAAAATATCAGCTTCAACACTCAGAGATGCATTTTATTGTATGCTTATATAGTATTTTGTGCATACTGAAGTGTTCTCATTCTTGAGGGGAAAAAAAATCCGTCCAGAATGTTGGTGCTATTGCAGAGCTTCTTAAAAAGGAGCCATCTTCATCCTATTTATATATCTTTATATATATATATCCTATATGTGACTACATTGCAGTGATTGGGGTGAAGTTATTAATACATTCATAAGTGAAATGTTCTCTGTTTATAAATCAGGCTGGATATGATCAAGTTTAGGTCTTGGAGGGAAACGTACACAAACCAAAGCTGCACTCACTAACCTGCACTAACCTCACTAACACTCACACCACACAGGGAGGGGCAGATCTTGAGGCTCACACAGATGAATGTCCAGTGTCAAAAAAACTTCAGTACCGGCAGTGCAGGTGCAACTAAGGGTGAAATGTGTGCAGTTCAGCAGGGTCAGAGCTCAATCCCCATGTTCCAGGATTTATGCAAAGGTCTATTCACTCCACCTCCACACAACCTCAACTTCTCTCACCTTTGCAAATGTACCTCTGACATCTTTCTTGAAAATACCCACTGGGATTTGTAAATGGAGGTGTTGAGCTGCTAACTTACATATTTATTTTATTAATTTTAATGGCATTAAGCTGCTTTTAAAGGTCAAACCTCCTTGGTAAGATTCTTTACTTGGGCTATTCCAGCACTGTGCATGCTCTGAAAAATGCCTCTAACATTTACAAATCTGACAAAAGTTTATTCCTACTAACTCTGCTTATCCTGTAGCTACCAGTGTCTCAGTTTGGGGTGGGGACTGGTTTAATACCACCCTACCTGGACAGTGATGCTGGAGGGTAAACACCACTCACCTTTGGTATCCAAACCATGGCCAAACACCCCCCTCACCACAAATCCTGCACTGAACACCATCCCAAGCAAAGTCCAGCACCCTTCAAGACTAGATTTTACTTTTTAGCAATGTATTTGCTCTGTCTTGTCTAATCCTGTTAAGCACTTCCTGAAACACAGTGGAAGTGCTGACTCATGAAGAACAACAATTACCTTCTGCTCAGCTCCATTTCCAATAAAATTAATGAAAAATGAGTCTACCTGTGTCATTCCTGCAAATAAATATGCTTAAACAACAATTAACAGGTGATTTGACTCCCAAACTGTTCACTAACTTTGCCACGTATTTCTGAAAACTAAAAAGAAATAAGCAACACACAGGTATTAAAACGCCAGTAGGAAAAGTTACACTGAAAATATTGGCTTGACTCTGGTTTCTGCATCTTAGCACATTTCTGAGATCTGCTGTGACATGGCATTAAGGAAAACACAAATTTTGATGATTTTTTTTTTCCCAAAAGAAGTGCACTGAAATAGATCTGGACTTTTACAGAAGCCAGTCATCTGCCTAAATCCCAGTTAATGTAAATGGCACTTAAGCTACAAACTGGGCTTAAAAAAAAAGGAGAGGGGGGAAGAAAGAAAGAAAATCAGACATCCATTTGAACAGCTCCACGAAGAGCTTAAAATTAACAGAGCTTATTTTGATTTCTTAATTTACATAAGTACATTTGATTCCAATTTAGTTAACAGCAGCTAGAAAGTAGAACTTCATCTAGGTTGGTTATTGTCACTGCCTTCCTAACAAAATGAGTTTTAGTCAAAGGGAAGAACCTCGAGCTTACACATGTAACAAAACAATGCAGAGAACTGATGAGCCAAAGGATTACTCACCAAGTTGAAATTCTGATAAATGTAAATACATTTTCCATTTAACTGTTCTAAGACCTGTAAGAGACTTGGCCCTCTTGCCTGGGACACTGATCCAGAGCAGATTCTTCTTCCCTGATTTATTGTATTTGCTTTGAAACAGATTAGTGAGACAAAAATTAAAAATTCCGCCGTCTTTCTCCTCTCCTTTTATCTGATGAAAGGAATGTTTACCTTTGTATTCTTCTTTGTACAAACAAAATTATTCTAATAAAACTGCTAAGGGACCTGCCAGGAGAGGACTCATTTCCTTCCATCTTTCTACACAGAATTTTAATGGCAGACTCTCAAATGGGCACATCACAATCTACATAAGTGCATTAATGGAACTTAAATTTGATGGTGACAAGAAAATAAATCAGCCATAAATACCTGTTTAATGCAGTGATCCCCTAAAATAACTTGTGAGAGCAAAATAGAAATAAAATGAAGAGTGGCTAAAAAGTAAATGAAAATCGACATATAATAGCAGGTTTTCTGCATCATACAAACCATAACAATCCATCCCTAAATGATAATTGATGAAACTTACACCAAACACCTTCCCTGTTTTCCTTTATGAAGAACTCCAAAGCTTTAATTTCTGCATTTCAGGATGTGAAAGGAAAATATTCCTCTCAGATGAACGCTAAAGATAAGTTCAGTTCTGAAATAACACTGGAGTAAAGCTTGTTCTGAAAGTGAGGAAAAGCTACTGATATTCAAGGAAGAATAGGAATTTCCTGCAATGGAATCCAGAAATGGAGCCTAAAGATCTCTGCAGTGGACTGGGAAGAACTACCTGTCAATCTCAGAGCATTTTGTGTCCAGCATCCCCTAAGTCAAAGCTTTTAAAAAACATTTGCATTTAAATTTTCCACACATTAAATCTAAAAGCATTAACATTTCCTGAACAATGTGTAATTCTGATTTAAATGCAGACACGATGTATTGCAGATTTAAGGATTACTACAGACATTCATCTCTATGAGGCAGCAAAATTAAACATATTATAATTCCCAATTTGTCCCCAGAAGAGGAACACGCTGCATTGTCTATGCGAATGTCTTTGCCTGTCAGCTAGAGAAAAGATTTCACTGTAAGTAAAAAAGCCAAAACAACCCCATGCCTCCAAACAACACCTAGAAAAGCATCACACACTTTTATTTTGGATGCATTTCTTGCTCAAAACACACATTTTTTGAATATTCCCAAGTTTGACCCCACGCATCCCATGAGGGTTTTATGATGACTTTAATGGAAATGGCATCGAACACAAAACCTGACAGGACAAACCAAAAACAAGCTGCAGATACAAAGCCTCAGTAATCATCTGTTCATGCATAAAATATCTCTCATCTTTGATTTCCGAAGTTCATACTTATAGCCAAGCCCACTTTGGACAGCAACTCCTGTTCAGGCCTCTGCCATGACCAACTCAAGAGGTACCTGAGGAACACACTCCCAGTTCATAGCTCTGTCCAAGCTCTGCCCTGACTGTTACTGAGATGAAAAAGAGAAATTTTTCAAAACCACAGCATAATCACAGGAAGCCAAATAAGGAACCCAGCTCTGTCATTCTCTGGGCCAGCAACAGAAGACTTCAATGCACCACCTGCCTTATTCTCCTCTGCCAAAGAATGCCGAGCAGCAGGAACCTCTCTCATTTCTGACGTCGCACTGCTACAGTGAAGGTGACAGTCTTTAACCAAACATGAAGTCCTTGTTCTCGGGTTCATGACTGTCAACATGTGTGGGCAGAAATCCTGAAATCCAGCACCTCCAGAAATAAAAGTTGTGTCATTCACAGGTTTAGACTTGAAAGAAATAATCAGCTTCTAACTGCACAGATCCCTCATTTCTGCACGGCAGCAACAATGGCTGCAGTATTTCTGTTAATCAGTTGTGGTAAATTCTCATTCTCACATTAGCTGCTCACAACAAATAAGATGAAGAACTACACACACAGGTCCAGCTTTCAGCTTTCTCCTTTTCAATTCAATTTTTTATTGGAAGAAGCACATTCTAGTAGACTATGTTTAGTGTCAAGCCTGATATCAAACAGAGAAATGTGTCATCTCCACCTGGGGAGGAAAATCCTGGAGAAGGTGGTCTTTAACCAACTCAGGTGCCAGGCTGGAATTGAGGGCATCAGGTGATGGTACCTATTGCCACATACCCCCAGCTGATGCTGGTTCAAGTCTCCCTCTCTGCACCTTCACCCTTGAGTGCTGGTTGCACTCTTCCCATCATCTCGACAGTGGTTCTCCAGAGTTCAGAGACCTTTTGGAAGCTTCCTGCTCCACAGCTACCAGTTCAGAAAGATGAGATCAATTCCAGGATGATCTTTCCAAAATAAACAGAAACTGTGCATAACATTCCTTCCCTTGAAATCGAGAGGGTTTCAGTGTCTTCCTCTGGCACCTTTCTGTTGATCTCTGTCCTTTTCATCCTCGGTTTGTCCTTGAATTCAGTTGATGCCACTTCGTTTTCTGAATGACAAATAGCCCACTGCATCCTGGCGCAGGAATTTCTTCAGATTTATTTATGCAACTGTTTTGGATCTACTGTACTCCAAATAATATTAATACACAGTTTAAATATAAAAATCTAAATACATACTAAACATGCAGACTCTATGAAATAGCAGTAAAATAAAATGACCCATTTATAATCCATTTATACAGGTCCATGTTTATATTTACTGCTCTCTTCTCTCAAAAAAACAAACCCAAAACACAACCTCAAAATTGCATTAAGAAATCAGGAAAAATGTACTACTCCAAAACAGAATATTTTGGCAGGGAACAACAGCTGTGGGAAGTGTTTGAAGGAGAAACTGTTGACTGAGGCAGAGCACCAAATGGAGCTGTCTCCTTTCTGTTCAACAGTGAGGCACAGCCTTCTAAGGGGACACAATTTGCAGACTTTTGAAATCTGCTGCTCTCCTTCTCTGGAAAGCATCACTGTTTTGAAGGACACAATCTTACTCTGTGAAAATAAGAAATCATGACTTTGTAGCACATTTTTACTAACACAAAGATCAGGGAACTAGTAGAGAGATTGTTTCTTAGATACCTTGAGGTGGTAGTTTTGACAAATGGCTTCTGATGCACTTGTGAGACAGAGATTTCAGTTTTCCCCACACACAGGCCTAATTACCACATTAATGAAGGCTATGGCTATAAAGGAATAGCAGGGCTGTCTCTGCTAAACCTCCTTGAAACTCAGGCACAGAAAAACAAACATTGCCTTCCATATAAATGGCTGCTTTAGGAGCCATTACTGATTAATTCTGCGTATTCCCTCGCAGCTTCTGATGCCAAAGAAATGTTACCACAAGGGTTTGTTTGCACAGCTTCGGCAATGAGAGTAATCCACCAAGTATCCCACACAATACTCAGGTACAGCAGGTAAGAATTAATTGGTACCTTTCCCACCCACCCCCACCCCCCCCCAAAATTTCTGATGCTGAAACTGTTTTTCCCTTCATTGAACCAGCTCGGCCTAGACGGGCTTGTCCCGCAGTGACATGTATATTGAATACAAATCAGACAGCAGAGCTTTAAATCTGTGTTGCAGCTCTCATTTCCAATTCGAGAACTGTACTATAATCATAAGCTTCTGGTGGATGAAAGGAAATCAGCTCTCTGAATATTAGCTAATGCCACATTTGCAAGTCCTGAAGAGATCTGTGCTGTTTAAAAAAAAAAAAAAAAAAATAGATCATTTCTCGTGAACCTATATATATGAATCGCTTTGTACTGCTCAACTGATAGAAGCGATGCCTGTGCTGGGATTAAACCCTTTTCATCATAAAACCTCATCTGGTTCGGAGTCCAAGTCCATCAAACCTTTTCCCTTTAAAGTCCCGCCTTTGATTCTACATCAATTTATTCAAACCGCAGCTGGGTGGCTGAAAACGAAAGGACAGCATCATTTAAACCAACCATGTTCCTAACTTGAAAGAAGGACTATAATTAAAAAAATGGGCATAAAAGAATGGAAATGGGATAATATTTTTTAATGGTAGTTCAAAGGCCGACAGATGTCAGAGCCTTTGAAGATGTCAGTACACTGAGCAAGGAGTTGCCATTAAATAGTTTGCCTGAGAGGTGAAGCAGCTTTTTAATGACTGAAAAAGCCCTTGCAGACACATCCTTGTGTTTTTAATTTGTCAGAGTTTCTGCAGTATTTTCTGATTAATGACACATGATTATAACTGCATAGCACACATTTTTGTACTTTGTTAAATGAATACTTTATTCCACATTCCTTCAGTGCCAGATAAAAACAGGAAAGCTTTACTACAGAGTCCAAAACTATTCAGATTGCTCAAATATTTATGGTAATTTGAGGGGATTGGCCAGATCCAGAGCTTCTATGTGTTGCTACCTTTTGTTCTTTAATGGAGCTATTACTACTGCCACCACAATGTGCATGCATTAAGTGAGCATGTGACCCAGTAATGCATTGTGCCCTTCTTGTGCCCTAAACAATCAGAGCTTTCATAATTCACTGATGAACAGAGTCATCAAATCAAAATAACATTTACAAAAATCCCAGGGTTGATCCTGAACAATACAAACAATGGCTGCCAATGTACTGTAAGTGGAAAATAACTTTTCCAAGGAAAAAAGCATATTGCTAGGAAACATCATGTTCAGAAGAAAAACATCAATATTTAGAAATGCAGATAAAGTCCCCATCTTGGGCTGAGAAGATGCTCCTGCAACATCCTTCATCTCTCTCTTAACATATGCAAATTATTTCTATTTTCCCCATGAATGGAAAATGTAGTAGCCTGAAACACAGGGACAATTTCTTTTGCTGCCAGGAATAAGCTCTCCCATCACTACAACAGCCTTTTGTGGATGCTTGCCAAGCTGAACAGGTACAGCCCAGGGAAAGCCCAGCCCTGGGCAAGGACAGGAAAAGCCAGCACTGTGTGCCCTGCCTTGTATCACACCTCAGAGCATCACCCACATGAGAACACAGTCATTACAAGGGAATTTGATTAATGTGCTGCTCCTTCTGCTCTTCCAGCCTACATTCAGCTTGTAATTGGATCATAAATAGAAATGTGATGGACTCAGCTAAAAGCGTGCAGAGATTGGAGGTACTGTAGCAGAGCTTTGTGAAATGAGCTGCTGCTCTGCCTCAAACACTGACATGATTTCAGAAGTAGGAATATTTGGCTTGTTGCAATCCATATCCATCAGGAATCTCTCTGCAACACCCCCATCAGGAACCCCCTGGAGGGCAGGGAGGTGACTCTGGACACTCACTGCTCCATGGATCTGCAGCAGGAGATGAAGGAAGCGTGAGCCAGGGGTGTTCTGCTGTGTGTCCCAAACCCTGCACAGTTATCCCACTGCAAAAGCAAGCACTTCAAAGTTTGAAAAGGAAAAGAACATGGCTGCAGAGAGAAAAACGTAATTCTGAAATGGAACTCTCCCACATGTATTTATGGAATGAAAACAGAGCCCTGCTAGGAAAAAACATGGCTGTTTTAGGATGCCACTATAAAGAACACAGAGAATTGTACTACTCTCAGTACAAACAACTGTAATCCCATTCCCAACCACCTGCAGCCTTCCTTCTGGAGTCATTCCAAAGTTACCTTCAAAGACAGTTTTATTTAAAAAGCAAAACAAACCCTAACCTACCACACATCATTAGACCACTTGACTTTATCACGAATCTCATGTAGATTTGAAAACTCGGTCTGAATTAATGTTACATTGCACACTTTTGCCACTTCTCCTAGAAAACAAACGACACGTGGGAGCAGCCAGGAAGCCGCTCAGCAGGATGGGGTGGAGCAGCCACTGGGAACACCCATCAACCAGAGAGGAGCTCAGGAGTTGGGCAGATCCTGGATACCCGGGGTGCTCAGCAGGGGTGTTGAGACAGGGGCATGCTCTGGATGGAATAAAGCAAAGGAGCAAAATCTACACATCCAAAAGGCCCTTGATGTCATCAGTGTACTGAAATCTGTTCAAAATGCAGTTATTATTTTGGCACTGTGGTAAAAGTATCAGAATAAAATGTTGAATTTCAAGCAGTTACATCTGAGCTGAAATAAACCTTCAGAGAACAAAGAAAAGGCACTTCTCTAAGCTGTGGACCTTCTACAGATTTCCAAATTAATTATACAAACTAAAGGAACATTACTCACAAAAGATGCATCAGAATTCTGAATAAACATTATAAAATTCTTCTAAAATGGGAAATATCAGACATCCTGAAAATATTGTTTTGCTGCAAGACCCATAGAAACAGACAAAGCTGAGCCATTCAGACTCTTTCCATTAGAGGGCAATAATACATATACACACACTCATACACGTATATATACACAAACACACTCCCTCACGCATCCCAAACTGATTTTAGCCATAAAAAATTAGTATTTTCTCTCTAATATTGCCAATGGTACATTGACAGCTTGGGTCCTGTTCCCGCCACTCCCCTGCACTCCTCAACAACAGCATCCAACAAATAAAAGGTACAATAACAAATTATTCTTTAAATTTGCTTTCCCACGAGGAAATCCGTGCAATTCACAGCTTCAGAAGGCTTCCAGTTAGTTGTTATTATTAAACTTGAGTAGGCCGAACAACCAGCATGTCTGTAAGCATGGAAATCATTACAGGGGTTCCCAAACTTTGAACAGACAAAAATGTTCATCTTCACGTGCTCATCTCCCTCCTCAGTCAAACACTTTTCCGTACGGTCACCTTTGATAACAGCAGCCACTGCAGACATGGCAAGGGGCCAGCACACTTCAGATGTCTCTTAGAGCTACAGACAAATCATGGGAAGGCATTTTTTTATGTTATTAGAGCCATTTAAAGGAGGCAGCTCATGTGCTGTTCTTCTGCTTCTCTGCTCCAACCATGCCAACCTGCAGAGAAACCAGCTGATAAACCTTGTTTATCTGAGGTCCCCAACTTTCTGCTGCCACCACTTCCAGCATCCCACAAGCACAATTATGATACCAGCTCGCTGGGACAGGAACTGTCTGTTGTTCCATGTTTTCACTAACACAGCATAGACCCCCGAGAGGATTCCAGCGATACAAATAATTACCAGCAGCCCCTAAACTGCTTGTCAACATCTCATTAGCTACAGGACTGCTGGAGTTCACAGGGACACACAGGCAGCTGGATCAGTCACTTAATGACCAGTACTTCCCGTGAGCATCCACACTCCATTGATTTGTGTTTGGGGTGGCATTTCTCCTTTTGTTTGTGGGCTTTTTGCTTGTTTCTGCTTTGTTTGGGTTTTTAAAAACATATTACTCTGCAATTACCAACCCCTACTCCCATAAAAACAGAAATTCACATAACAATTTCGTCTACCAGCTTACTGTTTTCATCTGCTGCTGAATAAATATTAATTTTATATTAAACAAGAGGTTTAATTGAAGATCTGAATCCAACTTCTTAAGGTCCAAGATGAAGATGTAGAGTAACATACTGGTACTGTTGCTATCCCAGACAGGACACAGGTGCCCTCCAGAAATCCCTAAGGATACCAAATACAGCAGGAGAACATGCAGCTTCCTTCAAATCTTCCAGCTTCTGTTTGCAGCAGCTGCCTTTCCAAAAATCACTCTTTTCTAAATTCATTTTACAGACGCCAATACAGCAGAAAGCACAGACTACAAAAGAACTCAAGCTGTCAGAGACAACTTTAGAAGAATTGTATCACCCGTGTGGAAAACGGAGTTCACTCTTCGTGCAATTTTCAGATCTGTTTCAAGTGAAAACAGTGTCAGGGGGTTTTGTCCTTTTCTTAGCCTTTTTTTTTTTTTTTTTTTTTAATATGAACTCTGAAGAACAACTCTAAAACCTGAAAATGGAATATTCACGATAAGGCCAATATTTTAGGGGTCAAAAGTAAAGTTTTCTTATTTGCAGTGTTTTAGGACTTTCAGACATATGAATACAAATTACTCAGAGATATGTAATTGCAGTTTGAAATATATTGTTTTTTTCCATAAAACAGAAATCTACAGCATCCCTGACATCAATTTCTGTCATTTTGTCATGATAAACACTCAGGTATTAAGTACCTTCCACATCATGCACCCAGGCATGATTCCAATTAGTGCTGAATAGAAGACAAAATGTCAGCTTAATAAGCTTCAATTTGCAGAGTCTTTGAACATGCGATGATATCATCACTTTGCCAATCATTTCTTGTACTTTGGCTCCTTTTTTTCCATCTCACCCTCCCTGTCAAAAGGAAGTCTTTCAAATCCACAGAAAGGGAAGACATGAACAATGTCAGTCATTGGTCTGACTGAGCTAAAAGATCCAAAAATGACTCCCCAATACATCAACAGAGAACTGTGATGTGCACAATATTCTCTCAAAGCTAATTTGCTGCCAACATGTAGAGTAATTGGGGGAAAAAAGTCTACTTTAAAGTCATACTGTGAAAAATATTTTCTTGCATGAAATCAACACTAAAGACCTTAAATCACTGTCACAGTCTGTGCCACTTGTTCAAATGAAGAAACAGTTTTTATTCAGGTAAGGTGACAATCATTTCTTCAAAGGTGACTGGGCCAAGGAACAGCTCTTGCTGTCTGACTCCGTGCTGAAAATTATCACTGTATTTTAAATTAATGGATTTTATTTCTGATTTGTTTCTTAAGAAGAAAGGAAAAGTTTTCCAAGAAGAAAAAGACAAATTTCAGAGAAAGCATTCACAGTTCTGTGAGCTCAAGTGTCCGAGGCCAGCACAAGCCTACAGCCCTCAGCTGAGGACTCACAATGTTTTCTCTATCTGGAACATCCCCAAATGCAGAACCTAAAATCCCTGCCCTTTTCTGGGTGTGAAGGAAAACAGAAACACCAAATGGCAGCAGAAAAGAGATAATGAATCAGGATGGGAAGTGTGGAGCGATACCAAGGACTCTGTGGACTCTGCAGGGCTGTGCCAGGGCAGCTGCTCCTGCCTGAGAGCCCACAGCAGAGCCCCAGTTCTGAGAAGGGGACAGGAAATGGGATCTCCTGAGCTGAATCCCTGAGGACGTGGTCACAGAGCACACAGCCAGTGCCCCATGGGCTGCATCACCCAGGTCCAACACAATTCTTGGCACTGCACTGCGCTGTCCCATTTCCCTGGTTTGCACATCCCACAGAACCCAGTCAGGAGCCCTTTGCTAGCACCTCTTTGTTACCCATGGCTCGGAACTGGCAGGGGACAAACCCCAGCCCACCCTGTGTGGGGTGTGGCGTGCCCAAAGTTGGTGCTCTGGAGGGAAAGGGACTGGAGCAGCTCGGAAGGGCAGGATCTGAGCTGCCTGGAGCTGGGAGCACACACCGGGCATGGCACTGGTGTGGGAGCAGGGCTGAAAGAGTGCAGAGCATTTGGCTGCCCCTCCATGGGATGGGATAGCAAATTCCATACTTCTGAGGCAGCAAAGACTTTGAGGAGCTGCTACAGATGCCGGGGTTGGGCCAGTGGGGAAACAGCTGCAGAGATTTTACTGGTGAAATACTCAGCCCTGTGTCTGTGCCAGCAACATCATCCCAGACCCGCAGAGAACCCACCACAGGGGCCTGGGGCTTCTCCCCCTCGCAGCTCCCGTCTGTGAAACAGAGGAAAACCAGAGGAGCCTCCCATTTTTCTTCCTGGCTAAAGCAGCATGTGGAGGAACAGGCAGAGCGGTGGTGGGGCACGCAGGGCAGTGCAATTTGCAATAAGCATCTCAGCTGCAATTTGTTACTGGTTTTCCACTTGAAGGTTCCTTTATAACACTTTAATGTGGGAGCGTGCGGAGCTGTATGGATGGGCTCATATTTCTCAGCTGACATATCTTCAGCCAAAGCATGTCAGCTACAGGAGAGGGCAAGGCTTTGCACTGGCTCTGGGATTTCTTCTTCCCCCATCAGAAACCACATAAAAGAAAAACACAAATAAATCAGCTCTCCAAAATCACTATTTATTACCTCATCATGAAACCGTCTACTGGACCCTGCAGTGGTATTGAGTAATATCATTACTTAAACCATAAAGAGGCTGTATTTATTACTCAAAATTGGGAAAATTAGCATCCATATGGATCTTATTGTTTTACGAGCAGTATCGCTGCCAAAACAAGTGGTGTTAACATTCCAAACTACAGATTGTCACCATTTCTCGCCCAGTGTCTCATTCCCTCACTTGGTATTTAAAATACCTTTGAATTGAGGAACTGAGCAGATCATAGAATCTCTTCTATCAAGATATATATCATTTAACAGCCAGACTACTGTTCAAAACTTGATTTATGGTGGCAGTGAGTGAATGGAATTAACATCTGATGACCTAAGGAAGAGAGACTAAATTGATTTTGGATAATCTTTCTTTAGAAAAGGGATGAGAGAAAAAGCACACTCTAAGAAATTTAACTGCTTAATTTGCAATACATAGCACCTTAGTAGGTAATCACAGACAGGACATCCTAACCTCCATCCCTGGAAAAATGATGGCGTAAAACTCCATGAAATTAATTTCCAGGCACAGGAAGAATAAAAGTGTCACTGGAAACAGCAAGCAGGATAAACCAGGGTAAAGCAGGCTTGAATAAAGTGATTGTCTTCTGCAGTGAAAGGGGAGAAGTGTCAGTGTCACTTACCTTGATTTTAGCAAGGTTTTGATACACAAACTGAAGGGACACGGACTGGAGGGGTGTCCTACAGTGTGAGCAGAGAACTCACAGGACCATGGGGTTTGAAGAGGAGGAGTCAAGAGCCAGCCAACAAGTGGCACTTCTCAAAGTTCAAATGGGGCTGGTACAGCTGAACACCTGCTCCAAAGGCCTGGATGACAGTGACCCCGTGACAGCGACCCTGTGCCATACTGTGGACGGCATTTCCCGGGGAAAGCAGTCAGTATGGAGAGCAGGGTGCCAACCACAGGGACCTCAAACCCTGCAAGCTGAGGAATGGCCCACCAGGACCTGCAGGGAGTTCACCAAACCAGGTTTATTCGGCCTGGAGAACTAAACACCAAAGATTTGCTGTCTTCAACTGAGTGTAAGGAATTGTGGAGAAGGCAGAGGCAGACTCTTCTTGAAGGAAGGGCAAGAACCTACAGATCCAAATTTTAACAACAGATATTCCAGCTGGATATAAAGGAAAAGGAATTCCACACTGGATTGGTAAAGCACTGGAGCATATGGCTCAAGAAGGCCGTGAAATCTCCACCAGTGCAGGTTTTTCAAAACTCAGCTGGACTTGGCCCTGAGCAACATGATGTGGGTTTTGAAGTCAGACCTGCTTTGAGCAGGAGGTTGGGCATGGTGACCTCCAGAGGTCCTTCCAACCCAAATTATTCTATGATGCTGTGAAAAAACTCCAGAATGAATGCTGGTCTCCCATTAGAGGATGTCCCTTCAGCACTCAGGGGAATGTTTGAAGCAGATGGCACTGCTGTTTTCCAAATTGCTGCACTTGTTCTATGGACTAGGAGAAGTCAACTTCCTTCTATTCAACAACTGTCTCAAAAAAATTATAAGGTAACACTAAAAGGCAGTTTTCAAAAGAACTAAAAACTGTTAATAAAGTTGTGAGCAAGCATTCTCTCCTCTGTGCAGCAGACATTTACTGAATAGGTTTAGTTGTAATATTTGGAACAAGCCAATATCACAGAAACTACACTCTGAAGATTTAGACACAACTGGAAGTAATATCAATAAGCAAATTCAGAGTCTGGCTTTGCCATACACCGATCTTCACATAGAAAGCACAAGCTCCTTCTGCTTCAAAATCAAGAGATTTTACTTTAAATTGACCATTTCTGCAGAATAACACAGCATTTTTGCCTCTCTGCTTAGAAAGTACATTACACCACCTCAAATGCTGCAGTTACTACCTGTTTGTACATGCACCTGTTTGTACTTGATCATTTCTGACTTCAGTATTTCTTTATGTAACTTTAATGTGAGCAATAATTCACACCACGTACAGCTTATTGTCTATTAGCATTAATCATTCCTTGCAGCCATCACACACAAACCCTGCTTGCAAAGCCACACCTAGTGGATGGCATAAAGATCCTTTACACCTCACTGATAAGCAAAACTGATCTCATTTCTATTCAGAGAAATTATTCTATGTTTATTAACATCTGTGCAGGAAATAATCACTTTCTCTTAATCAAGGAGCGCTGGTATAAAATAAAATTACTGCCATATGATCTACACCCTGCCCCTAGACAAGTGAAATTGTACACTCTACCTTCTCAGCTGCCAATATTTAAAATTAAACAAAAAGAATATAAAAACACTGATTGCAGTGTCATAATAACTACCAGATAAATTCAATTTCATATTATACAAACAGAAAGTCCATTTTGCTGAAAAGAACTCCATCTCAGATTCAGAGTTCATATTATGTGATGAGCTAGTTTCTATGGCAACTGCTTTCTCTTTTACATACACTGTAGACAGCACAAAATGTCTGTTGTCTCCTAAGTTAACTCAACATTTTTAATCAGCAGATGACAATTTGTGCACTATTATGTATGGGTTCCAAAATTGTCTCTAAATATTTCAAGTGCTGCATGAAGTATAAAAGGAGAGAGTGAAGTCACACCTCCCACCCCAAATTCCTCACAATCCAATTTCAGTCCTAATCAAAAGAGTGAGAGTTGAGGAAAAATGTGGGAGACGCCAGAGATGATGACCCACTGTGGCACAAGGACACTTTGAAGGTTGTATGAAGTGAGGAAGTGGCAGATGTTTACAGCTGGATCAACAGGTGTTGGAAAGGTGTCCCAACCTGAGGCAGCAGCTCAGCCAGAGTGTGACACAGGACCACAAATGTGGCAAGGTGGCTCCACCTGAGCAGGGGAGGGGATGTGCTCAGGAGACCCAGACCCTGCTGGAGAGAACCCTGAGCCTGCACTGTCTGCTGCAGATCAGAGCAAAAGCTCATCTTTAACTCTTATCTCAAAGATTATCCCAATGCTGCAGCCCAAACTCTTCCCACAGCTCCCCTGCATTTACTCAAGTGAAAATCAGCTCGGTGGATTACCAGTATTTGAGTATTTCCACAAGAAACTGTTGCATTTGACCATTTCACAGCAACGCTCTCAGTGAAAGCCCAGTGTGATGTCTCCATGGGACTCATCACCAGATCCCTGATTTCAGCTGCTCTTCCCCATCAATGGGATCCATCCCTGAGTCAGCAGACTGTGAATAACAACCAAGGAAAACCACAGAAGTACTGCTACAAATATTTGGTACTTTAAATACTTTACATCAACAGTCATATTCATTATCCTGGGCTGACTGGTGGTAAATTAAACATGCTGCAATACAGCCAAAAGCTTTTGTTTGGGAAAGGCTAAAAGGGAATGGCTGTCTGTCTGCAGGAGTCTGACTGGCAGCCCAAGAGCGACTCTCCAAGTAAAATACAACAAACAAATATTTAGATTGTAACTCCAGGATTTAGATTGGCTGCAGAGAAAGCCTCCATAGCAAGCAGTGCATTCCTCCTCGTGCCAAAGACATCTTCTACTAAGAAAAGGAAGTAAAAGGAAAAAAAAAGAGTAGTATAATTTATTTACTCCAAATTGTAAACAGAAGTGACTTCAGTAGCACTGTCAGCATCTGAATGTTTCCCAGGTCACCTCTATCTGTACCCTCCAGATCCCCTCAAGAAAACTGCTTCCACTGATACTGGGAGAATAACCATGTGGGACCTGGTGTGGAGACATTAAAACAATTACATGAAGCAGAAGTTTTGATCAGTGATTTATCTGTAGGTAACAATAGGTTGTTCAGGTCAAAATTGAAGAGAGTCTCCTATTCTGAAAAAAATGCTCCCCAAATCCTTCATGTTAATATAGTACTGAAAAGTTACTGTTGCAGCAATATTTGCATACAGGCAGAAACTGGGCATGTGTTGGATATTTAGTTATCACTAAAAATGTAGGTAGTGTCTCTACTGGCTTTTCTTTTTCCTGTATTTTCTCTTGTCAGTAGCTGACAGAGCTCTGCAGCAGACACACATCAGCACAGCCACCCTTCACACATTTATGGAGCCAAGATAAATGTCTTCTGTTTCCCCACTTGGTTGATACACTAATTATCTACATAGAACCATAAACATATACCAAGGATCTACTGGAATGAAAATAACTATCATTGCTGGAATGAAAATAGTGATTGCTACTGGTTTTTTATTTTAACTCCACAGGCTCAAATTAATTCTGACAAAACCAGGTGCAAAGCGATGGTTGCAGAAAGATTGCTGATCCCAAGTGCAAAGAAACAAATTTCCAAAGAGGAGAAGCCACAAAAGAAGTGATGGGATGTGCTGTACATGGGACACCAGAGAAGGAGCCGCTGATTTCTGACAAGGGAAAGCGAACCAGGATGGTAAAGGCCAAGGGGATTATGGAAAGTTCAAAAGGCAAGAAAGAAAAAAGGAAATGGATACTTCAGCCATGGGATAACACCTTATTAACTCTTCTTACCACCTCTGGGCTGTTTGCTGGGGTTTTTTGTAGTAAGCTCTGCTCTCAATGTTTGTGTTCACACGGCTTCCGAACTACACCAGGTTTTCCTTTCCAAAGCAATAAGGGTTTCTCAAGAGCCTCAAGACATCCCAAAAGAGCAGTGATCTCTTAGAGCAGCCTCATTTTTGAGAGCACAAACGCTGCCTGTTAAAATTAAACACCGTGACATCAGTGACATGCACAGGCAGAACGTGCCTGAGCACTCAAGCTCCTCTTGACCCAATTACGACTGGATGAACACAGTGACCTGGCCAATTATCTCACAACAGAACCTGGAAAGAGGATTCAGCTTCCTCATGGAAACTTTCTTTCCTCTCCTTTAGTGCCAAGCACTGTATTTGAAGTTACAGGGGTACATTTTATTTCTTCTTCTTGCCCAAAGGTCAACGGTGGAAGAACAAGCAGGAAAATGATCCAACTCTTCAGCAGCTGGAACATGGAAATCTTTGAGCTGGTTGAGGGCACATGGCAGACGCTGGGGAAAGAAGGACATTCAAAGGATAAAGGGGAAATACGAGGGCACAACTGGCACCACAGACACCACAGCCCCTCTGCTTCAGTTATTAAAATTTCCTAACCTTGCTATCTCATTTCGCCAAGCAAACGGAATATACTCTTCTCTGTAACCTGAAGTCTTGCTTCAGAAAATCACTGATTCCGTAGCAAGACTGCTTTTAATAAAACAGAGGAAGATCTCTATTATGCAAGAAGCTCCCTGCTTTTTGAACTAATGTATAAACTAAAATTATTTTGGGAGGTGTGGAATGAATGAGCAACCAAAGCATAACTTAAGAATGCCCCTAAAGAAAATCCAGATATCTAAATTAAATAGAACTAGTGGTTCAAAACTGCCCTTAAAAAAACCATACTCCTGTGTGATTAGCCACTGTTTAAAGAATAACAACATTATGGTAGTTCATAGAAAACATATAGGATTTAACAGCCTACAAGAACACAGCATGGCATAAGAGCTTTTGTACTGCTTTGACGTTTATTGACCTACAAGTCAATTTACTCCTCCCCAAGCATTACAACCCCAGGTAAAAAAATCAGAGCAAGCCTACTAGAAATGGAGAAATCCAAGCGGATTGCAATTGTTATCCAGAAATTTATCAGCAACACAAAAGGTGATACGCTTCAATCAAATTCCTTTATTGAAAATGTATTAAACTTATACTTCAAGAAGCAGTAACATTGTTTTATTTATTAAAAATCTGGCAAGGCACTCAAATCTTAATTTTTACATTCTAGTAGTGATTAAAGCATTAATAAATGTATTCATATTTGAATAAAATGTAACTATTTTGTATACTGTCTTTCACAGTATCTGAAGACCTATGTGAAAGTAGAGACCTTGGATACGCAATAAAAAACTGAAATTAATCTTTACAGTATTAGTAAAATAAATTGATCTGCAGTACTCTGTCATAACTGTCTTTAGGAATACAGTGAGAAATATGTATTTTAAATACATATATTAAGAAATACGTATTCGCTACTCTTTCATATGGAAAAGGATTTAAGAAAGACTTCCCATGAATACCTTTAATAACGGTGCTTTCACATCATTCACCCAACACTGAGCAGATAGGTCCTTCAAACCAAGCTACTCGTATGTGATTAACACTAATTATTATTTAAATTTTTCGAATAACCCAGCAAATCCACTTTTCATTTCGCGAAGCAAAATGGCCTCCGCTCCTATTTCATCTCACCTTCGCTGGGACACAAAGCACTCCTAAAAATTACTGCTGTCAAAGATGGTTCCAATTTAACAGGTTTTTAAAATGCAATGCTGTTAAATACCCATTAAATGACTGGGTTATCTTTGTTAAGAGCCTGACAAATGTTTCATAAAGGACATTGCCCGTTAGTCACATCAGATGTCCAAAACACGCATTTTTAGTAAACATATGCAAAGATTAAGAAAAAAATATTAAAAATCTGTGCTATAATTCTATAAGAAGCACCAGTATTGTCTGTTGAGCTCACTGCAAAGACACAGGTGGATTTGAATACAAAGACCAGAGGAAGGAACGAAGAGCAATTTATTTTCCCAAATGGAAAAATTTGCGTCCTTGAAAGATGGGAGAGTCTCGGTAGAATTTAAACAAACAACAGCTCTTCTAGTCAAAGCAACTGCCTTTTCGTCCCTGATTTACATGTCATTCTCATGGCAGCAATGTTCAGATGACTGTACAGGGATATTTAAACTACAAAGAATAGCTCTGTAAAAAGGCCAAACTCTGCTTTTCAGAGTGTTCAGATTCCCCCAATAGCTGCGAAAATTCCCAGCTTTCCGCAGAGCACCTGTAGTAGCATCATTGATCCCCTGAAAACAGAAAGCACAACCAAACTTTGGGTTCCAACCTTTGCCAGAAACAACCCCCAAGAGCACAAACCAGAGCTGGACTTACAGACACCTCCCAGTTCGGTCTCGAGATTTGCTTAAGAGAGTCCCTTTCCCTTTGTATTCAGCATTACAGAGCAATACACGAACGGGGATGAGCACTGGCGTGTAGACAGAATAATTCTATATAATTCCAAAACTGCCTTTTTTTAACCTGGGAGTTACAGCTCTGCCTTTGTCCGCAAAAAAAAAAACAACAGCAGGAATGCAGGTGAGAGGAGGCTACAACTCTGAAAAGACACTCGCAAACAGATCCATAGACAAGATGAATCTATCTTGGGCCAAAATAAAAAATGCAAAGATAAAAACCAATCCCTTGAACCATTTCAGTCTTTGTTCGCTCTTACAAAGCAGCGGAGAATAAAAGGCAAGGTTTAATTTCTTTTTCACAGGCCACCTGAGTATCCCCTTCCCAAGTATTCTCACAAAGTATACCCCGTTTTCATTGGAAAACCACAATGGTGGAAATGGAGAAATAAGTCCTGGCTTTGCAATATATCTCTCAACCTCCTGAGAAGCCGTTTGCTTCCTAATAGACTTCCTTAAGCCAGATTTCGATAGTCTGAGCCATCCAAAGTAAAAAAACCAATTGATTTCAAAAGTAAATTTTCAATTCAGTTTCACTTAGCTCCATCAGAGGTGTTAGTAAAAGCCACAGCCTACCAGTCTACAGGAAGGTGGAGTGAAAATGCCTCTTAGTCTGAGCCTAACATCTCATAGGGAAGGTGGTGGTGCGCGGAAAATGTGTCATTAAAGATGCTTTACCAAAATGTCCAGTTTTGGTATAAAATAATCCATGCGTGATAAGCAATTCTAACGCTGATTAGGAAAGATTATTTTCTATAAACTCTTTAAACTAGAAAATCACCTTAGTTTTTAAAATATTGCCATTGCAGGCCTTTTTAATAAAGGCTCTTAGGAAAATATACCATGCCATCCTTACAAAATAGATTGAAAAAAAGGCAATAAGATGGTTTTTGAAGTGAAAACTCATAAAGATCATTTTCCATGCTGACAGTGTGCATTTCATCCAGAAGTTTGAAGAGTCAAATGCTACCCCAGCTGGGGGTTATTCTGCCAAATGGCTTCCAACAGTGACCACAGAGATGGAGGATGGGAGGGGTGCGTGTGTGTAGGAAAATAAACGTGATGGTAAGCGACCCCAAACCCAGATCATCTTATCAAACATCCGACACACGGAACCAAACACACAATGCAAATCTAGAATACAAAAACTGAAACAAAAAAGACATGAACAAAAGGAAATAAAGCCATTTGTGAGTTACCTGCAGAGATTTAAAACAAAAAAAAGCACACGAACGAAGCAGATATAATTCACATGGATTTGCCCAGGAAGGAGAAAAGGAGGGGTGAGTGTGAGGGCTGGGGGGGAAAAAGAACAGATACCTTTTTTTCTTAAACAAATCCATCATGAAAGAAAATGAGACAAGATTATAAATAGGCCGAGTTATAGCGCACCATGGGATTTTTAATCTGGCTACCTGTGGTTTTTGCAGTTAAAGCCCTATTCAGCAGTGGGAAGGGAGGGGGGAAAGCGGAAAAAGAAAAAAAGAAAAAAAGAAAAACTAAATCACGTTTATGTGCCAGTTTCGCAAATGCTCCCCCAGCGAGCACCACCAACAATGCTGGCAAACAGGAAACACTCATTATCAGCAATTTCTAATAAGCGGACGCCTTTCAAGCGTTATTGATCGTTACCTGGCCGTCTCGTTTCCTGCTTTCTTGAGTTTGACTCTGGTGCTCTGCCATGGCAGCGCGAAGCTGTTTCTCCAGTTTCTCGATCTCCCGTTGATGGTCTCGGACCAGGCAGTCCTGCACTGCGTTGTGCTGCTGGAATAGGTGCGTCTTCTCCTGTTCATGCTCCAGCTTCAGCTCCACTATCTGATTGGACAGGGAGGAGTACAGTTCATCAATAGAACATCCTTGTCGTCATGACAACTCGTCTACAGCTTAATTTCCCCCTTAATTTCATCAAGTTGGCAATTTTATTTTTACGTCACTATTACCTCACCTCTTAAAAAGCCACCGTTAGTGTGACAGAATTCCTCCAGACAATCCCAACAATGGAGACAACCGAGCAAATCCAGCGCATCCCTACCCAATTTGTTGGTACAAATGTCGGAAGCATACAAAAAAATAATATAAAAAAAAAGGGAGGCATTGTCGCATTGTGTGGCGGGTGCCCCCGTATCCCGCTGCTGCTCCTCAGCAGGGCTGAGGATCCTAAATGGTTAATAGGCAGCCTGCTCGCCCCTTTGCTTAAGTATACACACACACAACCCCCCACCCCAGCAATTAAAGCTTTGCAAGATTTCTTTATGATTTCCAAAGCGAACGCTCTTCCTGCAATATTCCTCAACACTGGCGCGTAGAGTTGTCTTTTTTTTTTCCCTTAAATAAAAAAAAAAAAAGAAGCAAGAAAATTATAAAAAAACAAAGCTCTATTATCCCGTTGTCAGCTACGCTATCCCAACATAAACAGATGTATGTGTTCCAGAAGGGCACCTGCTGTGCCGCAAGCTTGCACCATGATTTCATAAGAAGCCCTCTATTCTCAGGAGCCGTTCCCAGTCCGCACCACACTGGATGCTGTGACCTTGGCCACTCTTAGCCTCTCCCCGCTTGCCTGAATGGCAGCCCGAGACCAAGGGCCTGGTTGCCGCAGCTTTGATATTAATCCTCCCGCCTGCGCACAAAGGCACCCTACCTGGCCTGCACACTGGAGCGGCCAGGCCGCCTTTGAAGCAGGTGATGAATAGGGACGGCAGGAAGCCGCTTCCCCACTGAACTCCGGGCCACACAGCTGCTAAGAACAGTCACTTGGATTTTTCTTCAGTTTTGGTGGATTTCAGAGAAGGAGGAGGGGGGGAAGTAAGAAAAATAACAAAAAAAAAAAAAAGAAAAAAAAAAGAGAGAAATCTCTTATCGTGAACATGGTGGGGTATTTTCAGCATGAGAAAGGAAAAAAAGAGCGGACGGGAGGAGCCGCTGTGTGAGCGCCGAGAGCGCCCGGCACCTTATCTTAAAGCTGTAGCATTCAATTCTGGGATGGTATCAGCTGTTTGCCCGGCCTCCACAAGGAAAATTTGAAGCTAAGTTAAAATAAATTTTAAAAAAAAGGGCGTTTTCTAAAACTGCAGAGCAGCGTATTGCAAGTTTAAAAGGGAAATATGCCATCCATGCTGTGGTTGGAAGCATCCTTCTGCAAACGGAGTGAGGAGAACAGATGCAACATTGCACGGTTTAATGTATCTACATTATTTAATAACACTAAAGAGATCATCAAGAGATGCCTGAAGTCCCTGCAGGGGTTAACCCCTCACATTTTCCATGCTGGGCCTGGGATCCTCACACAAAGTTCTTTACACCAGGTTTTTGCCCAAGGTTTCTGTACAAAACTGGTTTCTCCCGGATGATCGTGGTGTCCATCCTGTGCCTAAGAGAAAGAGTTGTTGCTCCCTAGAATAACTGTAGAGCCTTTGCCTGATTTAGGAGAAAAAATGTTTAGTGTTTCATCATAAATAAGACCTGATTAAAAAGAAATCATGTCAACAGGAGAGGCCTTTTTCTTCAAACATTTTGTTGTCTTAATTACTGGGTTTTCAGCTGGTTGTGCCATGTAGGTCTGGGGTGAGGCAGTTTGCAGTTGCTGTGGGGAGCTTCAATTATTGAGGTCATCACTTTTTTAACAGAAGACAGGGCAGCAGGCAGGGAATGTCACCCAGAGGGAGCCAGGGACAGATCCTGCTTCTCCAACCAGTTACACGTTTGCCACACCAACCAAAATAAATAGTTTTGTTTAGTAATCTCTTCACTTAAAGCATTTACAGACACAAAGTTTTTTAATTTAAGAGGTGGAACAAGCAAAAGGTTCTTCAGCAGGAGGGGTGTCCCCCCAGCTTCTACATGGGAAGAGAAAGGGTGGTACCATGAAGCGAGGTGTTTTACAAAAGGCAAATTTGTTGAAGAAAAATTAAAAAAAAACCCTCTTCATTTAAAGCTATGTATTCCCCATGATGATTTTGGTTTGTACTTTAAGATGTTTCTGCCAGGGAGGAGAGGTGGAGAAACAGGAGAGGAGAGAAAGGATGAGGACTAGACCATTTTCATCCCTCAAAGACCTGCAAACCCATCTTCCCTAATGAGTATTAGCAGGTATTCCACATTCCCAACCAACAAAACAACACAAAGTGACTGAGCAGCCATTCCCTACACTGGTGAGCACTCCCTGAAGCTCCTGCTTCACTGCTCAGAACTGCTGCCAAGCACTACTGCTTCTCTTCCACTCCTCCTTCTCTCATTCTTGTATTGTTATTGGGTTGTTTCTTTAAAGGAAAAAAATTAATGTATACCAAAGAATGGAAAGAGAACATCCATGCTGCTTTTCAGCAACAACAAGACTTCTTCATCACAGGAAACTGCACAAAAACTGTATTAATTCTTCATAAACCAGACAGATTCTGTCTCCTCTTTGAGGCAGAGAGCGCCTTTATGAATGATATAACAAAACCACCTCCTTCAAAAATTCTGTCGTGTTGAGATCTTGCTGCATCTACCCCTAGATGCTGAGCACTTCATCAGATCACATTCAAGTGTCTGCTCCAATCCAGCATTTTAGTGTCCAGAGGACAGGCCCTGGAAGGTGCTTTACATTTCAGACAGACAAGCAACACGACATTCACAATGGGCATTAGAGGCGACGCTGAAAAGAAACATTCATTAAATAATCGTGTGTGCCCTATTACCATAATCACAGGGCATTCATTGTGCCTTGGATGTTTCCTCATCTTGTCCTCCCAAAGATGAAAATCTCTTTACTCCTTTCCCTGCACGTCTGTTCCTGTCTCCAGCCATGGCCTGGACACAAAATCAAGCAGGAATGTCTGTCTGACCTGAGAGAGCCTTTCTTACCACTGCTGTTATCAAGTAACACAAATATTTAAAAACTATGATCTCTTCTTTGTTGAATTCTTCATTTTTTTAATTCTTTCCACACAGTGTGATAGAACAATGTTCAAGGCAACAGCCAACAGGTGATTTACTAAGCCAACATCAGAATTACACTACTTACTTTAAATTTAGCTTTTAATTACACGATTTCTTTTAAATTTAGCTTTTTTAACCGAAATTTAAATTTCCTTACTCTTGCAGAAAAGAATTTTAAGAAGAAAATGAAATTCTTAACAAAGAGCTAAAAAAGATTAATGCAAGAACTGTGACACTCTCTTGTTATTCACTCACACGCACACACACACACGAAAGGTGCCAAACAAATCTGGCAGTGTGGTTCATGCCCAGGACAGTGACAACGCAGCTGATGAACACAGGCAGATGGAACTGCACTCACATGGGGAGGTGCTTTAGGACAACTTGCTAAAACAAGAGACAGTCTAATACAGACCCCAGGTGAAATCTTGCTGCTGTTAGCACGCCTGAAGAACAAAGATCAACAAGAAACAGCCCGCTGATTGCAGGAGATATTTTCAGAAGCCAAAGACTTGTAATATAATCAACGCCAGCAAATACCTTTTGAAAGCCCCTAATTTAGACAAGGCCTTCTACTACCCAGTTTTTGCTTTTACATCACACGCTAAGTTTAGGTTTTTCAATTTTAGAACAATTTCAACTTGTTCTCAAGAACAAGCACGCCTTTGAAATTCTTTTTAGAGTCCCCAAAGGAGGGAAAGGAAATTAGTTAGCTCACTACCTCTTTGAAAAATGTAACTGCTACAATAAATATTTGACACCAAAGTATGAAAATTTATGTAAATTTATGTCCGCAATTCCAGAAATATTTTAAGTAACACCTATATAAAATATGGTTTTGCAAGGCAGGATGATTTTATAAACACTGTTTTGGCATGACTGAACTGAGGGCTGGAGAAGCCACCAATGCATTGCACGTGTCATGGCAAAGAACTGAGCTAAACTCACTCTGCAGCACACCTACAGCATATCTGTTTTCAGTATTTCTATCCTAAAAGCATTTAGGCATTTGTAAATCAGGTGTTTTTATGATTACCCTGCTCAAAACCAGCCCCAGCCTCTGCCTAGGCAGGGCACAGCACATGATCTGTCCCCAAATAACAACTCAGGCAAAATCGAGTGTTTTCTGTCTCCTAAGCCTATAAATAAACGTGCATGTTCCGTGAGGATACGGGGATTACCCATCTCCACAAATACTGCTGCTAAAAGTAATCTGATCTAGCAGGCTGGAGGAGTGAGTATTAATCATGTTGGAGTCTAGTTTAGCATAACTTTGGGCAGAAAAGCAGGCTCTTCACTGCAAGGCAAGGGAGAAAACCAGAACCCCTTTTACCAGGACTCCTTCGCAGCAGGTAAATTGAATGGATTTTAATTTACACTTTTTTTGAGAGAGATTTTTCTGTAAGTTGAAACACGAAGGTCTCCCAAGATATAAGGGCTGTAATGAGCCAAGGGCAAATGGGACAGTGAAAAATACATCTGGGCAGAACCACACATTACCACTGAAGCAGCAAGTACACGTGGGATAACGTACACGACTTTCTATTTTATTGTAGGCTGCAGTAATTTAATTGGCATGACTGTGTTTTCTGTAATACTTACAGGTTTTCACCAACCACTAATAAATCTATTTCAACTGCAAACTAAGAATTGCAAGAAATTCTGTAAAAGAAACTAGCTGGTCTTTAGCCAAATTGCAGTTTGATTTATCCTCCCCTAAAACAAAGCACCTGAATGGTCCCACTCTCACTATACAAAATTATATTCCTGATCTGTACCTTTTTACTTATAAAAGCTTTTCAGAATTTTAAGACTTTTAAAGTATGGGCAACACAAACCCCACCTCAATCCTTCCATCTTCCCAATCTTCCTGGCATGAGTAAATTTGTTTTTAAATCACAGGACCACAGAATTGTTGGGGTTGGAAAGGACCTTTAAAGCTCATGCCATTCCACCCCCTGAGCAGGGACACCTTCCATTATCCCAGGGTGCTCCAAGCCCTGTCCAACCTGGCCTTGGACACTTCCAGGGATGGGGAGTCCACAACATCTCTAGGCAACCTGTGCTAGGGCCTCATTACTCTTATGGTAAAGAATTTCTTCCTAATATCTAATCTAAACCTGCCCTCCTTCAGGTTAAGGCCGTTCCTCCTTGTCCTATCACTACATGCCCTTGCAAAACAACGCCTCTCCAGCCTTGTAACAACATATTGGAAATGGAGTTGCATCCCTGTGATTAAATCCCACTTGGTCCCACAATGAACATCAGGAGGTCCCTCCCCTCCCCAGCCCACCCGCACCATTAAACCCATCACAGGCTGCAAACAGACATATTTCTTTTTAACAAATGGACCTTGAGTCACTGCAAATGCCGGTCTGCAGCAGGCTCTGGTGCAGAATTTACTGTACATACTCTTTGTTTAGGGATTCAGAGTTTATCCAAGGACCTTCTTTGAACACAGAACTGCCTTCCCAGCCACTCACCTGACTCGCTGTTTACCGCAGGCACCAGTTTGTGTTCCTGCAATCGCCTCCCTCTCCCTCCTCCCCTCAAAGTGGATTCTGTTGACTACACAGGGAGCTCAAGCTTTTAACTCTGAATCACACAAAAGTTAGATAGATGCCTGAAGGAGACCGTGCAAATGCCCATCTGTCTGGTTAACATCTCTGTAAACAGCAATGGTACCATGAGAAGATTTCCACCCACTCTTCACTTGGAGGTTAAATTTGTCTCCTTTTCCCACTTGTGAGTTTTAGCTATAAAGTAAAAAGTTGATGTTGATTGAAGAAACTATTCCTCAGATATTCTGCACAAATGGTATTCATCTGTGTGTTAGGAGGGTTCAAAGGAAACGTTTATGCATCCTAGATTAATTTATTAAATGAAATTTATGCAGCTTGTTGCTGATGACATGAAAAATTTAGAGCTTCTACTAACGTGCTCATTTGGCCTCCTTGCAAGAACAGACTGTATTTCAATTATCTTAGAGTACAGACAAAGAGGAGAGGAACAAAGACTCTCTCCTCATAACTAAACCAGCATACTAAAAATGGATAGTGGATCTCTGAAAATAATGTTAATGCACAGCTAAGAAAGGCTTGGGACATTGGTCTGTCCAAGGAATAGCAGATTTCAAGCAGGTCTATGCCAGTGTTTCCTTCACTTGAGTGGGTAATGGATTGGTAAAAGAAAAGCTAGAAAAAAAACAGAAAAGCAAGAACAAGGTCAGAAGGAAAGCTAGGATGGAAGTGCAGTGGCAGGAACTCCTAAAGGAGCAAAGGTCTGGGGACAAAGCGAACTGGAGGTTGAGCTTGTTATCTCTATTAGTGTTAATTACTAAATTAAGGTTTTGCCCGAGAGAACCTCACTCTTTTCTTTAAATTAACCTCACTAGAAAGTTATAAAAGATAAAAAGATCTACAGAATATTCTTCCTCTCCTCTCAATAACACTTTCATCTGCTCCAGCACACTGCTAAAATAAGAAGAATTTCTCAACAGCACCTCAGATATTGTCCTTGCTGCTCGCAGGTAACATTACAAACATGCTTTTTTCACTTTTAGCCAGCTATTTCACACTTCTTTACCTCCCTTTATTAAACAAGGTGTATTTAAGCTCAACCACACCTTTGTCTTGCTCCCAACTTAAAGGCATTGTCTATTGACTAGTCTTTAGCATGATTTCAAAGTGATTTCATTAAATACTCAGGAAAATATTTCTGAAGGTGTCTCTTTCTTTCCTATTTGGATAAATAGGACAAAATGACAACTCTAATTTCTTCATAACTTTTACAGAAGTCAGAACCCAACAATAAATGTCACAAGAAAGGATTTCCTGAGATACAGGGAGATTCTTCAGCTATCATGTAACAACTTTCCACTTTCCTATGGAAGCATGAATAATTATTTTCAAAGGGAATAAACACAGTTAAAGAGGAACCAAACCAAAAGGACTATTTATATATTTAGGTTGGCATCTAATCTCAGAGAGTATGGCCATAACTCACCAGGTAACACCATCCTGCTCTCACAATAACTCATCAACTGTTTCATCGTGTGTTCTCTCCCTGCTAAAAATAAAATTTCCTAGGCTTTGGCTCTCTTACTAATCTTGTATCTCATCTATTTCATATTCACTCAGTCACTTCAGCAAATGTTTACAGCAAAAAATGGGTGTAACAGTGATCACAATGATTATTAGTGGTTTGGGGTTCTTTTTAAAGGACAAGCTAATGTCATTTAAGCATTAGGATCACATTAAGTTCACTGAAAATGTTCCATTCTTGACAATTTATTACAATCTACTTGAAACAAAGGTGTGCATGTACTTGAGTGTGTTGGGAAATGTCCCTGCATAAAGCCCTGTCCCACCTCTGCCATGGAACCACCACCCCCCCCAAGAGATATGCTCTCCGAAAATGCTCAACTGACATGGGATATGAGGAAAAAATCAGCAAATTCCTTAACTTTTCTGTCAAATTTGACTACAATTCATTACTGAAAAGCCTGGGCACATGCTCTTTCGAACATTTGGGCTCACAGAAGACGAACTCCTCAGAAACACTTCCCAGGTATTTTGAGCTAAACTGAGGATGTAATTAGAAAGTAGGGGAAAAAAATGAAAAGAAGAAAAAAGGGAGGGGGTGCAAAAAACCAAACAATCTTTCTTCCTGTGCTGACAGTGCCATAAAGCCCAACTATAGACACTGCAACCATTTCAAAGGCAGGAAAGGCTGAGGCCTTCGCTGTGCTGTCCACTGGCTTTGAAGTGCCAAAAGCAGCTGCTCCCAGCAGATAGGAACTGTGGTGCTGCTGGAGTTATTTTTTTTCTTCAAAATATACTTTCAAATCTAACAGCTGCAAGTAGAACAAAGTTGAGCTAAAGTATATTTAAAGAAGAAAAAAAAAGCCACCAGTTTCTCTCTAAGAGTGTTCTCAGTGGATACTTCAAAAGCAAGTAGCACCAAATCAGATGAAGCTGGAACCAGGAGGAACACGTGACAGCTGAAACCAAATACTGCAAGGTCCAAAAGTTCCTTTTTGCTTTCTTAATGAATTTGAGTGCATTTGAAAAGTTGACAAAGTATTAAACTGCAATGGTTTTGTCTGAATTCTTTTTGAAGCAAAAGGCAAAGATGAATAAATATCATGTTATTTGTTGTTATAAATATCAGATAAATATCAATATGTAACATATCAGTAGGTCTAATCTACAGGCAGAGCAATCTTTCAGCCCTACAACCACCAGTCCATATTCACACCAGTAATTGTTTTGAAATCAATATTCAAGGAGAGTGTTGTGACATCAACCATTCAGATAAAGCAGAGAAGTGAAACCACTTCTCCAAGTGCCTACACCTCCGAAATGTTTCGCTGATTGGAGAACTGGATAACACATCAGTTAATTTGGTTCTTCATCACCAATCTGATTAAAATCATGGGCAACTGAATTGTCCAGGGTGCCATCAGTGCTACCCTTCCCACTCACCAAGACAGCCAACAAAAAACACATCTGTAGGGCAACTTCCCTTCCCTTTGTGTCTAAATTCCATTCGACAATTAAATTCAGACACTTGAAGAAGAACATCTCAAAGCAATCACTACTTTCTCAGGTAGCTAAAATCTCCACGTTTTTGGTTGGGTCTCTATTTCCAGCTGGAAGTCTGCTCGAGGCCTGTCAAAATGTACCCCCACTCCTAATTCACTGCTCTATTTAAACAGTTTAAATCAGTCTGTTCCTCGCCAAGTAACAACCAAAGAAATATGCAGTAAAACAAGGCAAGGAAAAATCTGCTTTAAAAATGGCTTAGAAGTTCTGAAGCATAAATAGAGAGCAGTGCAGAGAAACAGAAGTTGGAAGTACTGAAAGGAAATTTTAAGAGTGGAAGAACTGAGCTCATCCTGCTCCATGGTGGGGCTGGAGGGGCTTTGTGCTGCAGAAAGGGCCTTCCAAAAGAACGTCATTCACAGTGATAACCCACTGCAATCTGCAGGAAGAGGCACATATTTTTCATGCTCACCAACCTTCACAGAACATTCCAGATGAAGTACAAAGAGAAATAAATTTTTAAAAAGGGCATAAACAGGATTCCACTGAAAATTCTTCTGAGGCTTTCATTGTTTAGCTGTTTAGGGCTGAAACCCTTGGGTTCCAGTGATGTTTCATAAAGCTTAGCTGTTCTTTCTTACAGTAAAAGCAGCTATCCCAAATAAAATAAATGGGAAGAGGTAAACATCTCAGTGAAAAATGCTTTCACTGATGTTTACCACAACATTGTTACAGAATAGAGTCACCAAAATTTTTTAACTCTCATATTAATTGCTTGTTTTGTGGGTTTTTTTGACACAACCTGCAGAAGGTCTGAATATAAGAAGATACATAAAACCAAACCATGACAATATGGACATTATCATTTGCTTTTAGTGTGCAAAGTCAGCTAAGTACTTGGCAGAAAATTTTATCTATGGCTTGGTGGATCTTACCATGGTTATTAAAGGAAAATTACCATTTGTAGGGTAAGAACAGGAATGTTGTAACTCCTGATACACTGCAGATTAGCATTTATCTCTATAGATCATGCTCCTAAATGTGGGAACAAAATCTGTGAATAAATGCTTACTTTGGACTTTAAAGATGCACTAAAAATTATGAGACCTGTAAAAAAAACCATGAGGCAACTATATCACTAAAATGATGTAAAAATATGATTAAATTAAAAATTCCAGCTTAAGGCAGATGCCCAACCGACCCTGATACTTCCCACTGCCCTCCTTTTGGCATGTCCTTGACACATCAAACTTCCTCACCCTTCCTGCACAAATCCCCAGTATCTCTGACTATTCCAGAACCACTAAATACAGGAATCATCATAAGTAACATCATCCAGTTAAACTGAACACTTGTGAGATGTCCCTCACCCTTCCAGAGGCTACCGCGTCACCTCTGTCAGGTGGCAACACAAGTGGTGACGTTGACAGCTCTGAGTGAGGACAGGGAAAATGCTTTGATCTGACCCAACAAATTCCCTTCTGTTCCAAGAGCCATACACAAAACACACATTGTTCCTCCCCAGCACAGACCAGGGTGTCTCTCAACACCTACCAAAGTGATCTTGTTCCTTAATTCCCTGAAAAAGCCCCTTGCAGATGGACCAGAGCAGGCCTGGCTCCAAAGCCAATCGCAGCGTTTCATCCTCTCACAGCACAGAAGACAAACAGAAATGAAACCACATTTCCCTGGTGGAAATGCAAGCTTACATCCACACAAGAACAGCGATAAGAGAGAACTTTTATGGATTAACCACCTCATTCCTATAAAGTACTAAAAAAAACCCTTTCAATCCTTGAGCAGGTGTTACCAGCAAAGGCCAGTTTAATTTCATGACCAAGTACCACCTCACACCAGTGTTTGGTGGTGCAGCTCCTCAGCTCCCAAGCCTGTATCACGCAGTAATTTCTCTACTTCTACTTTTACCCCCTTTACACTTCACAGCACTACTGAAAAAAACTTTCTTGTCTCCACCCAAATGTTCCCTGAATATTTCCCAACCCTGAAATTACATTACAAAGAAGAAAATCATGGTCAGTGGGCCAAAACAAGCATTGGTACGAACACTCCCCATGTCAAAAATGATAAAAAGAACAAACCGCCGCTTCTTGACAAGAAGGAAAACAGATAATGCATTAAATAATTTAACCTGGTGATTACGAAAATAGGTGTTGCCACCTGTAAGCCTAGGAAACAATTTGAAAGAGTCGGAGGTACAAAGGATTGTGAAGAGGAAACACAAAGTATTTTCTGTGTAGGTTCCTCCCCCTCCATCCCCATCACAAAATTCTGCATATCTATAAATTGTGTTTTTATAGGAAGGACAGCAGCACACAGTGACCTACAGCTGCAGGAAGGGGTGTCCCTCCTCCCCTCCACCTGGAGGAGCAAAGCAACTGACCTGTTGTTCATA
This sequence comes from Aphelocoma coerulescens, assembly GCF_041296385.1. Classification (NCBI taxonomy): domain Eukaryota; kingdom Metazoa; phylum Chordata; class Aves; order Passeriformes; family Corvidae; genus Aphelocoma; species Aphelocoma coerulescens. The sequence goes on from NC_091031.1 coordinate 2,987,524, forward strand.
TCTTTTCTTGATCTCATCCAACTGCCAGGAGAATTCTTGGGCTTGCTTTTCCCGGAGCAATTTTGATCTCTTTAGATCTGCTTCAACCTCTGCCATCTACATGGGAAAAGAAAGGGAATATTTAATATTTTTTTTTAAAAAGGCATAGCTTGAAATGTTCTGACATTTCTACAGTTGTTTGTAAACCATCAAAGAGGCAAATATCACTTGTTGAGAATGATAACAACACCATTTGTATGTGGTGAAAATGAATATTCAGTCACTACAGGATTATTAGTCAAGGACATAGTGATCACTGTTATGCCACTCCCTAATTACAAAGGATGGGCTCAGTTTTTCGCTCAACCGTGGTGAATATCCCATCAAAATTAAGTGATTATTTTCTCTAGACATATTTAAGACTCAAATATATTTCACTTAAAAATTTCTGCCCGTGGAAATTCAAGGGAAATCATGTGCGAGTCAGAGCATAAGCTACACATTTAAAGCAAGTTTACATTAAATCAGAAAATAACTTAAAATAACTTAAAAGAGAATTATTTGGCTGCAAGTTAAGTCCTCTGAAGATAGTCATCGCCTATGAATAATGAGTCCCACAGATTCCAGCACGCAGCATCAAGGAAGCAATTTCACAACTCAATTAACAAAGGCTTTTGTATCTAAAGCACAACTGTTAGCTGCACATCAGGCGTGTTTCAGAGGGAATATATGTATATATGTGTAACTCTGCTGCAGTGCACACTCATCAATGACTTTTAGATCTAGATCCCAATATAAGCAGTGAATAAACTGTGTCCCTAAAAAGAGAAAAGAGGTGGAGAGGTCTGGAGGACCAGTGCTGCCACAAGCCCATCTGCTACACAAAAAGAAGAAACCCATGAATTCCTGAACCACAAGCCAAAATCCTGCTTGGCCTAAGGGAGTGCTCAGTGTTCAACAGATGTCTGTGCCAACTGGCCTGGACATCACTCCCCAGCCAGGAAGGAGGAGAAAAGGCAGCACTCAGAGTGGGAAAGGCATTTTATTGCAGAGTACTCCAGCAAGAAAGGAAGGGACTGGAGCAGGAGCAGTTGGCCAAACAGAAAGCAGAAAAAGAGAATAGTGAGGAAGCAGTTCCTGAACCTCACTGCTACTATCTGCCATTAAGAAAAGGAACTGCAATCAATGTTTTATGAATTATTTTCTTCCGGCTCCAAACTTACTCAAATTGCATGTCCATGGCCTGTTTTACTCAGGTCAATAAAATCCAGAAAAATAACAGATCTTGTTACTGCACTAAAGGAGTTTTTTTAAGAGAATGAAAACGTTCTAAAAAGTGAAACAGTAAAAACATATGTAAAGATGCTTTAAATCTACTCGCTTCTGCAGTTTACTGGTTAGGTCACATTTGTCTATTTCCAACAACTGCAACAAAGGTTCTTGATCATTATTTGCCCAACCCAGGAAGCCCCAGACCTAAAATGACATAGTCCATGTATTGTTTCTCTATTTTTTACTTACTACTGGAAAAAATGCAGATCTTGCAGTTAAACACGTGCCACCCACCCACCAGTGGGCATCAGGTGACTCTTAATAACCACAAGCTTGACAAAATAGGAAGCAGATGGCCAAAAAAATGATATTATCATAGAGACAAACTAATGAATCAAATACTGATTGCAACAACTGAAAATGACCCCATCCTACTCATCTCCATAATTAACTTTATTTCACACCAAAAATGGGTTTAAAGCCCAGTGTTTCTAATGCAGATAAAAGGACAGCATTGCTATGGCTACTGCAGCTGTTGTTTTGTAAGTAATACATCCCACCTCACCACAAAACATGGAATTTTCCAGTATGTTCCAATGTACTGGGGGATTTATCTAAGAGTATGTGGATGCAGAGGAATGAGAAAATCCAAAGCTATGAAGAGAAGGGTTCACCAGTGTTCCTTTGATGTATTTCCTTGGACCTTGGTTCCTGTAGAATAGAACCACTCAATTGTACAATATCATTCAATATTTCTAGATTTTAGCACCCAAGTAGAGACAGAGTACAGCAAAATTTATTTTCAAAATTTCCCAGAATGCAGCACCATTCTGAAAGAAATTCATTGTAATTTTAAAATTACAGTTGACTATGTTTTCCTAATTCTTTTGCACTTTCTTATGTTTTGGACTGGTTTTCTTTGCTGAAGGTTTTTTATGTGAATTAGCCTTCCTAGAATTAGACAATATCCCTTTTGGAGCAGAACTAGCATATTATTTTAAGTTGTCATGAAGAAATTGCAGGAGGGACACACAGTACAGAAAATGTCAGATTAAAACTGTAGGATTTGTTGTATTGCCCTCGTGGGTCTGGTTTGCTGAAAACATCTTACTTTTATAAGTTTGTTCTCGCCTTTTTTTAAATTTCCAAATTCTATTATTTGCTGTCTGCATGGGTCTTTAAAATATCAGCAGTGAAGATTTCCCAGAAACTTTGAGAACAACAAAAAGGAAATTTCCTCAATCCTAAGGCAGCATCCTCAGCCATCCATTCCAGTCCCAGCCTGCAGCACCCTCCTGTCAGCAGCAAGGTTTGGTCACGGACTTGTAATCCAGAATTACAAGCTGGAGTTCCGTCTGGAGAGCTCAACCACAAAAGGGAGTTACGGAAATATCCCTTCTCTCCCCTTCTTTTTGATCACCTGTTGCTTGTTCCTCATTTCACTCCTTGGGCTGCTTTTGTAAAGTCCCAGGAGAACGGTTTAACTACTGTTTGCTTCTTAGGAAATTCAAGCCACTAAAATCCCTGATTTTCAGGGACAGAAAAATGGATTTTGCCATTCTCTGCACATGACTGCCAGCAGCCACCACAGCTCTGCCCCTGTTTGGGCTCAAACTGATTATAGGAGCTCATTAATGGAAGACAGAGTCGCCCGGAAAAGAGTAGGAAGAGACACACATTTAAGTGGAAAATGACAAGCGTTGTTCCATAGGGTGTATAAACTAACACTTTATACTCTCACTCCTGAAAAATCCCTAATCAGTATCATAACTGCGGATATCTTTATAACAATGACAATTCTGGCTTTGTTAGAAAGATGAAACACCCGCCACCATCCCTTTCTGACTTGCTGCAAAGACACTACATTGTGAAAGATTTTGATGTAGCACTCTCAAGTGGAGCATGTTTCTGGCATTATAAGATCAGAATCCGCTATCCCACTGTGCCAGAGTTTCAGAAAGGCTGGCATTGTGACCTCCTCACCCGCTGTTTCATTTCAGCAGAGTCTTTCTCTGAGTTCAGCTCCACCTGCCGCTTAAACTCCTCCAGGGCAGCGCCTGCCTGCTGGGCCTGCAGCCTCTGTACCTCCGTCACCCGCCTCAGCTGCTCCTCCTTCTCCCTAGAAAGTCACAGAAAATTTTCAGAGTTCAAGTATCAAATAAAAGAACAAGTGTGCTGGTGTAAAAGAGAGGCCTTTAACCCGATCAGTTTAAAATAGTATTCAGATTTCAATTTCCTGTCCCAGCTTCTGCCCAACTTCCCTTTGCAGGCTTTGAAGAAGGCGATGGAAGGCCGGAGTTATTTTCGCTTTCTCTGATTGAATTTCGCACACCCAAACACGGCGTCCACAGCTCACAACAAAACCTCCACCTTCAAAGTCTGTGTTCACTTCAATGGCTCACTACCCACTGTAGGACCTCCTTTATTAAGCTCATCTTTAAATGAGATCTAATTAATAAATTTAATAATGATAACAACAATAATAATTAACAATAAATTAGATTTCATTAAATTAGATTTAACACCCCCCAACACTTAAACAAACTCTTTTTAGCATGATTGCCTTTTGAGATTAAAAAAAAATCCAAACAAAAAAATTATCCCAGCGCCACCTTTGCTCAGACAAGGTGCAGGATTATTCCCTGCTTGTCATATATCAAAATGCAAAGCAGGGTAATGCGTGACACGTGGTTCCTTCTTAATCTATTAGAAACCCGTAATGCTGTGATGTCTATTCAGCCTTTACAGTAATGACAGATGTTAAATCTCTGTGCAAAGATATTTCATATGAACAGCCTACACCATTTGACATATGAAACCTGATACATCTATACAAATCAGGCTGGATTTCTTCAGACTTGATGGTATATCAATACTAATGCTTCTGTAATATTTGATGTACATTCACATATATACAGACACATGAAAAGATAGACATTCACCATATTGACACAACACAGACCAAAATTCAGGTAACTTAACAAATATTTCAGAAATTTGGATGTGATTCCTCAAATATTACTAACTTTTATTAACTTGTTGCTGATTTTGTTATTAACTTAGCATTATTAACCTTTTGTGACACGTTTCTACTCCCACAGGTCAGAGGAGTTGCCTGACTTTGTGTTAAGACACTGGAGAACACGATGGTGGCATCGAGGGACAAAGCTGGCTCCACCCACGGCTTGTAACAGAAGACACATTCAAACAGACCTGGGGCTGACATTTTCATTTTCCAGGCAGAGGAAGTACCTCACGATAAATTTCCCATTTTGACAGAAATTATTTCCATATAAAACAAAGAATCTGACACATAAGAGACGGAAAAGCCCGGCTAATTCATCTCATCTGTCACCTTGCCAGCACTGGAGGAGCTGCTGCAGCACTGAGCAAGCCTTTCAGAAAGGTCAGGAAGCTGCCAAGCCCAAAGTTACAGTATTCACATCCTCTTCTGTGGTTTTCAGACCAGACTGTGACAATGGGACAAAGAACATAATCCTACATCTTCACAAAGCGGCTGTTTGCAGTGGAGGAGAGCAGGGTAATTCCATTAGCAAAAAGATCAAAGAAATGCCACAAGCCCTGAGTCAGTATATTGCTGTTTACTTTTAGAGGTTTTTTTTCATGATGCGTATTTAAAAAAAAATAGATTTTATTTTGGTGCCACACACACAGTTGACGGAATAATTGAGAATAGGGAGATGGCTCTTTTCCTTACAGAAAAAGAAAAATACCTTTCTTACCCAGCAGAAACTGGAGGAAAACAGAACAAAATCCTGTATCACAGCTTTGATAATGATTGTTTTGGGGTTTTGGGTTTGTGTTCTTAGAAGACCTGTGTAAATTATCTTCAAATTTGCTAAAGAGTATCTATCACCCCTCCAGATATTCTTTACTTCTACAGCCTCATCGATTCCATTTCCTACACTCCTTTGGGGGTGAAGCACATCTGTGTTAATCTCTGCTACCATGTTCCCCACTCATTTATGAGACAATAAAAATTACACAGCAAAAAACATCACTACCAAAATCAATATTTATTTTCCCCATCTAAATTTAAGTGGCAAAATGCCATTTAGGATTTCCATTTCTTCTGCAGAGGACCTAAAATATCTAAATTGCAAGTACAAAACTCCTCCACCATTCCTCAGAACAGGCACATCAATGGCACCCCCAGAGCTCAAAGTGACAGAAGCTGATGGGTCAGTTATCCATCAGCTCCTGCTGTTTGGCTCAGTTATCCCCCAAATTCCACGTTTCAGGGAGCTGCTGAATACAGGTATTTTTAATTTAACAGCTGCTTGACACTGAATTACATCACTCCCCTCTCCCACAACAAAATCTACCTCAGAAAGAAGAATATGCAAGAGCTCCATCCACATTTGCTACCTTGGAGAGACCATGGAGAGGGGAAAACCTCCACTTCTCCTCCCAAAGATCCGTAATTCAGCAATGGGCACTGGATAACAAATCTCTCTCCCTGCAAAACACATCTAACAATTCCACTCCACACTGGAAACAAAACCAAAAAATCGAAGCTTGTTCAAACACATCCACACTCCCAAGTGTCACGAAACACCGGGACAACAGCTTTGGTCCAGTCAGATGGAAACACAACAAATCTAAACATAAAAGGACAAGATATCAGTCCTCGTGCTCTTAGCGAGGCTCCAAATTTATGCATCTTCTTCCTTCAGAAGATATTTTTAGTTTGAAACATTATGATGTCGACTTTTAGGAATGTGGTTTTATGCACCTTCCTTTCTTTTAAGGACTTAATCCCATGAATAAATGCAACATCTCATTATAAGCAGGAAAAAACCTTCATTTTTAAGGATGTGGGAGCCAGCACTCTCTATTTTTTGTGCAGTTCAGATTTGTACAGAAGCTTAGAAAACCTGTACAACAATGGCCCTTGGTTCACAAATATAAGAAAAGCTTCACTTTTTTTCCCAAGACACCGAGCAATGTGCCTTGCATGAAGTGCTAAAATATTCACTTTGAAGATTATTTTTTTCAGTTGGACTAGTTGTGGGGCCCAATACAATACAATTACATCACTTAAATCCCCTAAAGCTGAGCTGGCTTGAATATAAAAACAGGGTGAATTTACTCTTTGCCCCCAGTTTAAAAAGCAGCAAATTCCTTTTGTTTCAGTGTATAAAGGACAAGGCAACAGAATTAGGAATCTTACATGGCAGAAACCATCTCAGGGAAAGTTGACTGTGAAGTCCAGAATTTCAATTTCAGAAATCAGCACCCTGAAGTGCACTGATAAATGGGAAATACAAACAACTTACATGCTTCCTCTTCATGCTTAATCATAAATATTTGTCTTGCTCTGTAGAATGGCTTCCAAGAGGTAACAACTAAACACAGTGAGACTTCACAGCACTGCAAGTCATGTTAATGAAACACAGGGCAATGCAGAGGTTAACAGGAGAGGTTAATTAAACTTGGGATGTCCCGGCAAATGTTAGATGAAACAACACGTTCCTGCAGGGTTCCCACCATTCCCTGAACAACTGCAAGGGCTCACCAACAGCACATGAAGCAGGAGATGCACCTGGCTGGGTCTCAGCCTCATCAACAAATTGAAACCCTTTAGACAAGAAGTGCCAGCACACACTGAACTCAACGTGGACCTGCATGGCTGCACAGGGACAGTTTCACATCCCAGGAGCAAATCCATACCCAAGCTCCCTGTGTGTAGTTTAGAGAGCTTTTCAGTGACATGGAAAATAATAATAGACTGTGAAACTCCTCATGTTTTCCTATAAAATTATACCAGGCCTTAAGTCCCAAATAGGCAAATTCTTCTCCAGGTTTTCAAAACCTGCTGGCAGCACAGCCCACTGAATCCCAACTGTACCGGAGAACTGAAGCAGAGCAAGGAAGTTCTATAAGGATGTATTTTGCCACTGAATAAACTTCTGAGGCTTAGATTCTGATGGACTCCACAAGAGGGAGAGGCTCCATCCCTTGTCTAACTCTCCCAGGTTGTTACGACTCCAGGTTTATGCCTGTAGATAAACATGAATCTCAGAATCCCAGAATGTCTCAAGCTGGAAGGGACCCATAAGGATTGCTGAGTCCAACTCCCTGCTTCTCACAGGGCTACTCAAAACTAAATCATATGACTAAGAGAAGGCTGAGGTATGGGAAAAGCAGAGTCATGGCTGAGCCTCCAGCCCCACTGATGATGCTGAGATCCTGCTGGGAAAGGCCAGGCTGTCCTGCCATTCCCCAGAGATCCCACATTACACATACTCTAATGTTACGTATTCAGATTTGCTGTACTCACACAAGTCTTTACCCATTCCTTCCTCCCTCAAATATTACTACTTATGAGGGAAAATTGCTTTGCTATCCACCAAACTGCAAACTATTCACTTGCTGGAAGGCAGCTGAAGAAGGATATTGCTGTATCTACACAGCCTTCCTTTTTATTTAATGACACAAGAAGTAAAAAATTGACTCTCACTAACATGTTGAAACAAAATCAGTAATCACCATTTATATAATTCATTTAGATTCAAAAATACCTTAAAAACCCCTATATAAACACATTTCCAAAGGAGAGCACAACTTCTTACATAATACACAGTGAACTGTGTAGCTGAAAACACAACCTGCATCAAAACATACCCAAATTTCCCATGCAAACCAAAATTCAGGAATTTCACCATTGTATCTTCAGTGTCTACAGATAAGAGGACCCATCCAGTGTACAGACACATACATTTGACTTTATATAGGGAAATTTAAGCAGACCCACAATCCTGCTCCTGATCCCCGAGAGTCCCTCACATGGAGGTGCCCTGGTACCATCAGGGCTCCACAAAATTGCAGCAGTTTAATTAATTCATTAAATTTACAGCCAAATGCAAGACCCATGCTACCACTTTTTAGTGCCACAACCATTAAAAACTAGTCCCTGCAACATTCTAGAATGCAGATATTCCACAATATAAATAATGTGTTCAGGCCTAAAGTACCACGTATCTGTAAAAAAAGGGGTTAATGGGTTAGTTAATTGTTAAAGAAGAATGCTTCGGCAGTAATGCCATGTCTGTGATATACACAAAAATCAATTTTGCTTTTCCTGCTCTCCTGTTTTTAACACACAGTGACAGCCCAGTAGGAGCTTTGGGCCTAACTGCATCCACCTCATCTGTGCTTGGAGCATCCTTCTGCATGGGCTGTGATTCCCACAAACAACCAGGAACAACGAGGGCTCTCCTACCATGCCAGCCCCAAACATATGGAATATGTGCAGAACACTTCTTCTTTCTGGTATGGAGAGGAAGAAAGACAGTGTGAAGTCATTCAAGCGGAATGATAACTAAACCAAAGCCAGATCAAAGGAGCGAAGAAGAAAGACTGAAATGTGAAGCTGAAATATTTATTGCCTTCAAAACATCATCCCTATCCTGTCCCTGGGCACTTTAATATTTCGGAGTTGTTAGAAAGCATTCTAACTTGCTTCATCATTTCAAAGAAATAAAGCCAAAAATATAGAGCCAAGAAATAAATACAAAGCCTTCCCCAATTTTAATAATAAGATGAGCTTGTCTTTATGAGAAAAAGCACAAATCCACTTATAAATTGTTCACAGTTTGCATAATTTGAGATGTTAACATCAAAAAGCTGGGCTGCATTCCTTCAAGTAAGCTCCAACAATGGAAGATATTTACAATACAATTATTGTTTTAAAATTTATACTTATGTTTTAAATAAATCATGAGATAACATTAACAAACTAAACCACTCCTTAAAGCCGTTAATGAATTTAGAGTAAATAATACTCCATATGTGTAGTATCACACTGAAATAAGAATAATGCATTACATTCAAAATTAATGGCTTGCAAATTAAGTAGACATTGGTTAAACACACTAATAATTATTATAACTATTTCTCATTACAATAATGACAGGGCACTGTTGTGCTAGGTGCTATGCAAACAGAATAAAACAGCAACTGCCAAATGATGAATGTGATGTGGGTTAAAAGGCTGGGCAAGTGCTGTAAATGTGGCTGGAAAGGAAAACGTTGTAATTTTGCTCCAGCCTGCAGAAACTGTCTCCAAGATTTAGATGCACCACATATATAAAGACCACGGAGGCTCAGCTATCAAGGGAGGAGGATTAGAACAGGGATTAATAGTCACGGCTTTCCCATGCTGAGACCACAGCTAAACCTCAGCAAGGACAACACAGAGGGGAGAATTAGAGAGACAGGTGTAGATAATGGCTTAGAAAAAGGGAGACAAGTCTGTAATTAAAAGGTGGACCAGAAAGTCACCATAGACAGCAAAGAGATTCATGAGATACCCAGAGAAGAGGTGCAAAGAAGGCAAAGATGGAGATCAGAGAACAGCGCTGTGGCACTGAGAGCTGGGGAGCGAATAAAATAAACCATCTGGAGGACAAACTATGTGAGAAATCACCAGGCACAGGACAGAGCCAGGCAAGGAGAATCACTTAACACTAACAAAGCACAGCCCGTGGTGTGTGAAGAGTGACAGAGCCAACAGTGGTTGGCAAACCAAAGATGCCGAGGAGGAACTGCCAGGATTAAGACTGTTAAGGAGGTACAAGGGCACAGAATTCATCCTGTCATTCTACTGACTTAAGGTAACTGTTTTTATGGTTAAAATATTTGTATAGTTCAGGATTCACAGTAATAATATTCATGTTGTAGTAGATAATAAAGATAATTAATTCTGGGGAACCATGAGTGTCTACTTGGCTCATCGGTTTCTTCTTTTCAAGAGGACATGGATTGTCACAATTTTCCTTAAAAGTACTGTTTGAGTTACTAACTTCAACTCCTCAGTGAAGGTTGGTTGTATTGTTGCTGAAGTTGAAGGAAAGTTGAACAAAGTACATAAAAAGTAAAAGCAAAATTAAGATTATCAAATGTAACTGAAGTCAAGTGATCACAATCATCAAGCAACAACAAGGAACACAGTTTTTCCTTGTACTACTTTGGAGATGGTTTCTCAGTGATCCAAAGGAGGTGACAGCCTGAAACATTTCATGCTTTTTAACAATCAGTAATTGAATTCAATCATCTGTAAGACTTTCTTTAGCCAACTGAAAGCTTTTCTCATTTCATCAATGTTTTGGGCATTGTATAATCTTGAAATATAGCCCACCAAATCTGAAAAATACACTGATGTGAGAGGGAAGCCTTTTGGAATAACAATGGAACAATTCTGACATTAGTGGTGATTATTTGTATACACATTTAGTCAATGCAACTGTTATAACCCTTAACTACATTAATTAGTAGAACAGCAATTTACAGCAATGAGTTAAGTGCTATAGCATGATAGAACAATGCTCTTCACCTCACAAGGCAATACTTCCCATTTCATAAGCTGTGTGTCATATCAAACCATTTTCATAGCTGTTATCACTAAAAAGATGTCATGTGATATCTCTATAACCATCTTGAGGGACATAACAGTCCCAGAGCCAAGGATTAAAAATCAACTGTTACATTTTTTTTTGTACAACTGCAGCTTTCCTTTCAATACATATTTCATTATTGCCAGTAGGTCTCCAGAGAAACGGGGGGAAAGAAAATGAAAGGCTGTAAATAGTTAATAGAACACTTTATTTTTGCTTTTAAGTGAGACTATTAAACAAAGCTACCACATTTTTGAGCCCTCTGTTCATGCTCCACGTTGTGGCCCCTAGAGCGAGGGTAAGGGAATGTTTACAATATGCTGGAAACTTTGACTGGGTTTGCTCTAAAAGGTTTCAGATGCTCAAGCACAGCACCAAGCAGAGAACAGCTGCTTGGTTTTCCACTGATTCTTAGAGGAGAAAAAAAACCCAAAAACCAAACCAAACCCACCCTACCAAAAAAACACACACAGACCTGTTTTAAGGAGTAAAACTATATCCCAACTCCTCAGCCACATCACATTACCACTGTTTTTAAATCACGGACTTGGCTTTTTTCATCATATTGCAACTGCTGTACCAAGACAGCCCTGAACATTTTAATAAAAGATAATGATAAACACAATGAACATGGGTATAAACTCTTAACAATGTTCTTTTATTGCAACACTAGGAATTAAAGACAATGCCTGCTCATATTCCTTTAATTATTTCCGGCTTTAAATAGTAATAGCTTTTCCATTCTGACAAGAATTCTCTCCACACACAAATACTTCATTTTCAAGGAAAAATGGAATTAACTGCAGGAAAACAGCTACACTTAAGCAATTACCCTAAAAAAATTAACAACAACAACAAGCAATTACTCAGAATCTGGATTCAACTTAGAGGAGCAAGAAAGGAAAAAAGGGCTAAAAAATTAACTTGTGGTTAAAGCTATCACTCCCTTTATTTATTTATCATTGCATTGATGATTCTCAGGCTATTGTGTTTTGCTGTGTGCAGTGGCATTTCTGACGCACACCACTTCAAGAAGCCCATACAAGAGGATTTGAAGGAGCAGCTGTTTAAATATAAAGTTTTCAAAGGGCTTGGTAGAATCAAATTCTCAAGATCCACTGTAAATCACAGCTTTTTTTCAAAATATAACTTCTGTATATTTTGAAAAGCCCAAATTTCACTTCTTTTCAAAATGCTGGGGTCTAACAATTATGCAAATGTAAATTGCAAACAAATTTAATTATTTCCACTGCTATTTATTCTACCTCCTTCTGCCAGCTCTCTTCACATGTTTATTTTTCCTTGCCTTCATCTGATTCCCTCTTTATTGGGTCAGCAGCATTTATTCCTCTCAAATCTATGTCCCCTCACTTCTTTTACACTGTTCCTTTTGTGGTATTACAGAGAGAAGAAAAGTTAAATAAACATCATGGGAATTTTGCAAGACACAAGCAATCCTAAAGACTAGAAGATCCTTACATGAAACTTCCTGTGCTGAAGTTTGATGCATTTTTGGGTACTTCTGAACAAAGCAAGAAGAGCTTTTCAAATCAAACGAACCCAAGTCTTCTCTTTGTGTGTCAAAGGGAACCATACAATGAAAAATGAGTCATTAGTCAGCCACAGCTGTAGGAAAAGATTCTGCAAAGGACCAGTTCACCCTGTGCCCATTTTTGTCTTGTCACCATTTCACCAGAGCAGGTGAACTGGGAAACCCCAGGCAGAAGGAGCAGCTGCTGGAGGCAGCCAGGCAGACTCAGAACAACAGCAAAACCTTAATAAAATACTCAGAGCAGCATGAAAACAGGATCTCATAAACTCAGATCATCCCACTGCACCAGAGCCCAGAGCAGACAGGGGCCTTGTGGAAATAAAAGTGAGAGAAAAAGGGAATTTACTGACCTCCAACGTCACTGCTGTCCAGGAATTCCCTGTGCCAGGGACCCAGCCTGAGGCTCCACAACAGTTCTAATTTCATTTTAAATTCTGCTTTTAGCAAGGGTGATATCAAAGCCATGCTCTGAAGGCTTTACAGGTATCAATACTGAGTTTGATATCACAAGGGAAACCTGAGAATAACTCCAGCTCCATGGATCTGGATCAATGTCAGGTAAGGAATGACCCAGAACAACCAAATGACTGGCAAACCAGTCCAGGAGATGACAAGTGAAGCCTTTTGAATAAAGATGACTGAGGTTTCAAGAAGAGTAACTGGTACCAATAAAAAAGCATTTCCTTCCCTAAAGAGCATTTCTTCCACCTTGATTTAGGAAATACGAGTGCAAACACATTTTTATCAGGTATTTTCTGTGAGGCAAAACCTTGTAGCAGAAATAACTGTGCTGTACACAAAAATTGAAATTTAAAATATCAGTTAGTACTACCGAACACCTGACAAAATCCCTACAAATAGCAGCCCAGCACAGGGAAGCACAGAGCATTGCTCTCACACTGGAATGACAAAAAGCAGTGGAAAAAGGTTTTTTAAGCCTACAGCGAGGCAACTCCATGGCACCACCTCCAACAAGAAATCAACTTCTTCTCCTTGACTCCCATGTCAGAAACCATGTGTATGTACACAAGGATATAGGAGAAAAGAAAAGCAAATCGTTTTCATTTCTGCGTTTTAGTGAACACCTGCAGGCGCCACCCTCACACCATGTCATGGTTGGGAAGATTTGGTCTGCCACCTAAACCAAATCCCAGAATACTGTGAGGGCTGTCTGTGAGTGCTTTAGAAACTACTGAGAAACTATTGTGAAAATCTGCTAATAGACAGAAGTGGCTTTGCTGGTTTCTAGAAAGTTTAGGAGTTTAGCCCCTCTTTCTTCCCCAGAAGAATTTTAAACAAGTTCAGACAAGGGGTAGAGAAGCCATGGAAAAAAAGAGGTGTTGGTAACTCCTTATGTAAACAAATAATTTTATTAAGTGACTCAGAATAAAGCAGCTGCTCAGCATTTGCTCTGTATCATCCCCACTTACGAAGTGCTGAGATTTGGCTCCATAGACAGACTTGAAAAAAAAAAGAGGCAAAGAGTGAGAGGGAGAAGGCTGTGGAGCACTGGAGTGGAGATGTGCAGGCATCCCTTGACACTGCAGTGTTTAACTACAGCATCTGCACCTGTGCAGGGGGAGTTTCGTTTCGTTTCGTTTCGTTTCATTTCATTTCATTTCATTTCATTTCATTTTTCTTCTAATGTGACCTCTTAAAATTTGTTTCCTTCAACCACACTACAGAGCTAAAGAACAAGAACTCAGGAAATCTGTATTTCAGGAGCACATGAAAATGTTATTTGTGCATGAGGCAAGCAAAGCAAAAAGTATTAAATCAGATCCCATAATAATCCCCAGTACATGAGAACTGTCACAACTGTTATCCTGAAGAAACCAATGTAGTCTGCACTTCCATGAAAGTGACAGATGATCACAGCCTCAAACTATTCAGTATGTTTATAATTTAGTCCAAAACCTCTCAGTTTCAAGATTGACCAACCTTATATGTCTATGCAGCCACAAAGGTGCTATTCCCTTTCCCTGGAAGTGCCCAAGGCCAGGTTGGACAGGGCTTGGAGAAACCTGGGATAGTGGAAGGTGTCCCTGCCCATGGCAGGGGGTGGGATGGGATGAGTTTAAGAGCCCTTCCAACCCAAACCATTCTGGAATTCTCTGATAACTCCAGAATGGAAGTGGCAAACCACCTCTAAACTGAGCTGGTATCGTGGTTGTGGTGTTGTGTAATCTTCAATAAAATGGAGAATATTTCCCTACAGCAAATATATATTCCTCATAGTAAACTAAAAGTATCAAACAATCTGCTACCAAAATACTAGCAGAGGCAAAATAAATATACTGAATGAATAAGCACCCAAATTCCACAGAACAAGACACAAGAGATGATGCTGAGAGCTGTTTAACAATATTGCATAAAGTCAGCAAGACCTTTTCTTTCTCTTCCATGCAATTTCTTCAGCAGCAAATGGGTACCAATTTTTTCTCTCATTTATTTTCTATTTCATTGTACTCAGTTTGTACTGTGACAAATTCTATACCTCTATTTCCTACTCCTCTGCTCACTGTGAGAGATAAGAACAGCAGAGATTTAGCCTATTTGCAATCCACTCTCCTAACACATTTTCTGCAACCAAAGCACAGGGATTACAGAAACAACCTTTCCCCCCAAGTAATTACAGAGAAGCTTTTCAAGCAAACTTTGTTCTTATAGAAATGCCATTTAAAGGACATTCTAGAAAAGCCCTTGGAGCACTTCTTAGAGTGACTTTTGCTATTAGGCAATGCCCGTGACATGCACTGCAAAAGTAAATATAAATTATATATCCACAAGTCACCACCACAAGTCAGGAGTGTTGGAGCAATCCTTTTGCAAAAGGTTTGCTTTTGACAGCCATTTCTACCATGAACTTCAGAAGAAGAAAAAAAACCTTATGTAAACCCTTATTCTATATTGAAACTGTGGCAATACTATTTTTTTTTTATTTTGAAGTGAAAGATACTTTTAGAAATGTGCATTTTACTATTCCACACAATGTCTCAAATCACTTTCATTCTCCATCAGTGTGGATACATTTGAAACAGCAGTAGCACTGTTTGCTGTCACAGCACTGGAAAAATAATGATAATAATAACAAAAATCCCTCTAAAATGCCTGCCACTTCCCTTTCCGTGTGCTTGCAGCTCACCAGCTACTCAAGACATAAACCTGTGGCCATTTCAGAATCAAAGTGCATTCAGATCAAAGTAGTTTATGAGAAATCACTGATGCACCGACTGGGTTCTGAGTTGCAATTCCATAAGGCATCGTTTCTGTTGAAGATGCTGAACTGTATTTTCACCCACCTCACGCAAGACAAGGTTGTTTTCTTAAGATTTACTGTGTCTGCCTTAGTGTGGAGTTATTTAATTTCATTCAGCAAGTAGTTAAAGAAATTCACCAAAATGAAGCATTTTTACATAAGATATTGGCTCTTACGAATTCATATTAATAGCAAGGGATTGTTAAAAAGACTTATTTTTGCAGCAAAATCCATAAGGAAGCCATCTACTTCTGCCACAATAAATATCACTGCTCCTTATCTATTACCTACATGCATATCATATAAAGACACATATATGAAAAATCTTAATATTGTCCAGAAACACTGGTGCTAAATCAGTGGCTTGAATTGCAGAAAGCCCTGCAGGACTGACAGCTCCTCTGTCCTGGGCATGTGAGTCTGTTCCAACCCTGCTCAGAAAGGTCAGACCCAGAAGTGAAATCCCAACCAGCAGAATATGAGCTGGGCCCGGACTAGGGCACTGCATTTCGGCAAATATCATCTTTTTAGGATCACCAATCCACCCTCAGGAATCTGCCAACTTCTGTCTCCATCCAGACAAAACCACACTTGAAAGCTAATTTTTATTTCTATTCAGTTACAGAATCATCACTTATTAGCATTATTAATTCCATCATTAATCTTAAAATTAACCCCAAATCCCTGCTATAAAACAACCAAAAGAGCAGTAGTGTAGAGTTCTATTAAAGAGCAAAATCTGCAAAATTAAAACATTTTCCATTTCAAGTGGGAGAGGTATATATGATTTAATATTAGAAATCTCTACATTATTTTCAACACCCTGAATCAAAGAAAACAAAATGAAAAGAAAAAGCCTAAGAGAAACAGAGTGCCATAGGACATGGAAGTGACTCCACAATATCACAGAATATTCCCAGTTGGAAGGGACCCACAGGAGTGGAAGCAATTTGTACCAGAAGACATTTTGAAAACCATAGAGAAATAGGTATTAATCACTTGCTGTGGGGGAAATAGCAGGTGATTTTTAGCCTGCTGAACAGTCCCCAGGGGTTTTCAATCCCAGGAGCTGACCCATCCCCAGTTTTGGCCAAAGGATTCACTCACAGGAAGCACAAGGCTGGGACTGAGCTCTGCCAGCACTGTCATAGTTTGTGGCCCCTGAAGCATCACCAGCACTTCGGGCTCTTAAAGCCTGAGTCTTTCAAATCCTTACTCCAACTCCAACCTAAACCTAAGCTTAAATACAGCCAGGGAACATCTCAAATAACTGAGGACATCCTCAGCTCTGTTCAAGAGCTCCTCAGCCGTGCTGCTCAAGTTCCAAATCCCCAGCACCTCATAGATCGTGCCTGGAGAGAGTTTCCTCTGCACCCACGTGGGGATCAACCCTGAGCAGCCACTGGGCTGCAAAGTCAGACTGGTTTTATTAACATAAGTAAGTGCAAACTGACATATTATTTGAAAGATGTGGAAGAAAATTAATGCAACTTCATTATCAACAAATCAGATGGTAAAATACGAAAAGATTAAGTGCAGCTGATAACAATTCAATCTCCCCAAATTTATAAATAATAGTCGGCCTAAAGAATTTAAAGATTAAAAGCTGGAGTTTTTATTAATGTCTGCAGTGATTTAAGATAGTCTCTATTTATGCCAAATACCTCAGAGATTATAGAAATAAAGAAATACAGACTTCAGGCCTGTCACTTTTATGGAATAAAAGTATCTTTACTTGCCTCTCCCAGCCTAGATAAGGTACATTGTGATATTAAACTGAATACTTTTAGCAAATAACTTCTGGTTTGTTTCAGAATAATCTGTTTTCCCTAGAAATTACTTCCACAGCTTTGAATTTAAACTGTATTAACACATGGAAATAATACTGTACATAATCAAAAATGGAAGGAGCATAGCAAGAGTTGATCTTGTCCTATGTGCATCTGCTGTACATAAACCACCCCCCTGCTCAGAAAACATCAAACTTGGTTCAGGTTCAGCCTGATTAGCTTTTCATGGACAAAGTCAGCAAAAAACCCTGTTCCAAGTTAGTTAATGAAAACTGTTTGCTACAGAGCACTTCTCCCAGGCTTAGATCCATGTGAAGAACAAGTATTCACACAAAGAAGTGTTGTAACAAAGAGGAAAAGTCCACGTTAGAGTTGTAATATGTGAATATTAAAAATAAGATATAAAATCAGAAGCATCATATACTAAATTAAGGCAAAATATAATCTCAATAAATACATCTTTCAAAATTATTCCCTTTTCTAGAAGAGCCCAAAGCAACAAGTCTTTAGTTGTGATTATTTGCTTTCTATGAATCCACACTGAATTGAACCTTGGCCGATTTATTTGAGAGGACAAGGCCAGCTGACAGCATTAACCTCAATTCTATTTTATTCCCACCACTTAAAAGTCAACAAATTTGGATGAGTTGGTTCTTGCTTTAGTTTTTATCATTTTTCTTTCTGATTTGAACCCTGAAGATGCAGCTTTAAAACAGGAAAAAAACTATAGGAGGGCAGTTAGATGAGATAAAGCATAATTTTATTTCATAAATAAATAAATATTAATAAATAAATATTCATAATAAACACCAGGGGTGGTTCAACAATTATTTCATATTCACTTACTTCAGGGCCTGTTCCAGGTGGCGAATTTTCTTTTGAGCATTCCCTCTTTCTTTATCCAGATCATTCTGAATGCCATGAATCTGCCATTTAAGGAAAAAAACACCATGTATTTTAACCAAAACAGTGTCTGAGTTAAAAATAAATCAATGTTATTTTTAATTCTAAAAACTATTCATTTGCATATTCTTTTTCCACTGATGCAGACAACCACCCATAGATTTCTAAAATTATGTGAAATGCAAAAGTAGAGATTAACAGAGAGATTAAGTATGAGAACACAGCCAATGAGCTATTCTCCTTCTCAAAGTGAATATTATTCTCTAGAATAAAGAAATATCAGCAATTACACAAAAAAGGAACTAGGTTTTCTTTAGGTAAGTAGAGAAAAGCAGATAGGAATATGCCTAAAATGGAGCTCTAGGGTGCAGAGCTCCTGCTCACCTATTTGTGAAAGGGAATCACTTTTGATCAATTCTTACAAGAAAAAATATCAAACATAAATATCTTACATAAACATCCTAAAGAATAAAAATAGTAGAATAATTACTAATAATAATCCTAAAAATAGTTACAAAAACCTTTGAATTTGGCAACCTCCCAGGCATGGTCCAAACCATGAGTTTCTGTAATGTTTATTGCCAAGAGCAGGTTAAGTACAAGGGTTTGTATATACAAGAGTTGTATTGCTTTAGAACTGCTCAAGGAACAACGTGGGGATGGGACATACAGGAAATCCTTTATCCACCTACAGTCATTTGTAATGTTGCAGGCTGTTAAGACACTACAATAAAGAAAAATGTGTGTAGGCCAATGAAAAAACAAATTCAGAGATTCTCTGCTGGGAGCAGTTCCATGAAGGTGTTCACTCCAGGAACACTTGGTTTCCAAGAGCCTCCAAATCCATGAGCTGTCTAGTAGAGAATGAAGAAGCTATTGCCAAACCTGGTAAAATTCTACATATTTAACAGGTGGCTTGTGAATGGCTCTCAGGAATAATCTGCCACTCTTGTGATGCTGAGCTGAATGTTTGGAAAACAAGCAGTAGACTATTTATAAAAAGCAGGTGTTTCCTTGGCTTGTAAAGCCATTTAGCCTAACTGGTTCCTGATTCAGCAGATAAGCACATTTAATCAAACAGTGACATTTAAGGTTACTACCTATGATTTGTTTGATGTTTAGGTATCCTCAGAGGCAACAGCCACTGCAGACTCATAAAGATTATTAGATAATGGGTAGGTTTTTAAGTGAACAGATTGCAGCAGAGACTTCACGATTCCTTTACTTGTTTTAGTATTTTATGGGCCAATCCATCCTCGTTTATGGATTTATATCCAGAGATTATTCACAGGTATTTTTCTCCTCGTCCTTTCTCAAGATTTGATTTTGAAAACAGTTACACCAGAATTCATGAACAAACTGCTGTCAAGTTATCTATAAAAAGAAAGTCTCTGCTTCCTTGTTTATTGATGCAGAATTCCAGCTTCCCTCCCTGGGCTCACTGCTGTGGAGGCACTTCTGACACGCTCTCAGCCCATACTAAGGAGCTTTCTCCCAAAAGATCCTCAAACCTCAGTCAAATTGTGCCAATATAATTTTTAATTTGGCCTGCAAATTAGTCCAATCCTGGACTTTTCTTGAGTTCAACATTCATAACACCCATGACTTGACTAAAAAGATGAATGTAGGCTAGATTTAAACCAAGGCAGATCGTGGAACAAAGAATGTTTTGACTTCAAGTCAGTAGAAGGGACTAACTCAAACCAAAACCTCACTACAATTCATGTCACAAGTGCTATTACCAAGTGACAAGTAGCTCGGATCACAATCCATTATTTTATGTTATAAATTTGCCACATTTGGAAATGACATGTTTGAGTAACACATCCTTTCAATTAAACAGGCATCTAAGGCACTCTCTGGCTGCACATGAGTTGCACATATAATGTCACTAAAATTGAAGTTTAATTTGAAGCCTATTGATGTTTCAAGTCTAAAAGAGCAGGCAGTATTTGCAAAGTGCTTTAATATGAAGTGTTTTTGATGAAAATTACATTTTTTACTTTAAGTTTCTGATGTAAAAACAATGCATGTTGACAATATATAGAGAACACATGGAGAAGGATGGAATAGAGATATGCTGGGGGAAAAGGAGTATGGGAGAGCACATGAACACTGCCAACAGGTCAGGCCAGGTTTCATTCAGTTCATTATCTTTTCAATAACAGCAGCTGCCATCAGCTGCCACCCCAAGCAGTGCACACACACAGGACAGGCTTCCAGGGGCACTTCTTTGGGAATGCCTTCCCAGCCTCCATCACTTGGCAACGGGTTCCTAAAATCAGAGGTGATATCCCTATCCTTACACAGCTGTGCTTAAAATACTCCTTGAATTTGTCCAATTATTCTTCCAAACCTTGTGAAGTGCTTGGATTCCCAAATTTACTATTTTGGGGGGTTTCAAAATTTAAACCCTTAAGTCATGTACAGAACAAAACTGGAGCTGTGCAGAAGATGGTAAATTTTCCTGGAAATATTACCTGTTTCTCATACACACGCTGCAAGTGAAGCTTGTCCTGCTGAACCTTGTACTCTTGATCCTGCAAAGATGTGTATTCTAAATAAACAAAGTCCATTTTTCTTCCATTTCAGAGCATTCATCAAACACAGACATTTGCTACCATATAGAACAGTCCATAAAAAATAAAAACCCACTTTATATCATCATGAAAAAATTCTCTGACATACAAAAAAATTCAACCAACAGCAAATAACACAACTATCTCAAAAGTCATGATTCATGCGTTCTAAAGAGAAAAAGCAACTTGTTCTCCTGAGCTATTAAAATGCCATTCTGTACTACATCAACTGTGAAATGAAAGACATTGGAGGAAAAGTAGATGCCAAAACTCAACCAGGACTGATACATGATACAGATGTGGAACTCATTACCCTAAGATAGAAGGATTAATTTAAATGCCTACAGGAAGACAGAATATTGAACTGAACTATTAAACGGTGAAAATTAAAAACAATTTTGGAACTTTAAAAATGTTCACAGTTTACGAGAAAAAAAAGATATTCATCATTCTTTGACAGGCTTCTTTGTATACCACCAATACACATTTAAACTGTTTTATTTAACACGTGAACTACAAGAAACAGTCAGAAAACTTCTGTGAAAATTCTGCTCTTACCTCTCTTTTAGTGACACTTTTAAAATCAACTTTTAACCATATGTGACAGTTTATATATTTCCATTAATTAAACAGAAACAAGCAAGCATAGTCTACCTCAGTACATTTAAGCATGGCTATCTAAACATTTAAATCACCAAAGAAAGCAACAAGGGTTGGGCATTTTTGAGAAAGAAAATCAGGGTTCACCCTCAGCTGTTGCTGCCTTTGATGTTCTGAGTCTTCCAATCGTTGTTTCAACAGAGCCATTCCACGCTGTAATTCTGCAATCACGTCAGATGTCTGCTGGGATTTAACAGAAAAATCAATTTTTGTATTGCATTCCTCATTAGCTCTTTGGCATTTTAAAATTTATTTCTCTAAGGTGCCCAGAAATTGGAAAAAACTATCAGCTTGGGAGAAAAAAAACCTGTGTGAGTTTACAGCTCTGGATACATCAGTTCAGGCCCTCTGGTGAACTTAGAAATGGAAACAAAAGCACAAAAAAACACCCCCAATAATAAAAAATCCCTACTAAAATCTACTAAAAATTGGTAAAAAGAAAAATACCTTGTAAATTAAATGAAGTTAAGTATCATCAAAGCTCAGAGAATTCCAGCAAATAAATACCAAAGACCTCACTTGTCCTACAGCTCTATGGATTAATAAATGGTATTTAAAAATTGAGTCTTTTCTACAATCATTTAACTTTAAAATCATTTAAAATATATACCATCTCTGTACCTATGCATACTGGTAGATATCAACCTGAGAGATGCTTTTCCAGAAACAAACCAGAGTTATTACATTTTGGGTGAAACCTACACTCACAAAATATAAAAATAATTCCTTAAATATATAAATGTTTAACACAATGTTCAATACTATGAGGCCTGCAGGACTGTTTTTTTTCTGGAAAAAATATTTTCTGTCATGGAAGAGATCTTGTGAAAACATCAAGTCTTTAAGTGTGTTGAAATTCTCTGGTCTCCGGAATTTTTACAAGGAGCACAAACAAAATCAGGATATTAATTGTACCTCATCTGAATCAGCTGTAGAAATACACACAGCAGAATTACCAGCCAACTTCAGCTGATTTTTGAGTCAAATTTGGGAACAACAAATTAAATCCCAATTTTATTTAAACTCACACTCACAAGTAACTTGGGGAACTGAGCAGTTCCTTGGATTTATTCATAAGCATCATATTTATAGTGAGGAGAACACTTAAGAAATAAACCCCATTTTCCTGCCTGTTATACCTGGCAGCATACCTGAGCTTGTTCCTGCTTTAGAAAATCTCTATCAACATCAAATTTACTTTGTAGTTGCTGAAGCTTCTCCTTGTATTCCTGTATAATCTGGTTCTTGTCTTTCTGAAGTAAGTTGTACCTACAAGGAGCAAGCAAACAGAATATGGAAATTGCTTTCATATTTTGGCATTTTACCTGCTCAGTATCAATTCCACGGAGTCTGCATGTCTGCCACGTGCTCTTGTCACAGAAGGAGCTGCTTATAAATAATGGAAAGGTAACACACTCCTCGAGGTGATCATTTGGGTCACTCTAAATGAGTTTGACACCAATTAATACATTTTCATGAGAGATTTCGAATGTTAAATGCCATTCAGTGTGTTCCTGGAACAAAATGAGTAATGTTTGCTTCTGGAAATTCCATATTCTTAAAAGTTACACCAGCAATTGTTATTTGATTACCTTGCTTTCAGCTCCTGAAGTTGGGAGCAGACCTCCTGATAACGCTGTTCTACCTCAGTCTTCTCTTGAGATAATTTCTGACGTTGCAAATGACTATTTTCAGCCTCAACAGTCAACTGCTGCACACGAGCCCCCAGCTTTTGGACTGTCTCATTCTAAAAGAAAAGATAATTATTGAGAAAAGCCCAGAATAAATGAGGGACTACCCCTGTTGTTATTCAGTAGCTTTGAGCAACGAGGTTCTTTTGCGACGCAGGGACAGAAGAGTTACAATGGCAAAGCTGTCATCAATCATGACAGTAAATCCGATGTTGTATATAAAAAATAAATCAATTTTCAAAATATGGATGTTTATCCCCCCCGCAAAGTGACATCTCCCTTATGCAAAACAGCATATGCAACTGATTTCTAAATTACAAATCTTAATGAGAGAGAAGACAGTATTTCAATGGAAAGCTGTAATCGATGATAATACATGTAAAGTGTTCTTACACTTTCCATTAATTTAATTAAGGCAATTTCCTTTCAGTAAATTACAAGCATCTCTCAAAAGTTGTATCTTTTTCCTGGAACTTCATCTCCTAATATAAACAAATTAAAAACTTAGCAGAGTGAGGACAGGCAGGTAGCCTGAGACTACTCTAGCACTTCCCATTCTTCCTTAAATTTATGGGAATATGTAGGGAAATGAGCAGAACTCCT
The DNA here is from genome assembly GCF_041296385.1 of Aphelocoma coerulescens. Classification (NCBI taxonomy): domain Eukaryota; kingdom Metazoa; phylum Chordata; class Aves; order Passeriformes; family Corvidae; genus Aphelocoma; species Aphelocoma coerulescens. Next base: position 3,011,231 of record NC_091031.1, read on the forward strand.
CAGGAGGCTGGAGTAAGAAAATAAGACCCAGCTGTCCTTGCAGGATGTATACATCAGTGTTATTTTTATATTAACAAAGGCCTGAAGATGAGGGAAGTGGAACAGAAAGTTCATCCACTGTTAAAGTAAAATAAAACCCCAAGTATCTGCCCTGAGCAGCCACTGCCCCGACCATCCCTGGAGGTGACATGAACCTGAACCAAGGCAAGAACCTCACACAAGAGAGAAGGTCACCTGAATGGCCACCTGAGCTCTGGCAAGTGGCTTCAGAGATTTCACAGCCACAGCACAGCAAAATTCTCCATCAGTGCCAAGCCAGCTGCTCAGTATGGGTTTGGTTTTCTGTGGGCAAGGGTTGTTTGCTTTGGGGGCTTGGGGTTCTTGCTTGTTTTGTGGTTTTCTGGGGTTTTGTGGAGGGTTTTTTAATAATTAAAAAAAATGAGTAATTTCTAATATATCACTGAATATAATTAATTCCTGGCTGGCCCTGTACCCCTCCCCAAGAAGTTCATCCTTGTTCAGGGCACAAACCCCTCCTTATCAGTTCTATGGCATTGGTGAAATTGTTCAGCCAATTCCACTTGCTAACAGCACTGAAATTCCTGATAACATGAAACTCTGAACAGAGAAACTCTGAAATACCAACAAAAAAATAGGGAAAAAAATCAGGAGAGAGAAAGGAGAGAGAGAAAAAAAGAAAACTAATTTCCAGTGACAGTCTAGTCTTTCATCTTAAGCCCTGCCTTGAACTCTACCTTGTTTAATTATTAAATCAGAAGCTGCTCAGCAAGATCTGTCTAGTTTTGATGGTTCTTAAATTCAATCTTGCTGACAGACTGTGTCCATTTTCCTCTGTATTTACTGTTACCTGTGACATGATCTGAATGTTAATTTTTAAATTCAACATTCATTAATAAAGGAATAAATTTTGTTTGACATTGTCTTTTCACTCATTCAATTTTCCTCATACCCTATCCTGATGAAAAGTACAGGATGCTTTTTTGAGGTTACTTGTTAATGTTTTTGCTTTCTGCATCATTTATATAACAGGCAAAAAATCCAGATTATACCTGATTACATGCTTATAATTATTCTAGAAAAGAAATGTAATAAATTAGAATAATCAATACTTATTTTAAAATCCTTTTAATGTGATCTTTCATCTAACAGAAGCATTTACCCATTCAAAGAGGAGGTGGGTGAGGAAAGAGTCACATGTTTCTATGGAAATAGATGTAATATCTAAATCCTCTTGTATGGTCTACAAACCTGCAAAGACGAAAGTTCTGCTAACTTGAATCCAAAGCAGGGAGACATATTTGTAAGTAAGGACTGGTACTAACAGATCTGTGTAACATTGATTGAAGGGCTGTACCTTGATTAATTTTACCTGGGGAATAACATCCTTGGTTGGACTGGCTGCCAGGACAGTGCCCTCTCCCACAAGAGAACAACTACATTGCACTATCAAAAATAAAGATGTATGTACATGAATCACAGAATCATGGAATGGTTTGGGTTGAGAGGGACCTTAAAGATCATCTCATTCCACCCCTGCTATGGGCAGGGACACTTTCCACCATCCCAGGTTGCCCCAAGCCCCATCCACCCTGGCCTGGGACACTTCCAGTCCACTTGAACACAAACACAAGGAATTTAAATATTTTAGGAGACGCTTGCTGTCGTGACAGGTTTACACCAAAACCTACAGTCGATCGTGTCTGCTGCAAATACTCCTCCTCCATCTTGGCCAGCCGAGCGTTGGTTTCCTCCAGCAGCTCCTGCATATCTTCCGTGTGCTTCTTGCGGATGTTGAACTTCTCCTTCTCCATCTCAGCCACAGCATCGTGGAGCTGCGTCAGAAAAAAAGGCACAAATAACAAATGGCATCTACAACTAGCATCAAGAAGTGTTGTTACATTATTATAGCATATCAACAGAATCACTGGAAAGCCCAGGTATCCACATTTCTGTCCTCTCTGAAGATAATGTTTCTCTAAAACAAAAAGAAGACTGTGGCTGCCCCATTCCTGGAAGTGTTCAAGGCCGGGCTGGATAGGGCTTGGAGAAACCTGGAATAGTGGAAGGCGTCCCTGCCCATTGCAGACAGTTGGAATGAGATGGGCTTTAAGGTCCCTTCCAACTCAAACTGCTCTGGGATTCTATGAAAAAACAAAAAACAACCCCAAACAAAAAAACACCCAACACTGAAGCCTCAAGATCTTCAACACAAAGGACAATTTATGATTTATGATTATGATTTGGCTTTAAGAAGGCAAGAATTAAACCCAACTTCATTTCTAGATGCAGGGCTGAAAAAAAATTAAATTATACAGCACACTTCATGAAGGGAGGTGGGTTTGTCCTTTTTCTGACCCTCCCTCTCCTGAGAGGGGGAAGCAAGACAAATACTGACAATAATCTGGACAAAGGTGACACTGTCTCTCAATAAACATGCTCTTCCCTCTGCTTTGCTGCTGTCTTGAGTTGAATAATAAACAAAAATACATTGAAGAATTCATGACCCATTGCAAAACTAAGAGTTCAAAGGAATCACCATGCCAGCAGGTAGCAGCAGGTTTACCCAGATTAAAATTCCATGTCAGGTCAACCAGAAATAAACACTTCCCTAATACAATCCAGAGACTTGCCAGGAGGCCAGATGAACCCCAGAACAGGGTGACCAGTTGGGTGCAAAAGCATCAGCAAAGAGATTCTTGATTACTCCAGGAAAAAGTAAAATCAACACAAAAAATATCCCTAAAACTCATTCTGTGTCTTTATTTCTTTGAGTGACAAAATGCATTATCCCAGATAAACACTGCAGGAGTCTGTCAAAGGAGGGAAGTACTGCTCATTACCCTTTTCTCCCACTCATTGTTCAAGGAATCATTGCTTTGCTCACACATCTTCTTCAGTTCCACAATCTGCTGCTCTTTGGCTTCTCTCACAACTTGGGACTCACGAACAAGGGTGTGAACTGTTAAAAATGGGAAAAAAATAAACAACCATTCAAGACCTTTGGGATTTTTCAGTGTTGGCAATAGATACAATCAGTTTATGCCAGTTTTCCAATTGACCTGGCTTTCTGATGGGTTTTGGCTCTTAAATACTTAATGTATGTGCTGCTTTAAAATGTAGCACTTAAATTCTGTGTCATTACAATATTACAGGGTGTTCTCTCTTTTCTACTTTGTTTACGTAATATTTCAGAGAGAGTTTTCCTTCCTGAAGGAGTAAATATACATCAGCAAAATTCTGTATAACCACAAGAAAGTAGTTATTTTTAACCTGACTTCATGAGCATCCTTAGGAGAAAAGTTCCTGTGAAGGTTGAGTGCCCAAGATACACAAGGAAATTAAGTTCCCCAACTTAAATTGCAAGTGATGGCATCATCATTAGTGGAAAAAGCAGGTACATATTCACTTTTCAGGAGTGACTGAGGATTTTCATTACCTGGAACAGTGTGGGCAACTCCAGCTCAACCTGTTCCAGACAAGAGCAACCACCAGCCCCCAGAGAGAAGCCCCAGATCCCTTGTTGGACAAATTACTTTCCCAAGGAGCAGGAAACAAAACACATGGAACTCTCTCCCTTTTTGTACACAGATTACCAAACTTCTGTATTATTTTACACTGTGGTTTAGTCCATAGTGCAAAGGGACTCCAAGGAATTCTAAAAGAAACTAACATTGAAAAACTGCTGACAAGCCACACTCAAGGCGAGTTTTGTACTTATGACACACTCAAGACTACTCATGTTTGAAATCTCCTGCCACAATAGTCTTAAAAATAACCCGTTGTGGTTTGGTTAAAATGTACTGAATGTATAAAGAAATGAACTTTGAGCCAAAGATTCCCAAAAAATTGAAATAAGCGGCCAAAATACTTCAGTAGCATCAAAGGAACTTTTTTTGGGGACGCTCATAAAACCTGTATTCAATATAATAGATCACAGGCCTCTTGGAACATTTGGGTTGGAAACAGCAGAGACAACTGGACAAGAATCTCAGGATCTAAAGGAAAAAATTAAATCAAGAGCTACAAATGATGAAGAAAGGGATGTCTGCAGAAGGAACATGCAAGCCCACGGTCACAAGAGGATGCAGTGCAATACAACCACATAGAAAACAACCAGGAGGACAAAAATCACCTTTTTTCTCCAGTTTTCTAATCGTCTCCTCAGATTCTTTTTGTTTCTTTAGGTAGGTGGACTTCAGCACATCTATTTCATCATTCTTCCTATCCAAAATCTGCAGAGAAAATTCAGAATATTTTAACAAAAGTCCAAAACATTCCAAACTACAGCCAGTGCACAAGATAATACACCCTGATCTCTGTCAAAGGCGCTGCCTCCAAGAAGTGCTCAGGTCGTGCAGGACTAAGTGACTGAACCTAAATCATTTTCCCAGCTATGACTGCCAAGTCATAAACAAAGGACTGGTTTAGACAAATGCAGGCAAAAGCAGATTAAAAAAGGAGTTTCATGTTCTAAGGTGGGTCTTTTTGTTTTATTTTAAACCTGGGTAAACCTGGTGTTGCTTTTGTTGAGTTTGGAACTTTCATGGTGCTACTACTGCAAACAGAAAAGGTTTTCATACTTATGTTGCCTAATAGTATTTAAAAGCATCTAAAATTCTCAGCAGATTGAAGAAATATTTAAATAAGTTGGTGAACATCATTACAGTCTTTTGTGCTTCACCAATTGAAATTCCTTGCATAGATCCCATGGAACAATGGACTGGAATAGAGCAAGTATATGAGGGTAACTACACCCACATTTCTGTACAGGCTGAGTTTGGAAAAAACCTTGAATTTGGAAAAAAGCTTGAATACTTGCACACTTTGAGATAGTATTTTAATTTAAACTTTGTGTTTAAGATAAAGATTAAAGTTGCAAAAATTTTATAACGGTGCCCCAAATCTCTTATCAAACAGAAGCTTTCATCTTAAAACAATATTACTCCATCTGCAATAAACGTTTTGTGTCTTTAAAGATTAATACGACACTATTTAACCTTTTCTAAAATATCCAACGTTATTAAACAACTTCAAAAGACAGAATTCTAACATCAGTTAGGAAGGGATGACAACTCAAGGGATGAGAAAGCATTTAAACTATTTCTTATTCTCACAAAGCTGTTTCCTTTAGACTCTCAGCTTCGCTCGCTGCTTCTGCTCCGAAGCCTTGAGAACAGATGAGCCAAATATGCACCTGACCAAATATTAACATCCTCTCAGGAGGCTTTGATGTGTCACAGATTTGTGTCAACCAACTTCCTCCAAGCCTGTGACTCAGTCTTTAGGAAACAAAGCAGAGGCCCTGACTAATGCTGAGCTTACAGTGGGATCAGCTGCAGTGATGCCGACGCCGGGATTGGGATTCCCGCCACAGCCCCGGGATCAGAGCCCTGCCGGAGGCACCTGGAATCTCACAGGATTTCACCCCACCTTTAAAACGTGGGATTAAAAGCAACAGTATGGTCTGGGATAGGTATCATCCTCCCAGGAGTGGTGTTATGTGACACAATAAAGACAAACCCAGTGTAACCCAGAGACCTGGTAACATGTTAGTGCTGGAAGAATTAAGAGCCACATAAAATTTAAAAATGCAACACCATAAATAAAGGGCTGTTTGGTGACCTGCCTCTGCTCTAAGACAGTGTCCAAACAGAGACAGGACAGCAAGCACTGCTGCTGTGTGAGCAGGAACATACATGATATATCCATGGGTTTTCCTACTCTTATATTTTGCATTTTGTCCATGAAAAAATAGTTTTGTTCACATTCTTCTCTAATACAAAATTTTTCTCTCTAACAGAAAATTCACGAGTTTATGATTTCCCACAGAAGTTGTTATGCTGGTAAAATAGGTTGTCTTGTTCAAACAAACAAATTGCCTTGTATTTTCATCTCCTTTCTGCAAGTGTTTTCCCCTTTCTAAGTTTATGTTACCATAAAATATTCTGCATTCCTCTCAGTTTATGCCAACTGCTACCTACCACTTGACTACCAATGAACATTAATAGCAATTGTGAAGAAGTTAAAGAACAACTGATAAATATTTATGATAATCATAGTCTCTATTATTGTTTAATACACTGTTTCTGGGAAAAAATACAAACACTTCTTACCTTTTGAACATCAGCATCGTGCTTCTGTTGTAATTTCAGTTTTTCTTCGTGAAATTTACCTTCTGCTATTTTCATTTTCAGTTCCAGCTTTAGAAGCAAAACAGCATACACACAGAATTTAAATAAAGAATAAATGACACCAATGACCTTTTCATAACTTTTTAATTATTCATTTATGTCTTTCAGAAAGCAATGGTAAGTCACCAACAAAGAATTCCTATAAAAAAATCTACATTCAGTTTCTCAGTATTTTCGTATTTATTTGATAGAATTGTTACAAAAGATGTCATCCTACAATATTTCTTCAGAAAAATGGATTTGTAGGATGTTTTAGTTGGCAATAAACACAACTGCTACTGCCCAGAACAAGCTATTGTCCTTAATTTAAATAAACACTTAGGAATAAAACCTTAATATATCTGTTAATATACCAAGTTTGGTAAACTCATTTTCATTTCTTCAGGCAGGTGTTACATTTATACAAAGAATGTCCTTTAGCCCAGATGAACGTTTGTTTTTGTTTGTTTTCTATTATTCATGGAGTTCACATTATAAACACATTTCCTTTTAAAGGTGACTTATGATGGGATTAAGGACTGGATCACTGAAATACATTTCCTGTTCCGCTTGTGTTTGTTCAAAGCTGTACTTGAACCCCTCCAACACAAAAATACATTGCCAAGTCTTACTTAGAGCCTAAGTTTTCATCTTTCAAGTATTTTTAAATCTCTTGCATGTTCTCAGTACACCATAAAAGGCTGTCTTCAGGACAGCTTTGAGGGGAATTTCATGTTTCTCAGGGTTTTCTAGAAACCAAAAGTGACACCTTGAGTTCAGATTCAGGCTGTTCCACTCCAACATTTATTAATATCCACTGTCCAGAAAGCAAAGTGGACTGAAAAGCTTCCCCAGGGGACAGACCCTGATCCCCCTCACTTTAGAAAGGGAGGACCAAACCCCTCCAGGAGATGACTCTAAGCGGTCTTTGGACAACAGAAAACTTTGTGTTTGACTTTCAGGTGTTCTAAAAGGTGCTGAGGTTCCCCCACCTTGAGGCTGGACACTGCACTCCCATCACCATCCAACCATTTCCAGCTCTCACATTTTCATTTGGCTTAACTAAGAACCTGACTTGTAAGATCTCAACTCACAGACTACAAAGGAATCAACAGCATTATTCATTCTGCCTTTATTTTCTATGCCCCTGACTAATCAAAAGTTGTCATTCAAGCAAGAGTCTTTATCTCACATAGACATACACTAAATACAGTATAAATTACCCATTTTTTCTGTGATTCATTTGTGTTACAGCTTTGTTGGGACTTGAAAACATCACAACGTTATTGTGACTTGAAAACGTGAGCTACAAAAATCCACAACTCAACAGCGCTGTGCAGTAAACACAGAAGACTTCTCAAGAAGTGGAAAGAGAAGGAAGAGCAGAAAATTTTTTCATTTTCTGGACTCATCATCTGACACTCAACCACCACTTATTACACCACAGATAAAGCAATCCATCTCCCAGCTGTTTGTACATAGTCTTATGCAAATTAATGGTGAGGGAAAAAAGTTAGGTTGACAATTAATCCAAAGAAAATAAATCACATTCTCAGCTGTCAGCCAAGTCTTTTATCGTCCCAAAATAAGCATCATGATAAAAATGCATCCTCTATTCATGAAATCTACGCATATGTACATATGAAAAGAAATATATGCGTATATCGCTCCAACAAAGTGACATTAGAGAAGAAAATCTTAGAACCAGCTGATGAATAAGTGTTGATTTAATAAAAAGAGCACAGTAATCCACTTCCAGATAGACAGCTTGTGAACATTCCATAAATAAATATGAAGGTCTCATAAAAACACAAATACCAGAAACTAAACATGAAAGAGACTCCAATCTACTTGAATTACATTGAAAGCTTATGAATGACTGAGGTACAGCTTCTGCCCTCACACAGCTCCTAAATCCACACAAATTACATTTAAAACTCATTAATAATGTGAGAATGTCTGCGCTGATGGAAATGGATGTTTGGTGGTTTGTATCAGCTGAGAGCTGGTCTAGATTTTATTATTCTGTACACTGAAATAGCACAAAAATAAATCAAAATCTAGAATTGTACTTGGATTAAAGATGGACATATATATATATTTTCAAGTGCTGGTGTTTGTTCTCAGCCACAGGATGTTTTTCCCCAGGGTGACAACAGAACTCCCTGTACTTGAAGCTGGTTCCCACCTCTCATTAATCTTCCCTTTAGCACCACCCTTGCACTTGTACCAGTTCCCATTAACTTTAGTTCATTAATTCATTACACCACTTCCACTAGAACAGCCATCTCTTAAAATGTCACAGATTTGGGACTGATTTTCAAAAAGGAGAGCTAATTGCAACCAAACAACTGGGAAAAGTGTGTTCAAGATACAGAAGTCAGCCCTTGATGAATGCAAATGCTGTAACAAAAAAGCTGATTATTTTTCCTCTGAATATTATAAATAAAATAATATAAAAATCTCTCACATGAAAAATCCCAAAGACCAACTCCTCATCAGCGGAGGGCTGAAAAAGCAACACCTTCAAAAGTACTCAAGGACCTTAAATTCTATAAACTTAATGTAGTTTCAGCACTCCAGGCACTTTTCTGCCCCATCTGCTTCGTCTACAACTTTCCTAATTTTGCCCCTTCAAGACCTACTATATAAAGATGTGTGAGAAGTCCCACATTAAAGTGTCTGAAATTCAACAGTTGATGTGCACATGAAGTTTTCAGCTAACGTTGAGAGGAAAGCTGTATTTGTACTGAGTTATTACCAGTAAAAAAAAAAAAAAAATTTAAAAATCTCCAGCAACATTTAAATTTTGTAATGGTCCATAGTTCCAACCCCACATGTATCTTCATCACAACTTCCGGAAGTGTTAATTTGAGCATTTGCTGTAAAAATAATGATATATTGGTTTAAAAATCCTACACTCAATTTCTTGCATGGAAAACTAGTGGAGAAGCCAGCAAACATGAGGACAACACCACAACATCCTATAGCAAAGCCTTGAAGACTGGTTTCATTTCCAAATCTGCTTTTTAACCCACCCTTTCTCTGAGGCAGACTCCCAATCTCACTGCATACGTCGATAAAAAATTGAGTCATGTAAACACATTTTATGCAGTGATCTCATTAAGGCTGCGGTGGAAGCAAAACGGCTCAGCACTTCCCAGCTGGGAGTGAAATGCCTCCCCTTCCATTTGAAAGCTGAAGCACATCATTAAATACTAATTTCAATCAAGGAATATCTTTCAAATTAAAACCACACCACACTGAGGTGGAGCCTGTCCACAGATCCCAAATGTCAAATCTCAGCTTGTCCCAATTTCCTGTGGAACAGCTCTAGGTAACTGCATGTGCTGCTCTTGCATACACTGCCCTCTGCACTTCAGCTTGACCTTATTTATTAAACACATATTAAGAAACAAAATAACCTACAGCAGTACCAAAGACCTTCATAACTTTTAGAGAAACCAGATAAAAATCTGCTTTCCTAAGTCATTCACTTTGTTAAATGCTATTTACGGCGCTCGTGCTCATTGGTTTTAATATCTTTTATCACCAGTTAAGAGGCAGCAAAGAATATGAAATTTATGGCATGTTACCATTCAGACAAGGAAAAAAAGAAGTGTAGATATTTAGCTATAGTTGGGAAGTTTGCAACTATGTATGAAACACAGCCATTGCTGTTGGCTGAACATCATTCCTTTGGATTTCTGTCATTGTTTATCCTCCTCACAAAGAGAATGAGGCAATTAAACCCTAAGGCCATGTAAACAATACTGATGTCAAACATCTGTGCTGTCCCTGTTATTTAAAGCCATGAAGGGTGGTAGCAACAGAGCTGCTTTTATGTGCCTAGTCACACTTTCTTCCTCTTTTAAAAAAACAAAACACCACCAAAGCCATCAAACAGTTACCTGAAAATGGGGTTTCATGGTACCACCGTCCTGATTCCATAGCACAGCTCAGGTGCTAGGAAAATCCAAAAACTGCCAGGCTTAAACTGACAGAGTCAATGCAACTGTCATAAATCTCCAGGGAAAAACCAAAAGGTGATCTCTCCTTGTTTCACAACAGAGAACAAACATTTATCTTGTCCCCATTTACAGAAATTTGTCGTAATATTTAAATACCTGATTTAAAAGCAAATCAGTAAGTGGGTTAACAATATTCATCACTGAACTCCTGCCCACTTGTGTTCATTCCAGGGCTCACCCTCAGGCCAGGGGGGGCATCTTGGAGCTTTAACATTCATCAGATTGGGGTTTTTGGCTATTTGACAAAACAGAAATTGTTGCTTGCCAGGTTTTTTTTTCCAAGCCTATGAATACATGGGGGAGGGAGGGAGGAAGCAAGGAAGGGGGAGAAGGATGTAAACAATAAATGAGAACTTCAAAGTAAGAACTAACAATGTAGAACAATGACTTGTATATCTTACAGTACACGACAAAAGTCATTTGTCTTGGTGTTCTGCAGCTGCTAAAAGAAATCAGTGCACAGCACACAAAGCTTTGATATTTCCACAGAAGAAAATGGTTTCTTAAAAAATATCAACAAACAACTAGAACTTTCTACTGAATTGTGCTTACTCAATTTGCACATGCAGGGTTAAAATAATAAATATTGATAATTTACACAGTGTTTTAAACCATACAGGAAGGCCAAGACAGAAGAGACTGTACTTGCAAAACAGTCAAGATTTATTATAAATACATGCTGACTTCAGACTAAGGTAATTTGGAACAGTGGATTTCACTTTATCATTAACAAGCTGTCTGATCTCATTGTGTTATTTCTGTATCAAACTGTACCATCAAAAATTTTTCAGATTAGCTTTGAGGTATATTAATACTTTCTACATTATACAGCATATAAGACTCAGAGTATTTAAAAGTAAATCACTGGTGTGAAAAACAGGAAAAATCGTAATTTGTAACAATATATTTGAACAGGAATTTCTACAGTGAATGTAAATTTTAATTGTGTTGCAACTAATCTTCCATTTTCAAATGGAACTCCTGAAAACTTTGTGCTCAGTTTACAAGATGTGGAAAAAATAATGTTCACTTCCCATTTCAGAAAAATGAACAAATTTATAACTACATTTTGAGACAGTACATCATTAACCACTCCAATTACAGCACTGAATCTCATCAATATTTTTATCCAATGCAATGACTAAGGTGAAATCAATGTCTTGGAAAGTCTCTGTTGCAAAGAGCTCAGGATAAACCAAAGATGGACTGAAATAAAAACAGCATCAAACAAGTGGAACAGCCAGAAATTAGAATGTAAAAAGCCCCTTTATAAACATGGCATTTTGCCCAGATTCAAAGGTCCCTCCACAAAAGTCCATGTTTATGATCTGGACTGTATTATTTGACCTAACAAACATTTATAATTCCCTCCACATTTCTAACCTTCTTTGTATCTTTACTCTTTAAAAACACTACAACTGCTACTTCCAGTTGCAACACATTACTCTTTAAAGAGGAGATATTCACTCAATTAAAAAATTAATATGACATTGCCCTGTTTTTATAGCCACTAAAAATTAAAGGGTTTGTGCTAAATCAAATCTTACCAGCTTCCCCCATCAAGAAAAATCTGACTTTTTAAATGACACTGAAATTAATACACATTTGCTTGATACAGAAAAATAATTGAATGGGCAATTGTTCTTATTCATATGTAAATGTCATTAGGCTCTTTCAAGAGAGAACAATGTATTTTTCATGGATTTCCATGTTGGGGGTGGTGGGAAGGAGAAATGCACACAGCTCTGTATCCCAACGACTGTAAGAACTGGAAATGGTATTTCTGCTTTCAAGGATGTTTTCTCTGGCCAATAAACATAACATGGATATTAGCACTACATCACATCGTATTATTTAACAGCTTTATTTGCAGGGTCCCACTTCCACATGGAACAAACGTCTGCCACCAGTAGGAGACACTGACATCAGGAAGGACCAAAAAAAGCTCAGTGTATGTTTGGAAATTAAGAAAGCTTAGACACAGCAGTATTAGATGCAATTTCATAAAAGCTCAAAAATGCAACAAACTGTATCTTCAGAACTGAACCCAACTGAACCTGTGAACATGCAGGATTCACACAGATTTCAAAGGGATTTAGTGAAATACAAATATTATGGAAGATATCACTTGAGAATTTCACAGAATTCTGCATAGTGCCCAGTCCAGTGAATGAGTCTGAATACACTGAGTCAACAGTACTGACTTCTTTTCCCCAGTGTTATTCCTCTCTTTTTTTATGCTGTATTTTAGCAGCTACTGAACTTTTTACACTCGTTTCAAGATCTCCTAAACCAGTCACTAAAACTGTACTTCCACCTTCTTTTCACCAGTGCAACATGTTGCAATAACAGTGTAAGCACTTACTTTTTCTAGTCAATGTCTTTTCTCCCTTAAAAATCAGAATCTGTACATGAAAACAAAAACCCTCAAACTTTCTTCCTTTTTTTTTTTTTTTTTTTTTTTAAGAGAGAGACACTTTGAGGTAAAGATTAATCATGCAGCAAAAGATTAATTCCCAGCTGCTTGGCAACCATCTGGACATTCTACTGGTTAAAACACTAGTTTGAATTGCTAACCTACCCCTTTGATCTTTCTCAATGTCTCCAGCCCATATGTGCAATAATTAAAGACATAGTTCACAAACTATTGCAAAAAAATAAATAAATAACTGTACATGTACATCTAGATCTCCATAGCCAGCCTGACTGGTATCAGGAATTATAAATCAGCAGTCAGTTTATGAAAACATGTCTCATCCTGACATCCACTGTGTGTCTCACACCAGTCTAGCAATAAAATAAGGTTTGGGGTTTATTACATCACATTCTGAAGAGTTATCAAAGCAAGGCAGAATGTGACTTCCTCACACGGAAGACAATGGACAACTTGCACATGTTTTTGGGAACAGGACATTAATCAGCCAGGAATCATGTTAACAGCATTCAAGATTGCTGTGAATTTAAATATGAACGAACAGATTCCTACTCAGGACAATTATTCAGTGGTGAGAATCAGTTTACAACTGGATTCTCCATATAAATCAGACCCTGCATTCAAAACAGACACTAGGGTTGTGAAGAAAAGGAGAAAATTCAAATGAACCAGAAAATAGTCCCTGTCACTTCTTGGAGTATTTTCAAAGGGAAATAAAACAGTATTTTTACAACCAAGTTATCATAAAAAAAAAAGTTACAGAAAAGTGAAAATCATGATGAAAGCCAGAATTATGTCATATCTGCCTTTTCTTGTCTCCTCATATGGGCCACGCTTGTGTGAACAGAAATCAACACACGTTCTTACATTTGAACAAGAATATTCACCAGAATTAAAAACCTTTGCAATCTTTATCCTTGGAAAGCAGCATGACATTTAGGAGCAGAAGTATGGCTTGGACAGTCCCCAGCGAACAGGATGACAAAAGAAGGGGAACACCAAAAGAAGAGAAGTGGAAGAACAGAGGGATAATAAGAAAAGGAATTCCAATACAGGAAGCTCCAGTTATTGTAAGATTCAGGTTCTGGGCCCACTCAAATGCTTTCAGAAAGTTCATCTAAACCACTCTCCTCCTGTTATTAAAAAGCACAAACAGCCCCATCACATGTCTGAGGAGGTTCCTTGTGCTGTATCCAGCTCTCCTGATTCCATGCACAGATGTTTATATATCCATCCACCAAAATTTAAACTCTAGAGACACACACAGACATAAGCACACACTTTTAATTCCATACAACACACAAGAGAACAACCCTGATAGATTTTGTTACCATTCTTGGAAGAGACAAACAAAAATATTTCTTTTCAATAAGGAAAAATATTAAATTCATCACGTAGCTAAAGACATAATAATGTTAATTTTTCAGTGGTTTAATTACAAGAGTCCTTGTTTTAGGATACTGTCTCCATGCTGGGTTTATTTATTGTTCATAATTTGGCATGAACTTCATGTATTTAAATACCTCACTATGGAACAGGGCAATCAAGAGGAAGAAATCAAACCCAGCAGGACAATGCCCACTGATCACCATCTCCTGATTACAGGGACTCTTTATCTTCAAATGTTCTTTCCCTTCCCTTTTCCATGCTAACACCAGCCCGTGTTATTCACTCTTGCTCCCAACTTTTACAACTTTCTTTCCTCCCTGCATTCTTTCCCCTACATTCTCTGTATGGTCCCTCTTGGGGAACATCCATACCACAGCCCTCATGCAATTTGCTCTGTTTCAAGTTATAATCTCCTGCCAGATAAGTGAGAAGCACAGTAAATCTGCTGCTTTCAACACCTTCAATCCAGAGCACTTTTAGCCAGACCACGACTTAACTATATCAGCACTGCAGATTTTATCTTAATGTAAATATATCACTAGATCCCAACACTTCTGGGCAGTAAAACCATAAAAATGGCTTGATGATCTTTATAAACAAAATTTGTGTCATGCAGTAAAAGGGAGTGCTCATTCCCAAAATAAAAGGAGAAAAACATAAATAAAGATTACAAAGATGAAGGTCCTAAACAGCTTTTTAAAAAGGCTGCATCCTAAAGATAAGACTTCTTTAATCATAAACCCATAAAACACTCTTCGTTTTCCATCTTACTTCTGGTCCTCGATCCATGAAGATGTGTTTTCAGGGAAAAAAGGAAAAAGTCTTTTTCCCCACTCTCGATGTTCTCTGTTATCTTACACCACCTATCTTATGTCTCCTTTTCCTCTGGTGCTCTCCCTCTTCCTCATTCCCCACCCCACATGACAAACTGGTGGAAGTTATCCCAGGTGTTCTCCTGAAAACTCAGCCACTGCCTTCCCCAGAATTCCTCCTCCCTCCAGCTGCACGACCATTTAGTCTGGGCTGCTTTAGTGCACAAGAGGCTGGGAAAGCACCAGTGGTTCCAGTGTCCAAAGGCTTTATCACTGGATTCCCAAAAATCAAAACAGAGGAGTAACAGAAGCACAGTGATAAAGTCAACAAAAACATTGGAAACACTCAGTGTTCTCAGTTAAGCCAGACAGATGAAGCTCCACAATTTATTGCACAAAGCATTGAGATTGCCAGTTTGACTGAAAAATAAATAAATTAAGAGCTGGTATACAACTCAGCACAAATTTACTTCAGGTAAGCCTTCAACTGACAAGTGAAAATTATTTCCCATATGCCTCAGATTTGTTTAGGTTTCCTTTGTTGAGATAAGATAAATAAATATCTTTGCTTACAAAATAATAAAACAGAAGGAAATTGAGAAAAAATGCTAAGAATAAATAAGACTGACAAAATGAAAAATTACGATAGAGAACTTCTTTAAAGAAACACCAGAATGTCTTCAAGTGATATATCAGATAAAGTAGTTGTTTGAGAAAGGTTAAAAAAAATCAGTTTATTAACATAGCTAATTTTGTTTTCTCATTTCAGAAGAATTCCAAATCTTTATCTTAGCAATGGTAATGGATACATTTTTCTGAAAAGCCACAAATCAGACTTTTCCTTTCCCCCTCCTCTGCCCTGTGGAGCACTGGGTGACACAGGATGGCCAGAGGTGAAGTTCAAAGGGACACTTTTCCCTTTTTATCAAGACAGGCCAATCACCCCATCTGTTGTGCTTTGCTGTCCCGCTGAACACAGATATATTCCTGTTGGGTTGCATCTCCCTTGTTTAAGCCCATGATTTTTCAGTAATGTCCATTTCCCAAATGGTTTAATCCATGTCAGAAGTATTTGGGGAAAAGATGACTAAAAGCCGCTGCCTGACGACATCGCCGTCCTCGCAGGGCTGTGATGTGGTTATCACTGCTCATGGCCATGTGTTCAGCATTACAGAATCTAAACAGGTGCAGGAATGCTTTATGAACAAAGGTCTAAAGGTTAAAAGCAAAAAACCCACAGTTATCCTATTTTATGTTCTCCCATTGTACTACAAAGAGGTTGAAAACAGTTAAAGGTTCCCCCGAACCCTTTTGTACAGCACCATTTTTCTGTTAATACATTCACATTCTATAAATGAAAAAGCTTTATTCCTAATTGAGCTTCACAAACAAAATAAGATGAAAACACATTTAAGTTTTCTCGTTAATAGCACACACATGGTGATTGTGAAACACTGTCTGTAACCTTTCCAGTTCAAACCAGCCCACAGTCGAGCACCATTAGCAAAAAGTCCTGGATTTTTACTGTGTGGTTTAGAGGATTTTTCCACTGAACTAGCAAAGTATTAACTGGGTACTTTATGTAGCTCCTTGGCATGCATTCATGTTTATTTAATTTGAAAATATTGTTTAAATGACAACATTGTGTTTTCAATTTATTTCTTTCTTGCGCTATTTTCACATCTTATGAAACCTTGCCTCATCCTGAGGCACTGGTGGTCTAAACGTTGTCACTACAAAAGAACAGTCAATAGAAGAGCAGAGAAAGTGAAAGGCACATGGATTGTGAAACTGCTTGTCTGAGCATTGAGTGAGACAGCCAGGTAGCAACAGAAAAAACTTCATGTACACTATTTTATCAACAACTGAAGGATCTGCCAACCAATTTTACCCTCCTCTGTATCTCTGCTAAAGATGTTTTCTGAAGTGTCTTGAAAGTAACTTTAGGACAGTTCCAATTCATGTGTCCTTACAAGATACCAAGGAAAAGGAGGAATATTTTCCTGCTTTGCTGATGATGCCCTTTCCTCCCCACCTCAGGCATATTTGGGGTCCTTTGTGAGTTTAGGTTCTTCTGGGTAGTAGGGAACTATGCATGTATGTCTCAATTTTCCAAGAGCATATGGCTGAAAGCAGAAATTTGAAGGGCAAACACAGCAGAGTGATAGATCTGGGGCTCCACTGCGGTTTTTTTTGACTGGTTAGTTGATTTGGGGGTTCTATTAATCATTTTCCTAACACACCTTGAGTTTCCTTTCCTGACCATTAATTCACTGTCTTTCAAAATAAAGAAATGTGTTAAATAAAATGAGAAGCTTGTCACAAAATATCTCAGGCAGTCGACTTCCTTAAACCATGAAAAAGGTGAAAATGACCACAAAATTTTACTTTTACACATATTCAAAGCAAAATAGCATGGTGTGAGAGAATTAGACAGCCAAGCTTGGAATCTCAGGAATTCACAATGTTCTGAAGAAGTAAAATAAAACCCCCATACCACCAAAAGAGGATTGGAGCTCAATGAGGCAAATATAGAAATAATGCAGATCCTATCAGAAATAAGGCCAAAATCTTCTAATTTTAAAAGGTATATAGAAAGTAAACAAAAGTCCTCCCTAAATCAAAGGTTTCACTACCTCTGTTAAAAAGTAATTTGGAAAATTCCTAGAATTCAAACTTCCCTCCACTAAAAATTCTTTCAAAGGACCAGTTAATGTGTTCAGAAAGTCTTTTTACCCCCTAAATAATTGGGAAATACATTAAGTATTTAATGACAAGCCCTGTCACTTCAGCAAATTTCTCTTCCATGAGATTTTCTGCTACAATAACTTCCTTGTTAATGCCCAATTTCCAAGGAAAATGCCTTAAAGACTCCAAAGAATCCTACCTCTTTCTCCTGCGTTAGAAGCAGTGCCTGGTGGTGCCGAGTGGGGCTGCTCTTTCCTAGGCCAATTTTAGGTGTCATCTATTGAACAAGGAAAAGTTCAGAACAACCAATGAAGTTAAAAACAGTAAATCCAAATACAATCAATCCTGACCCGAAATTAAAAGTAGGGAAAATGTTTGTTTGCTCTTCTTAAATACCAAGGGAATATAAATACCTACCAGAGTCATTGGCACACGTTTTTCTCGCAGGTATCTGGGGTTTTCTAACTGAAAAACAAGAGAGAGAAAAATCAGCAGGTCAACAATGTCTTATTCAGTCTAAGACATCCCAACTAAACTGTACTTAGCACAGCAACTGCATCACTCAAAAGAGCCACAGATGAGATTTCAACATGCCTTAAATGTTACAGGAATAGGAAATCGTCCTAAGAGATCATTTGGTTGGAAATTATCTACTCAGCAAGTTTGATAATGTAAATGGACCAAAAAGTGCACTTTTTTCCCCTCCCAACTCTTGTGGTTGTAAAAATTCCATCAATGCATATTATAAAAATATTTGGCAGCTACCTACATAGGCATATGCAAAAGATTTCCAACTTTATTGGCTAAATTTTCATTGAAATCAGTATAAAGCTACAATAAGTTTACAGATTATACTGATTAAAATCCAGTGCTTTTGAAAAATTACAGTTGGATGCATTGAAACTACAGCCACACGTGTAAGCTACAGAGACAAAACATAAGGAAATGATTCATTAACATGACTATATAATTAAAACAGCTCTCTTAATCACTATTTTTAAGAACTGGATACAAAACATTGTTCCCAACCCACTTCCTCTATCAGACAGCTCTATCTTTCTCATTTTCTCAGACGATGAGGCTCAAACATCACATCACAGAGAAAGCAGAATGCCCAAAAAAAGCTTTCAAGGGTATAATCTTGTAAAATGTGGCAGTGAGATTTGGAATATGAATGAGATTGCAATACACATTAAAAAAAAAATGTTGTAAGATTAAGTTGATCTACAAGGCATGGCAATTATATCAAATGCTTACACTTTCTGCAGTAGTATGAAATAAATTTGTGTGTTGAATTTATCAGTGGAAAAGAGACTTAATCCCTCTGAAATTTTAATTTGATACAGTGTTATTCATTTCCTGTCCCAAAAGGTGATGTAGGATTTCTGTGTGCTGTTGAGGAGTTGTCATATTTCACCCAGAAGTCGTTGGAGATACTCACGTTTAACACATACCTTCAATTTCAATGAATAGTATTATCCAATATTTTAATACATTAGCTGAAAGCATCAAGAAACCAATAATTTAACAATAACCTGTTTACTGTCAGGGAGTTTACTAAAACAGTTACATTAAACTTTCTTTCACACAAAGTATCCTATGTTAGCAATTAAAATCCATGGACAGCCACCAGTGAATGAAGAAATCCTGGATGCACCCACTGCCAGAAAAATAAGGCATTTTGGACACAGAAGAGATTATGGAGAGAAGAATACAGGAGTGGGATCATCCTGGAGCATTAACCACAGGAGACACAGTGGAGGGGAAGAAAGAGCAAATCTAGAGAGAGGGAAAAAAAAGGTACAGAAATAGCAAACTGGAAAAATTTTGGAGGATTTTCTTTGTCCTACACATTTGTACCTGGAACAGGATTTTCTATCTACATCTTACTGCTCTTATACTCCTCCTCCCATCTCAATTTGGCCACTTCCCCATCCAGCCCACACACACCTGATCATCCCCAGGGCTGAAGGTGTTTGCCAGAAGCTCAAGGTACTCCCCAATTTGGCATCCCAGCACCCTGTGCAGCAGAGAACAGTGGAAGCCTTCACCAATACCTGGTGGAATCTGGAGAAGGCTGCAGAGCGGCATTTCAAAGGCTTAATTATTTCCCAAGAGTCCTGTCTCTCATGCAGAATGAATACTATCACCCTTTACTTTGGCTTTTTTTAAAGCTAAAAATTACTGTAAATATTTACAATTAATTCCAATCCTTTATCTGACCATGACATTCAGCTGTTTGCAGCCTTCACTTCAAAACCAATCTGAAAAGCTAAGGTACATCCTCCTTGTTTATGAGAGAGAAGGAAAATGTGTCTCTAATACTTTGTAGGGCCCAAGTCTTGCATTTTTTGATTTTGTAACAGCAGCCATATGTGCTTTGAAGTTAAATGTTCCCACTTTGTTACTTGTTGTGGATTATATCCACTTAAACTGATCTGTAAACATTTAATGCCTCAACATTCATTCTTTTCATGCTGGTCCTCTGCAAAACTTCTTGTTAGCAAAATTAGACCACATTAAAGAGAGAATATCACAATAAAGAATGCCCCAAAAAAGAAAAAAAAAAAGTCTGTGTTTATGAGAAACATGCAAATTTAAAAATAATAAGCAAAAGGTCAAAGACAAGCCAAAATACATATGTATGAAACTGAAGGACTGCCATGAGAAGAGCAGTAAATCACATGCTTTCTAAAGAGTATGAACCAAATAAATGTCACCATGAAAGACATCTTTATTTGAACTAGAACTGAACTCTAATTTGTAAATACCACTTCTTAACAGAAATGGTATTTTGAATTTCTTTGTAGGAAAGATTTTGGATTCTCCTGTTCTAATAGGCAGTCTGACAAGAAACCATGTCTCAATTTGTGAAGACTGCAATAGTCACCTTCTAGTCCTCCTAAACCAGAGCTGTGAAGGTGTTGGGTGATCAGATCCCCATGAAGAAATCCCCACCACCTAACAGAGACAATATACTTCATGCAAATACATGTATTTTCTTAAGTTGAAAAAAAGGTATTGCAGCAATGTACATAAAAATAAAATTCCAAAACTGCATTTCAGGCAAATGAGCCGTAATTTGTAACCTTAGTATTTTCCATTTCTATTCATTTTAACAACACCTAAAGTGTTACAAACACCTAAAGTGGTCAAAACTAAATATTTATGAGTTACACAATTTTAAAGCTACCAACGCAAGCAGTGAGTGAAGCCCTGACAAAAGTTGAAGTGGTTTCTCCCAAAAGCAAGGACACTGCAGGAAAAGCACAATTTTGAGCTCTAAGTACTTCTGCAAGTCTCATCCTCATCAATCATATTCCATCCCTCAGGCTGAAAATATTGTACAGGCTTTCTATCTGTGCACTATAGCCCAGTCCAGAAACTCACAGCAAAGCTTTGCTCTTTTGCTCAGTAAATACCACAACAATGACAACACTGATGTCGTGGTTCCAAACTACCCCTCCAAAGTCACGTTCTGCTCTTTGGAAGACGTTTATCCAGGGATGGTTATCTCCAGTAATCCCCAACTGTGCCTGCGTCAGTCCATAACAGAAGGTACATTGTAAATATTAAGATTCAGGGAACAAAACCCCCACACTTGCATCTGCAGGCTTGTTCCACATTCTCCTCTAAGCTTCTTCAAAGACAAAATGTGATTGTTTTCAAAACAAGGATGGCAAAAACACACATGAAAGAGTTAAGAACACTTAAGACTTTGAAATGGTAAACAACTAAACTGAACCTTGCCCTAAATTCTTACTTTAATCTAACAAACCCAGCCAGCCAGCATGTTCCCTACCGAAATAACTGCTGAGTAGCTTCAGGAAATTTGAGTAAGGACATTCTTATCTAACATCATAATTTGTAGGGAAGTTCACTTTAATGCTGCTTCTGCAGTCTTAGTGGAAGGACATTAAAGCACATGAAGATTGTTTGTCAGCATGGAAGTTGAATTTATTTTTTGAAGTCGCAACACCACTTGGAGTTCACTGTGGGAAAGTTTTTCCAGTGCTGCTGCCCTCCAAGGCCACAACATATACAGTAGGTATGTTTATAGTAAGCAGGCAGACTGAGAAACCAAACAAAAGATAATCAAATGGCTTGTGCAGAAATGGTTGAGCTTAACTAGACTGGAAAGACACAGGCAGATGTGAGCCAAGCACACAGAGCAGGCACAGCATCCACTGCTGCTACAGCCTCCCAAGAATTCCCACCGCTCCCATCCATTTAACCCTGTGTTAGAAAGCTTTTCTCCAAGGAAGGAGAACAGAACACAACCCACCAACCACAGAATTTCTTTGGTCTAAGCCTTCTCAAACCTTTATTAGGCAATAAAATTTCCCAGGACAAATTCTGGGCAAGGCTGAGCATCCAGGTTCTCGGCACTGAAGACCCCACATCATTTCTGGTAAAAGCTAAAGAGTTAATTCTTGTCCTGGCTGAATTCCAGTGGTGAAAAATCGTGTTCTCCCTGATTAAAAACCCCTTTGCTGTTTCCCCAGGGTACAATCTTTTTGCGTGCTTTCTGCCTAAAATGATGTGCTGAATTTCCTGGGATGTTCGAAAGAGATGCTTTGTCACACCTAAAATTGGCTACAATTTGGTGACAAATGAAACTGCATCAGAGTCATCATGACAGAGTGAGAGAGAGAGAGGCAGGTGAGGTAAGAATTTGCAGGGGTTTAATTCATTGTTGTTCCTTTATGTAACTTGAATTTTTTATCCAAAAATTATGTTTGTCTACAATCTAAAAAGCTCAGCTACAAGAGGAAAAAAAGGAAAGGGAAAAACAAAGCAGTTTAATTCCATTATTCAACAAGGTTCTTTTCCTGACACTGTACCTATTTCACAATATTTAACTATTTTTGAGACATAAACAGGAGATGGCCACCTTCCCCTCAGTTGTGAAGTGCACTAAAGCTGCAACAACATGCAGAAGTTTATTGACAGCTGTTCATGAAATAAGATCACAGAAACACAGAAAAGTTTGGGCTGGAAGGACCTTAAAGTTCCTCTCATTCCCCTAGCCCAGGTTACTTTTATTATATTCTAAGATGGCTACAGAATGACAAAGAAAGTCTGAAGTAATGACATGACCAAAGATTACTGGTATTTATTTGTCTCAGCTCCTGGCTCGGAACCTTTTCATTTCAAACAGCCATAGAAAAGGATTTCTGCTTTTCTACATTGCAAATGCAGCTTCAAGGCATGAACACCTTATAAAGGACAGTCCCTATATCAGTTTAGATAAGAGTCAATACAGGCTAAGGAAAACAGATTTTATAATGTATGTAAAGTGAGTGGAAATTAAGTATTCCATGTATAAAAGGCAAATTTATCACAATCAAAACTCAACTTTTTTTTTTACAACATTTACTCATGCCTGACTAGAATCTAAAGAACTTGAACAATAAAATGTTGGATAGGGATAATCAGGAACGCTGCAAGGCAAAGGGAAAAATTCTTTTATTACTCACAAGAAGTAACAATATCAGCAAAGTAATGCAATAGACTTACTTCTCCTGTAGAAAATGTTATTATTAAGAACAAATACCTGAAGCCTCCAGATAAGACTGTTAAGCTTTGACCTCTCTGCTTAGTAGAGAAATCATAAAAGCAGTTCCCAAAACTTTTCACAGTATTTTTAATAATAAATTTTTTAAAGAATCTCAATCACTGATGTAGGTATATCATAAAAACTGAAAACACATCCAGTATGTGACCTTAAAAATACAAGAGCTTTGAAGAAGAGGAAATTCAGACTATATTAAAGAAGCAGGAGGCTGAAAGATAAGCTTATAACTGGTCATTTCAATCCAGACAAGCCCGAGCTGGAGCAGTGAAGGCTCAGCAGCACCTCACAGCTGGAAGACACCAGGGTTGTCTCACCATTTTGTGTACCTAGCAAGGTATTTGCAGATTCTTGGATAAAAGCATGGTCTCCTTGTATACTTGCCTGACATAATCACAGCTTCCTAAAATTACACAGTTCCTTACTGAGAAAAATCTTTGTAAAACCAAAAAATCCCAAGGAAAGTTTGAAAAGTTTTTCAAGACAACCATTCTTCACCCAAGGCAGCTCCAAATGAAAGCCATTCTGTATCTCCTTTCCTATCTTCCCCCACTACTGAACTATTCTTTTGGGTCAAGGGTCTTCTGTATCTGAGGTGGGATCACTTGTAAATTAAGTTTCCCAAACAGTTTGCAGCTGGGAGTAGCAATTAAAGGACAGCAAGATGCTCCCATGGCAATTTAAATGCTGGCAAGTAACAGCAGCCACATCTGACACTCAAATCTTACAGATTCCAAGGTGCTGCAATCATTTAGTGGGATTTTTTTATTTTCAGTAATGATATATTCTTTAAGTATGACACTCCACTTAAAACTTCCTGACCCTTTCAGAACCCACTGGAGGCCGTGATCCACAGCAGGGAAATGCTGTTCAGCAGCAACCCCTCACAGACCTCTTTTACAACCTCAAATCCTCTTTGTCAGGTAACTCCCAACAAGTCTTATCAGGCAATCAAAGTCTGTCATGAGCGACTTATTTAATTACCATCCCTGGAGAGGAGACTTGAAAAACTGATTTATGTGCCACGGTAGCCAATTTGTTATCCAAGGGAGTTCCTGTATCAGCAGAGGATCATCACAGTTTAATAACCAGCCATTAGCAACACAACATGATTGCAAACTGGGATTTCAATTAGAAAAAGAAATAAAATACAAATAAAATGACAGAGATAAAAGATAAGCAGGCAGGCAGATCGACACTGATATAAAAATGCTGGATACAAAGAAATTCTTTGTCAGCTTTCTGCTCATATAATCCAATGGATAAATACAGCCCAAATATCCAAAATCTGCAAGTCACTGCTTGCACCTTTGTTTCAGACACCTGTACAGTGCTGACGTTTTCACCTATCTCCACCTTCAGCTTGGAAAAGGCAAGAGAAACGCCAAGGACACAAAACCATTAATATTCTTTGTTATCATTTCTGATTGAACTGAAGAGAACATGGCCATTCATGAAAAGCCTGGAGAGTAAAAGGCAAGATTTTAAAATGCTGTCATATCCCTCTGGACTGACAAGAGTATAGGAAGAATAAGGATCATTTGGCAGCTGATTAAAATGAAAACATGAAAATACGTGATTATTTTTCAAAAAACAAGGCTGAACTATTTCATTAAACTCGCTCTCATCACTCCTAACTTTGGCTGTAACTCTGTGAGCTCTCAATCTGTGAGAATAAGCACAAAATGAGAAAGAAAAGAAAGAAGAAACCTCCCTGTTAAAATCAAAGTGCTTAATAAAAAAATTGCTATGAGGATATTAATCCTAATGAAATAGGTTAAAGATTTGGTGGTACAAGTTAAAAGGTTATAAAAAAGACAAAACAATAAAAAAATATATTAAAATACAGATACAGAGAAGAGGTCACTTCATTGTGACCTTAGAACTATTGTGAACTAACACCACAGGAAATACAACCAAGGGAATAAAGTCTTATAAGAGTAACAAATTTGAATTATTAAAAGGGAAAGAAAAAGGTGAACACACAGAAAAGTCTCCTGAACACTTTCAAAAGGAGGCACACTGACCAAAAGAAGTTGAGTTGTATTAATGGCTTGCAAATTCTGTATTGATTTAAAAGAAAAACCACTGAAAGCCAAACTCTTCTTTCATTTATACAAGTATAAATAAAAAATAATGTTATAGAGTCATCAATAAATAATCTGAATTTCTACCAGAGTGAGACACTTGGTTTTGACCAGCAGCCATTATTTTGCCTGATTTATCAGTAACCATATTAAATATATGAAGATTATTATTACTTAAAATTTTGATGTTTTCTTCTCATAAATTCATAAAGAACCTTTCCAAGCTGTACCGATTGATTTCTAAAACACTGATGGCCACATGAAGTTTTGTTGGCTAAGCTCAGACTACATTACTGAGGAGTTCCCATTGCAAGTCAATAAATAAGTAAAGTACTCAGTTTATTTTACCCCAAGATTCCAACTATTGAGTCGTGCTTCGAGGTCATCATCATCCAATGAAAAGTTTCTCTTGTGATGATCATCCTGGAACACAAGGAAAGTCAAAGAAAATACCAGAATTGCTGGCAGACACATAATTTAAAATTAAACTTCTCATTGGCTTGGCCATACCTACACTGCACTTCCTAATAGTGTCACAATACCTCTGACAGCTTTCACCTAAATAGCTCAGTTTCCAAAAGGATAGTGGGCTGAGAAAGAGTTCAGAGGATAAATTAGCCTGGCTCTCCACTTCAGTGTTCTTCTTTATTAATTCCCAAAGCAATGGTCCCCTTTACAGAGGGTGAATTTACTAAACAAAACTCAGAATACTCAGTTTTCAGGTAACATTCTGGAGACAATTCGTCTCCACAGTATCCTTTGTGGGCCTAATCCAGAATTCAGAGATCACCTGATCAGCCTCCAAATAAAAACATAGATTTAAAAATCAAAGGAAATCACAGCAAGGCAGTGATGGTTATCAAAGCAGCTGCTGCCCAGCTCAAGGATCTTCCCTGATTTCCAGCATCCAGCCAGGGCTGTGGTTATTGCTGCTCTATGAAGTAACAAGGAATTACCTTTCAGAAGAGAAGTTTTTCCTGTCGGACAACAGTAACTACCAACTGCATTTAATGTATCTAATGGGAAAGCTGGTACAGAACATTTCTCTGAGCTGAGGTATTTTAAAAAACAACACTGAAGCTTGAATTACTTTGTCTCATTGTGTGAGGTTTGTGTATGGGCCTGCCAGCACCTCTTCTTTAAATCTCATTGGTCACAAGTGACTGGAGCTTGGGCTGCAGTTCATCAACACTTGGTTGAGGCAGCTCTTAATGTTTCTTAAAAGTCTCCCTGCTCCTCTACCTGGGCCTGAATGATGCCAAAACATCTGTGCATCACTGACAATGGAACATTGTTCCAGCCAGCCAAACGTTATCAAACTGTCTGGCAAAGCAAGGGAGGATTATTTCACTTAAAGGCCCCTTTAAACCTGTAATCACAGGAGAATCCAATCTATGGAGCTGAAGAACAATGAAGTGCAGTCATTTATCAAACACTGCCCTGGAAGCTGTGGCAGAGCCACCACCACCACCACCAAAAATTAAAAATAAACAAATCAAAGCAGCAAAACTCTCCTACAAAACTTTAAAGCCCCAAATCCAGGTTTCAACTGAAGAAAATTTTTTTTTTTACAACAACTCTCCCATAAGGAATATTTCCTGAAGTAAATAAACAGGAAACCAATAAGGAGAAATTTAGTAAATCCAGCATGTGGTTCTATTTTTAATTATGGCATTTCTGTATTTAAATTACATTTGTATACATACAATCAACACACACAAAAATACATGCACAGCAATCAGAGCCTAGAGCACAGGCACTGATTTTTGCCCACTGAGCACCTGTAACCTGCCCTGATAAATCCCTTCTTGCTAATCCTCTATTCCAGATGCACAGCACAACACAAATTTCCTCAGTAAAGAGCTTCCAGTTTATCCTACTTGCACTTCATGTCCTCAGCTGTGCCCAGCTGCAATCTTTCTAAACTATTCCTCTGATAGAATCAAAAAAAGAAGCATGGGCAGAACTACAGGAACAAACAGGAAATTCAGTGTTCATGGAGGGGTGAGGGTTGTTCTAGGTGTGGTGAAGGACACTGCAAGGCCACAGAGCACATTTTGGAGGGTAAACAGCGCATTTCTTGGTATCGCACATTTGTCAGGAGTAACTGTCAGTGCAAATGCTTGCAATTATATAAACAACATCATTGAATACTTTGGACTAAAAGGGTTTTAGACAAAGCCCATTCAATGCTCTTTCATCAGTCACAATGCTCAGTGTGGAAAGTCTGATGAAACAAACTGTCCAAAATTCACTCTTTCAGAGGTCAACCATCACTGAACAGAGCCAGAGGCATCTATGCAGCTTTCTTTAATCTGTTATTGCAAAATACAAGATGATGTCAATGCAGGCACGTTGCCAAGCCCAGGGAAAACAGTGCAGCAGACACTGAACACACGACACTAAACAGAGGTCAAGCATTAGGATGAACTGAGAGCATCCTATAAGAAATTCTCCTCCCCTGAATTGCAGAGGACAGATTTCAATGAGCTTTAGTCCTCCCTATCACTCCCTCCCAAAAGTCTGCACCTTTACACAGGGATCATGACCCACACAGCAGGAAATAACAGCTTTACAGGGATATATAAACCCAACTCAGGGAAAGTAGAGCTTTAGGACAAAAAGGAGAAGCATCTTACAGATAGTGGCGTGCCTAGGTCATCTTCATCTGCCCGGTGAGAACTCAGACAACGGGATATTACTGATGGCTTCTCATTGAATCTTTCCCTGTTGTTAATGACAAGAGGAAGCAGAAAGAAAAGGATTCATTTTCAGCAGCTTGTGGCACACAAAGGATGTTAATCACAGAATAGAATTGTTTAAAATATAGAAAAAAACTGTCAAGATGGAAAGATCAAAAAAAAAAGAGAGAAAACAGAAAAAATTTCTTGTTAAAGGCAAACAAAAGTCTTAAGTGTTCCATTAAAAATCACCACCAAAAAACTCCACACCAAAAAACCCTCTAGAAGTATCACATACATGGCAGTACATTAAAAAGTGTTCTTTGCTTTTCTTTTACTACATCACCCAACATCTCCCAAAGGATTTTAGGATAAACCCAAGCTAAGGAGAGGGTTGATCTAGGAGAATGTTTTTGAAACAAAATTGCCAAGAATATAAAACAATATAGGATGGAGTCCAGTGACTCAGAGAAGAAAGAGGAATTAAGGTGATGGTTGGCTGCACCATAGGGGAGACTTTTAAGACCAAAAAAATAGGTTAGAACAAGGTAAATGATCCCATAACACACAAAGACAAGGGCAAGAACTACACACACAGCTCAATACAAAGGCAGTGGCTTGAAAGGCCAAGGTGGAGAGGAACATGTCAAACGAACAAGTCACAAAGATTGTCTAAGTTTCATTTCATTTCTGTTTTAGGGACTAAAGTGGAATTTAAGGGGGATGGCAAAGAAAAGCCCACAAGACAGGACACAAGCAAAGCATGACCAAGTGCTCTGTCCAGCAGAGCTGGACAGGGATTTTGTGGAAAAGCTTTTGTTGCAAATAAAACACTTGAACAAAGGCAAATGAAGATCAGTAGATAGGTGAAGAGAACTGTCACTGATGCACCTGGTCACACATTTCTCAGACAGAGAACAGGGAAAAAACCAAAAGAAAATAAAAATTATAAGCATTTATTAGATGGGTTCATACACCAAAAGATCCAAAACAGTAGTGAAACATCCTTCAGCAAATACTCCACTATCAAATCCACAGGTATTAAAGTAATTAAAACCTTCTGTTAGTCCCTTCACCTTCCTATGACTGGCTATATTATATTAAAATCAAATCAGACCATTGAAACACGTCCCTTCTTTTCCATCTGGCAGCAGATGAGATGGTTGCTATACCAAAGACACCGAGATGAATGAAGTGTTTATGAACAGAACAACAACTGTTGGATGTACAATATAAACCAGTCACTTCTAGGAAGACAAACACAAAGTTTTCACGAAGCAGAGGGCCCAGCTTTCATCAGAACAGCAGGGAACAGAGAAATACAACAACTGGGAGCCTACCTTCCATTCCAGCACCAATAAATCCCACATAAACAACGTGTACGGATGCACAATAACAATTATAAAGCAGTAAATAGTTCAGATAAGCAAAGTCTTAGAGGTAAAAAAGATCAAAAGGAATATAATAACACAATGACTGCCTCTTGCATTTCTCACCAGGATTTCATCTGACACAAAATTACCTTTAATTAAAGGGAGATAAATCTTTGCCTGCGAGTAAATCTGCCCTCTTATCAGATTTCCTTTCTGAACAATACTCAGGTTACCTAACAATGCAATAAAGTTCCAATTGTTAAAAATGAGAGAAAACAGAATTCATGCCCTCATCATTCAGAGATTCAGGAATACCAACAAATACACAACCCAACCCAGCTTGCCTGTAATACTTTCAAATTGACCAAAGGGAGAACAGAAGTCTAGATGTATTCTCAGGTCTGTATTTGCTATTTTGAAGAGGAACTGAAAATGAAGCGGCTTTACTTCATTCTACAAACAGAATTTCTAAAGATTGTTAGGGATGGACCACAATTTTGCTCATATCAAGTATGTACTACCTGTTCACTCCCTTTTCCAGCCTCCTGCTAATAAGAGTCGGGCTCCAAAAAGCATAAGATTAATTCTTTTTCCTCCCACTTCAGGTGAGTGAAGGATGATCAGAGTTTTGATATCAGCCCTGTGACCTCCTGCTTCAGCCCAAGCAGGGAGCTGGCATGGGAGGAAGAAGCAATTTGCTGCTAATAAAGGAGATTAGTAAATATTCCTTCTAGGAACAAAGTAAGGGAAACTAACTGATTCCCCCCTGCTACAGCACAACTACACACCAACCTTTAACAATGTTTTCAGGCACACTCTATAAACATAAAGTAGAATTTTCCTAGGGAGTCAGAAAGCTCAGGTTTCTGTTCAAACCAATCTAAACATTTCTCAAACAAACCCTCTCACATTTCAAAATAAAGCTGCACCTTTCCAGCCCCAGTTAGTCAGATTTATTCATCCACACCCCAGTTTGTCTACCTACTTTTTATTCAGGCAGAAAAACAACTTCATATAAAAAAGCCGAAATTGTCCAACATAGAATTATCTGTATTGCAAGATAAAAATCACTATGAAAAGAACTTCTCCGTTCATTTGGGTCTTTGAAAGGAGAGAATCTTGAGTTAAAGAACATCAAGTAGTTACTCAAACGTGTCTCACCGACATTATCTATTTTGCCCTGAGAAAATGTTGTAAGAACTGAGTCATGGCTGGAATGCAAGATTTTCATCCTCCTCCATGCCCATGGATTCAGTTTTCCCAATGCACATTCAGAGAAGAGAGACAAATATAGTGGAACTCGGTCACCATCTGCTGGCTATCCCTACAAACTGCACATCCAGAAATAGTTAATATATTACATTTTAACCTGCACTGATAGCCCATCCAAAACTGTAAATACAAAGGAAAACAGGATCTATATGTTGGATATAGGCAATATCTTAACATGGTCACATTTAAATAAGTATTAAGTATGTAAATATTCTGTATTTCTACAAAACACAACAGCTGAAATATTTGCCTTCAGTATGTTTCTGCATAAGTTGCAGGAAAATTAGTTTCTCATTGCTGTGAAGATTAGTTTATGTAACCTACAGAGCTATCCAGCCTTTCCAACACAAATCCAAATTTCCTTATACACAGCCCCACTCTTGGTCCAAGCATCCACTGGCAGAGCTCTGCCTGTACAGCTGGTTTTTAATTCCCAGACTCCTTTAAACCAGTAACATTATTCAATTGCATCTATTTGCTTTTCCTGGCATGGAATAATTTGCAATCCAGGTCTCCAGAGAAGTCACCAGAGCCTTGGGAACCATACTGTTCACCAATGTAGGTATTGCTTCATTCCCACAGGATTAAAAGGAAAAAGTGAAATAAAGCTGCACTACACCAAAAATGACTGTGGGAACTTTGCCAGGCCAAGCTGAATCTTAGGTTCAGACACTGAGTGGGAAAAGACATCAGATTCCCAATATTCTACTACAAACCAGGAAGCAAAAGAGAGAAAATATATGGCAAAGAAGGAAGGGAATAGGTGGAACTGTACCTCAGCTTTCCTGAAGTGGGGACCAGCCTCAGTCAGATGAAGAGGGAGGAATACGCAAATCCCACCTCAGCTGACAGTGCAAGTCAGGAATTTGGAGTAATTAGGTGTATTTTCATATCACAAATACGGCCTTGTAGAGATAGCAATGTGCTAAATTGGGCCTAATGAGCGAGAGTTGTGCTGATATTGTTTTATTGCTTCTAACACCCAGAGTGACACTTTAACTTGATGATGCTGCGCTCCCAGGGACTGACACAACCTGGTCAGATGCAGGACAGATATCCTGACACAGCACAACAATAACAAAAATTTATCCAAGGTCTCAAAAAACATTTCTTAAAGCATGATGCATTCCTTGTTTCCATAAGGTTAAATCCAAATTTTTTTTTTTTTTTAATTAAGGGTATCTGGACAGCTCCTCCCAACAATTCTCTGTTTCACCAAGCCCAAAGCAGTAATCTCATAACTCAGCTGGCAATTCTCCATTCTCTGCCTCTGGTTCTTAAACCACAAGTCAAAACCACAGGTTCTTATCAGAGCATGACTGCAAGCAACCAGAAGAGCCCCTAATCTTCAAGAAAAGGCAATACAGAGACCTCAGACCTAAGAGCATTTTAAAATGATTGTTAGAATTACACACAGTTAATAGATACGGAAGAGGAAAAGTTCCACAATACTCAGTATCAATGTGATTTAACTTGCAAGTGTCTGTCACTTACCCAAATCACTGCTGAAAAACTAAAAACATGATTGAAAAATTATAATAAACAGCATAAGCATCAGTGTGCCTCCAACAGAACAGCTAATGATGGCCACTTCTGAAAATCGTAAGCGAAGACATTAAAGAAGCATTGGACTTCTGGAACAAAACTTGCAAATGTATTTCTAAAGCCATGAAACAAAACCAGAAGCAGAGCAAACACTCACTTCCTCTTGTACAGTACCTACTGAGCTTTGAATAATATTCACTCTGTGTCTGAGAGCGCTTCCTTCACCAGGGATTTCAGAGAGGCTGAACATTAATTAGACTTTGAAACGAGCAAACAAGAGGAAATTCCATCCATGACTGCAGTGCAGCCACATAAAGGAAAAAAAGGAACACAGATCTTGATAATCAGCACAAAGTTGCACTATGTAGGAAAATCCAGAATACTTAAGAACAGTAGATTAAACTAGAATTTACCTAAGAGTCCCACAAATTAGGACAGAATAGAGCTGAAGTTTTCCAAGTGTCCAAATGACCAGCTTGTCACTCCTTCAATACTGCAGGGACATCTTTCTAAGCCAACAGGAAAACAAGCCTTAATAACATGACACATTCCACCCCTTTTTCCCTGCTGTAAACAGCTCTGTTCTCATCCGATTGGAACTAAGGATGCAGCTTAAGTTCACTGGCTACTGCAAATCAAACACCTACACCATGCTCAGCAAAACTTGCTTATCTGCTGGGACCCAGTATTCTGTTTCCTCTAAAAAACCTGTGAGCAACAATCATAGAACAACCTCTAAATCTACCATCTGTATGCTTGTTTATATTCCTAATCTATAGGGAAAAAAGCCATTAAAATCTATTTGATAAAACAGCTGCTTTCAGCATCATAGCCTTAGACTACAAATGTAGACCTTGATTTTCCATGTTAACATGTCTGTAAATGAAAGGAGAACAAGAGCAAGGGAAAGAGGATAGAGGGATGGAACATAGAAGAAGATGCACAGGAGCCAGGGGAGACATAATTGAGAAAAGCAAGGACAGATGAGTCTAGAAGTTCTCATTACATTGAAGTTGTTACCAGAGTTTCTGTATATAATGCACAAACACTGATGGTGAGTCCATGAGGGAGTGCAAGAAACTCACACAAACTGTGACATCCAGAGCTTATCAAATCAAATCAAATCAAACATCTTTTAAATACAAATCAAACACTGACTAAAGCAAGGACAGGAACCTTACCCATGTGCAGGTGGTGTTGCTGAAGATGATTCCTCCACAGAAGATACATTACTTTCATGGTTTCCCAGCTCTCCCACCACCCACTCAGGGTAGCAGTCGGGGCTACTGTTCCGAACTCTTGGTGAACTTGGTTCATCAAAATAAACTGACTATAATGAGAACAAATGGAAGATCAACATGGGAATATATTTACACAGATACATTCTTTACACTGTTACTGTCATTTCTCGCAGGAGGATCTGCAGTACAAACCCTCCTTTTCCAGTGAAGTCAGTGAGCTGTGCAAATGCCACCTTCCCAACCCACGGGAATTCATGGCAACAGAGTAAATATTTTCCAGTACTTTACTTCTTATAGCATGGGTAATTTTAGCAAAAATTGGCACTGTTATCTCACTGAAGCTTATGCCAAGGGTTGACACAGCATATTCACTTCTTCAGAAAACAAACTGCAACTTTAACAATGTCTGTGTGAACTCTATAGTCATCTCAGGCTACTAAAGTTACCACCTTTAAGTACATTTTTCCTTTCACAAGAACTATCTACTGATTAGGACAAAAGAAAGCCTCAAGGGCCTTTTATTACTAAAGAACTAGAAAAAGATTACCTTTCTGCTCCTTCAAAACACCTACTTTTATAAGCCTTCTAACCAGAATTTTGAAGATACAGGTCTCAACAAGTTTTGCCCATTGAAAGGTTTTCCCAA
Source organism: Aphelocoma coerulescens (assembly GCF_041296385.1). Lineage (NCBI taxonomy): Eukaryota > Metazoa > Chordata > Aves > Passeriformes > Corvidae > Aphelocoma > Aphelocoma coerulescens. The sequence goes on from NC_091031.1 coordinate 3,045,196, forward strand.
CATCAATTACAAGAACTGCCTTTATTTATCACATGCAGTTCCACTCAACCCATTCAGAATTGTTTTTCACATTGTGCCAAATCAAAGATGGAAAAGCAATTTCAGGATGCATTTCGGCAAGTTTGTCTTACAATGACACCCACCATGTAGGCAGGCAAAGTTTTCAGCATTCCTTCCTCTGGTTTTTGGGTGAAGGGACCATCCAGAACTCCTCTCTGCAGCATGTGGAGCAGCAGTTTTGCATACAAGTTTCGATTCTCCCTTCCCACTATTCCTATGCCTGTTCCTGAAGGTCTGCAGAGTTTTTTAATCCACAGTGAGCATCTTTTTCTTTCTGAAAATATAGATATACATGGTCACTATACATTTTCAGAGCAAATAAACACATTCAGAAAACAGAAGCCACCACTGGTCACCAATTTTGTAGGTTTCTCCCTCCTACCCTAAGTTTTAAAGTAAAACAAACAAAAAAATCCAAAAGACTGAACCAAGTAAAAGAAATGGTTAAATACCTCGATTAAAAATAAGTCTTTGACAATAGTTCAAGTTTACATATTCCACAAACATTTTCTATAAATTCATGTTTACCACAAGTTTACATCACTTTTAGAGGCAGCATGCTGGGAATCAATCCCTAAGAAGGGCAGAACACATAAAACACCAGGAATTCTGCACTCACTGCAAGAGCTGCCATTAACTACAACTTACAGCTTCCATGAGCATTAATACTTTAAATACACAACACCTCATCCAGTTAAAAAAAATAAATCTCTATTTACACAAGCTTTGCTACCAGATGATGAAACCATTCATTTGGTTAAATGTTTACATATAAAGCTCTTAATTTGTAGGGTTTGTGCCTTTAATAACCAGCTTGCTGTAAAAATTAGATTAATACAACAACAGTTATTAATTGATGTTCCTATTATTACACATTGCTGACCAACTTTTAACAATTTTATAGCTAATAACTAATTGCAGTTTTGTAAGGGCTATCTCAAAAACAATGCCCTTTAGAAGCTTTCCGTTTCTAGGTTTTTAAAGATAGATGTTAATGTATTTATACAAAAGCACATTCACATCATTAAAACAAGACAGATAATGTCAAACAACTGCAGTAAGTACTTATAACATCCAACTCTAGAAGCTGTGCAAACCCCCCATCAAAACTGTACCTTGTAAAGTCAGACATTGTCAGGTTAAATTAAGTGATCCAATTACACATAATAATTATCAGTCACCTAGGACTTTGTTATTAGTGTTTAAATGCACATTTTACCATATGTACCTGAACTATGCTTCAGGTTTAGGACATAGGGCTTCATAGCCACAACACAGCGATCTAATTCTGCATCCAGTTTTTCCTTTATTTCCTCTTCACTGTTCATTTTGAAAGAACACAGAGTAACCTGCAAAATTAATGACATTGATGTAGAAAAGGTCAAATACTATCTTACATCAGTCTCTGATTATCTTAGGCCACACAAAGATGTGCCCGGAACAATACAGGAAGTGAAACGAGATGTGTTGTTACGTTTAAATAAACACAAAACTAAGATAGATTCTTTGTAAATAACAGGTACTCAGTGTAATCTACAAGAATGTGCTTGTTTAGATTTGAAACTGAATAGCCAACCACACAATAAATGTATTCATTACACCCAATTCGTATAAAACACCTCAAGGCGTTTGTGTGATGCTGCATTCCTAATTTGGTATTCTTCAGAATTAGAGGGGGTTTTTTAAAGAAGGCGGATGGGGTGGAAAACAGCAAGTAGAGCTATAGTTAAAAGAACCAAAAATGCTGTCAGGACTGTTTTTAAGGAAGCAGCACCGGAAAGAGCAGCGCTCTTCCCTCCTCTGCCGTTCATTTCCCAGCTGAGTGGGGACCTTTCTTTGGACATTCCAGCAGTGAACACGTTTCTCTGCCAGCGGAGCCGCACAGCCGGGCCCGCCCCAGGGCTCTTCCCTGCGGCCAGCACCGGCCCCCGGCCGTGCCCCCGGCCCGGAGCGCACACAGGCGTCCCCTGCACCCCTCCCTGCCCCGGCCGTGCCCCGCGGGCCATGCCCCGTTACCTCGGGGGGCTCCGGGTCGCGGCCACGGCGGGGAACGGCGGCGGCGGCGGCCGAACGTTCAAACCGGCCCCGCTCCCGGCGGCCCCAGGCCCCGCGCGTTTCCGTTTCCGCGGTGACCGGGGCCAGCCCAGCCCGGCCCGGCGGCCTCGGGCGGGCGGGACGGAGCCCCCGAGCACAGCCCGCAGTGGTGGGAGCGGGGGTGGGCTGGGGCGTTGCTCGTCCCCAGGAACGGCAAAAGCTCTTGGGATTGAGCGAGTGCGAGGAAGGTGCTGCTGTGGCACCGCGGAAACGCAGTCACAGCTCTGAGAGGCCCTGGGCTCTTCCCTCCCGTGACCGGGGACAGGAACCAGGGGACGGCTGGAGCTGTGCCAGGGGAGGTTTAGGTTGGATATTAGGAAAAGGTTCTTCCCCCAGAGAGTGCTCGGGCCCTGAACAGGCTCTCCAGGGAATGGGCACGGCCCCAAGGCTGCCAGAGCTCCAGGAACGCTTGGACACCGCTCTCAGGGATGCACAGGGTGGGATTGTTGGGGTGTCTTGTGCAGGGCCAGGAGCTGGACTGGATGATTCTGTGATTCCTGCCCGAAGTGATGAATGTCACCACACCTCAGCAGTGCGGTCATGGCTACACCCAGTGCTCTCCCCCAGGTTCACCTCCCTGCACAGACCCTTACTGATCCGCTCAGACGCTCGGGAAACGCCTCAGGAGGCCCCAGCAGAGCCTCGGGGAGCTCCTAAGGAGAAACGGGAGATACCAAGTACGAACTCCTGCTGCACCTGGATTAGGCCGATCCCCAGCACAAACACAGGCAGGGTGGAGCACTCCTGGGGAGAAGGACCTGGGAATGTTGGTGGGTGAGCAGCTTAACCTGGCCGTGTGCCCTGGGCTGATCCCCCAGTGAGGGCAGCAGGAGAGGGGAGATTCTGCCCGTCTGCCCCACTCAGGTGAGACCCCACCTGCAGAGCTGCCCCAGCCCTGGGGCCCAGCACAGAAGGGACTTGGAGCTGCTGGAGAGAGTCCAGAGGAGGTCACAGAGATGCTCTGAAGGCTGGAGCCCCTCTGGATCCAGGCTGGGATCCAGTGTTCACCTGGAGGGGAGAAGGCTCCAGGAGACCTCAGAGCCCCTTCCAGTTCCTAAAGGGGCTCCGGGAGAGCTGGAGAGGGACTTGGGACAAGGGCTGGAGGGACAGGACACAGGGAATGGCTTCCCACTGCCAGAGGGCAGGGATGGATGGGATATTGGGAAGGAATTGTTCCCTGGGAGGGTGGGGAGGCCCTGGCACAGGGTGCCCAGAAAGCTGTGGCTGCCCCTGGATCCCTGGAAGTGTCCAAGGCCGGGCTGGACAGGGCTTGGAGCAGCCTGGGATAGTGGAAGGTGTCCCTGCTGCTGGGATTTGAGGTCTCTTCCAACTCAGTTCTGTGATTCTGTGCTATAAATTTAACGAGATTGGTTCAGGTCCTCGATACACAGGGGAGGGACTTGGTGCCTCATGAGTGCAGGAGAGCTGGGACCAGAAAAATGAGGGTACAGCAGCGGGGGGGGGGGACAACCCCAGGTTCTTTGTGATGTGTTATTTAGTTCCTGCTAGCTGGATATTGGATATATCTATTTTTATATCTTCATTATGATCAATATTTGGTGAAAAAAATGTTTCTATTCAGAGCTTAGTGAAAAATATTTGCCACCCTGAAGTTAAAGGTCAATAAATCAGAAGTAGCTTTTGATCCTGAGCATTGGGGGGTGGGTGCCAGAAACTGAAATTGCAGAAGAAGGTTAAATAATTGCAGATCCAATTTTATCCACAGTTTCTGAGTCAAATCTGTTCATGTATATTCTTGTAGGTAATAGAGCGATTAAATATGCTCCATACTGCTCATGTTTTCTGGGTTGTTCATGTCCTATCCCAAGGACAGAGAACATGAGGGGGTGTTGTGGAATGAAAGAATTTCAAAGCACATGCCTGACACTTCTACAAAAAAAACCATGGGTTGTACTTGTTTTGTAGCCATTTCAAGAAAACCATCAATTAATCCAAAAGAATTAGAGAAATCTTTCAGCTGTCCAGTCTCTTCCTGTGTGAATGAAATGATTGTGTGTATGTATGATCCCAAATAAACCCTCTGACCTCTTCGATTCATTTATTTCTCTTGCCCCAAAATCTGTCATGGGCTTTGCTCTGTGTATAGTGTCTAAAGTGCTTTTATCTTGAACAAACAAACTCTTCAACACTTCTGAGCTCGATTCAGATGCACATACACATCAAACAAGAAATCCTTACATGTACGGTAGGAAATTGGCTGTTTTCTTTGACTTCTCAGCTAATCTTCAGCAGAAATGATTCCGTGTTCAGGCTCATTGGATGATGGCTCTGAGAGCTACACTGGGGCCTACTCAGCGTGCCTTAAACCCACATTTGCTTAGAAGCAGGGCAAAAATCAGTGGTGGAATATTTCAGCAACAGTAGAATCTCAAGAGTGCATTACAAGGATGATTTATTATCTTTAAATTCTAAATTTAAAGTAGTTGTCATCTAGTTTATATTGGAACACGGGACACTTTTCATCTGTGTGAAGTCTATGGTAGATTCTTGCAGCAGAGTAAGGCTGCTGTGTTTCTGCATGTTGCCTTCAGATTTGAATATATCTCTGGCATGCTCATCACAAAGTACTTTGAAAAACTGAATTTGCTGGAATATGATGAAAAAGTACACGAGGCCAAGCAAAATCAATGATTGGAACCACTACTGCAGGAGAAATTTCCTGAGGGAATAGATCCAGTTTCTGGGTCTGCTTCCCAAGGCAGAGCAGAGGGCCAGAGAGGTTGGAGCCCACCTGAAGTGATTTGACAATTGCATCACTTCTGTCCAAAAAAAAAACCAGAAAGAAAAATAAAAGATTGAAGAAATGACTGAGGTCTTGTCTCCAGCCAAAGCTGCAGCCTGGACATGAGGAGCACTGATGTGCCCTGACCCTCCTGAGGAAATCGCTGTAGATACACTGATGTAGAAGACAAAGATATCCCAACCAGAATACAGAACAAATTCTCAATTTGAATTGTAAAAATAGGGTCATTTAAGTAAAGCATATTCAGTACTTTTTTTTTCACCACATTTTACCATGTTCTCATCTCTTTAACTGTCTCGGCAGGTTGCCACAAGTAACATGAACACAGCTTAAGGCATTTTTTCAAACACCTCAAAAGTATAGAAAAAAAAGAAGGCAGGTTTCATTGCCTCATACTAGCTTCTGGAACACTTGGAGTTGCAAGACATTATTTTTCAGACCTTCTGAGCAAATCTTTCATGTCTGGAAAGTTGTGATTCACAAATACCTCACTACTTCAAAGAGTTAACAGGTCACAGATTTTTTTTTTCTCCCTCTTCTTGCTTCGGGAGAGTAGATAATAAATTCAGCATGTGAGCATTGACTCCTAAGGGTGAACCTTTCAAGTATTCCAATGCTGCATATCCAGTGAGGAAGCAGGGCCAGCCAGCGTGTTCTGTCATTATCCTACTGCATTGGTAAGTAGAACTGGGAAAACTTCCTTAGAAAAGCCTCAGATTTCCTGGGGCAGCTGTTTTTGTGCAAAACACAAGTAATTTCAGGGGCAAGCAGCGTTTGGGTGGCAGTGAGTGCTAAGTTTACTTATGCCAACTTCACAGGGTTTGCTGTGAAACACAAGTTAATATTAAACTGTGTTTGCTATCTCAGCAACTGTCCTGAACATCTGATCCGAGAGATGGATCCACACGACATTTAGACTGGATTTCCAAATTAATTGGCTCCTGCCAGCTCATCTATGTATGTGTTAGAAGGAGCTATGGATATCTTGGCCTGCAAACATCATTTGAGGATCCCACCTAAACATGTTCAGAACCAAAACTGCACCAATGAAATACCCACTTCAGTTGCCAGCATGAATTTGTCTGTCTCTGCATTAGAAAATTAAATTGTTGCTGAGTACAAAGTACTAAATACTTAATAATAGCTGCCTCAATCTCTCCTTAAAAATAGGAAGCATAAGGACAAATTATATCAGTCATACTATTAAAATATTCATATGCAGCCTTAAAAAAAAAAAAAGAAAAAAGATAATTAGAGTATGTTCAGAGTTCTTTAATGTCAGCTCTACCATCTCACAAGTAGTTTGATCTTAATGTTAAATGTTCCTTCTAAAAGTTCTGCAGTGGATTATTTACTGTGGAGCTCATGCTTTTTATCAAAGAAAAGGCTTTTAAACTGCAGAGGGAACCATGTATGACTCATGACAATTTATTATATGTGTACCACAAATATTTCTTTATCACTTTCTAGTATGTTGAAATTATAATTACTTTTTCGGAATGAAAATACAGACACAAGCACAAAACTTGCCAGACTGGATCATACCAGTGAGCTGCCTGTATCATAAATCAAATTAAAAGTATGATTTACTTCAGAGCTACTTAGTGACCAGAGATCTGTTGCGCAATGGTGTACAGTTCTCTTTAAAAAAAACAACCTAAAGCAATTATATTGTGTAATATTGAAACAATGGTAAAAATTAACAGTGGTTTAAAACAGTTTCAGGTGAAGTTAGAATCTCAAAAACCTAGATAGTCGTACTAACTTAGGCAAATTTTTTTAGAAATATTAAAAATCCTTTCTCTGATGCTACTGATGTTTAAATCATGGTTGGATACTTGGGTTCTACACTCATTGGGAAATCTCAGTCTTTCTATTTACGTAAATTCTGGAAAATCCCAGGCTCTCTGTCTATCTATAATTAAAGGTCCACTCCCTGTCACAGGGGAGTGCTAATGGAATCAGAACCCAGTAATTACTAATGATCAAGGCCTTTTGCTATAAATCAGTCCAGAGATGAAGGATCTGATTGATGATTAGGTAATATTAAATAAGAACACAGTAGTGGCTGAAAATCACTTTATTGTAAAGCAACTGCTATTGAGGAAGTCATTTACAGTTGCATAAACATTGGAAATGTGGAAAGAGAAGCAGTAGTGCAGGGATTTGGAAGAAAGCAGTGACAAGAGAATGGAAGTTAATGTCTGAAATGATGTGGAAGAGACTGGTGGAGATGGTGGGAGGGAAAAGAGCTTTCACAGAGTCTGGAGTTCACCTGGAAATTTACACTCACAGGAGCAGAGTTACGTTTAGAAGACCTAAGTTTTCCTCTCGTGTGGAATGTTCTGTCTCAGTAGGGCAGAAACTTAGTACTGTGTTATTTCTCTGCTTCAGGCTTCATCTTCACATGCTTTCATGTCTGAGGGGTCCTTCTTCACCAGAGCTGAAAAAAAGCCACGTTCTGTTGGAGACAAGTGAAGAGCTTGGGTTAAATTCTTGAAAAACGTGTGATAGCTGAAAACAACAGCGAGGTGAGCAGTCAATCTTTGCATCATAGTGAAACTGGTGGAAGAAATACACTGTTTTAATTTCTATCTTAATAAAGCTGAGCTACGTGCATCAGAAGCCAGATGTGAGGAGAGATGTTTTCATAGTGCATAGGCTGTGCTTTTCCTTCACTTACAAATGAAAATAAAATTTACAACGAAAATTCTATGCAAGGAATATTGACAAAACAAATGCAAAACATTTCCTCTTGCTAACAAAGTTGGTAATGTCTGTATTTATTCTAAAAGCCTGTGTGTCTGTGAAGCAGTTCCTCCAGCATCAACTCTTCCCCACAGCTCTCAGTTGCTTTTCAACACTCGGTCCAAAGTGTTTTCCTTATCAGCATAAGGTGGGAATAATTCACCAGAATAGGAGGAAATACATCAGGTTCTCAAGCTTGCAGCAGTGTTCAGGCTCTTTATCCCTAAAGAAGGTGCTGATCCAAGGATTTGTGAAATCCCAGAATACTTCACATATGGCATTTTCTTTGGGCTAGACCACCCTTAAATAACATCTTCTAGAACAGGAGAGGAATTAAAGCAGGGCTCTGACACAACCAAAATAAAATTCTTTCTGGGCATTCTCTCCTCAGGCCATTTTCTTCCTAAATACCCAGTAACTCAAATACCCAATAACTCAAATAGCCACTCAAGTAGGGCTTGAAGATGAATTATGACATTGTCCCCCACATTAAAGCAGTTGTAATTCCTCTACCAGGAGCTGGTTTGTGATCAGCCTGGCTCATACCTTTGAAACAGGCAGGGAGGGTGAAGTTGCCATCCACACATGCCACATCTACAGTGTAGGCACAGGATTTTTCCTTGTTCTTGCAGAAGAAAGATACAGTTTCCCCGTGCAGAATGCCATCCTTCAGGTCGTTCTGAACTCTCTTCTTCTCACCATTGTACAATACTACAGCTTTCTTAACTGGTATTTTACATGGTGCTGTAAAAAAATTCCAGTTATAAGGAACAGGTTTGAAAAGGGGGTAGATTAGATGCCATCAGAATTCTGTATAGGTGACATTTGGGAATGAAAATGTGTCCCACATATAGACAGAACTTCTGCTGGTATTAAAATGGTGAACAAATTCTGACCCTGAAGTACAGGGTCAAAAGCTTCCAGTGAAAATCCAGCCTCAGTAAAATTTCTGATGGTGTGAAATAGGAAGAGGAGAGGAAATACTCAGACAAAATAAAGTTACATGGCTGATCACTGAAGTCGGTTCAGATACATCATGTCATACAACATTCAGTGTTGGGAGTGGGTTTAGATTATCAGGGCCTTGCAATTCCTTTTTTGGCTTCCTCTTGAGCACAGCTCTAGCACAAAGGAGTGACAACTCAACAGTCAGAGCAGTGGTCTGATGGAAGAACTCAGTTTAATTCCTGGTTTCTAAGAGAGGGGGTGTGCTTACCTCTACAGGCTGGCTTTGTGGACCAGTTTCCAGTGTTTTCACAGCGGGAATGCTTGGATCCCTCCATCACATAGCCAGGCTGGCAGCCAAAGCTGACACTTTCGTTGTAGTGATACGTTCTGCGGACAGCAAACTCTATGAACCCATTTTCTATTCCTATTGGAGTGGGGCAGGTGACAACTGGGGGACAAAACCAAAGCTTTATCAGTGTCATGGGTCGAAAAGACACCCTATATACCCGAAAAATGGATAAAACCTTTCATGGTGGTTCATTGCAGCCTCTTCCACAGGAAAACACAGCCAGGGGAAAGAGCTTAAAAATCACAACAAATAAATAAACATTTCTTGTTTTAAGCACACATCTATTGCAATCTGTGGTTATAACATGATTTAAATGTGGTGTAATTTTACTAAAAGCAGGGAAGTTTTTAGGACTGAGAGTCAGGTTGACTGTTTCTTAGGTGAATCTGAGCACTTAGAATCAAATTTTGGCTGCATACTGGAGGCCATGCTCAGGTTCCCCACTGTGCACCACGTTTAGCAGGGTTTGTTTATATAACCTTTACACCTGCAGCAAATATTTTGTCAATCGGTTGTGTGCCATGGGTTAGCAATCCCCTTGAACCACGAGCCTGAATGATTGCAGAATTCAACTGCAGAATAATTGTGCTGTGTGTTTGCAATAACAGCTGTAAAAAAAATTTAAAATATTGTTGTTCATTTAGTTCTGTATATATAATTTCAGTAATATTTTTTGGTGTGGATAAAAGTGAGTTACTCACCCTTGCACACTGGAATGCTGCTCCAGGTCCCATTGGCCATGCAGGTGGCTGTCTCATTCCCAATCAGGGCAAGAGGAGGGACACATTCAAACAGGATTGTGTCCAGGAAATGAGAGACATTTCCAGGATTTAAGCGACGGTAAGAGAGGACCCCAAATTTCGGGAGCGATGGAGGTGCACAAGTCACCGCTACAAAAGCACAGCATTGAGAAAATTAAGGCTTAAAGATCAAATTATTGTAGAATCAGAGGAGCAACATTCTTATGACTAAATGAACCCACATGGAATCATAACTGGCAAAACAAAGTTTAAATTAAAAGTGTCAGGGGCCTCAGAGTATGGAATTCATGAGCTTTGCTGGATTTTTCAGACAATATTATTGCTTTTCAGTAACGTGTTTTTGGAGGATAGGTTATAGCAAAACCCTGCATAAGTACAAAGGCATGACAATATCCTCTTTTTATACACAGGGAGGAGGAATTTGAGTGGATAAGCATCTTACCTCCAGCTGTAAATAGCATCCCTGATCCTGACCTTTTGTACAGACCTTTAAAGTCTATTTCTCTAAAATCCACACATATAAAACCAAATATGCAGCATTCTGCTTGATTTTTCCTGACCAGCTTTTGCACAGCACTAGAGGAGACTTCTGAATAAGAGTATATATAAATTGAGCAATGGAATGTAATTGTTCTGGAATAGGAATAAGGATAGAATAGTTCTTTGTTATTGAAACACATACGTTGACACTGTGGAAAAGTTCCAGTCCATTTTCCATCTGCCATGCACTGGCTCGTTCTTGACCCAACGAGGTTGTAGCTGGAAACAAACAGTCCTGGTTATCAGAACAGGGAGATCAATCAAAGTTCTGTCATTTCTCATGAACAGAATTAAGAGTCCAACTCTGAAATCCTTCTTTAGTTTAGCAATTCCTGACCTCAAAGGAATTCTAGAATCAGATCTGAAAAATTGTTAATATTCAAATATTGCAAAGATCCAGGCAGAAGGCTTGATACAAGAAGACATTTTGTTGTTTCAACTTTATATTCTGTTTTACATATTAATTTCTACAATTGATTAATATTATGGATGTATGTAAATAGCAAACATTGATCTGTGATTGCTAATGCAAATGTTATGGTTTCTTGGGAGGACTTCCTAGTTAATTATGGCAATTAGGATCAAATATTGGAAAGAACTCTGCACTCAAGAACTAAAGTCACTGAAGTGCATTATTGTATTTTAGTCACAGACATTTCAATTTCCATATGCACATTACATACTTCTCTCCCATCCTCTGCACTCACACTATTAGCATTTACTCTGGGTTTTAAAGAAATATTCATCACGTGTCTGGCATTTCAATAGCACACAGCGGAAAACCAGTAAATTCTAATTAGCAAAATCAAATCAAGTCCCATGGCTACATTTGGTGTCATAGTTGAATTTATTTATTCCTTATCTTGCTCCTGTTTTACAGAAGGAGGTTGTTGAGGCTGTTGGCACTTCTCAGTGAGCTCTAGGCTGTGTCTCACCTGTGACCTTCCAGGTAAGCACTGTTCAGTCATTAATTACCCAAGTGCAATTAAATACCTGCCACTATCAAATACTTCCCTGCATTTACCATAACTATTTTTTAAAATGCATCCTTATTTCTAAAGCTAACGAGTAGCCTTGAGTAGAAGTGCATTTACTGCAGGTAAGTTAGGATTAACCTCATGTTTTCATTTACTGAGCTTGGAAAGGCATAGAAACACAATTTCCAGTCTCCAGAGCCCAACAGCATAACTTTGATGGAGATTATCTACTCACTGCTGTAGGATTTCATCTCATGATGTAACAAGAGGATTTGAAAAGCAGGGGAAAGCAGTCCAGAATAAATCTTTGCATAAAATCTCTGCTATTTTGGTGGCTTCCATGTCTGTAAGACTTTTCTTTGGAGTAGCAAAGCTCCATAATGTTATAGCCAAGACTGGACAGAGGTGGATCACCAGACAGGCTTTTTTTTTAATGACTTCTGAAATGTAGATGAGTTTTTATGTGCAGTTTTCTACATTCTGTCTTGCAATATGGCAGTGGGTGATACTACAATGTGATTTAGGTTGTTTATTTGTCAGCATGAGGAAGGGAACACTTACCCTGGATCACATGAGAAAGTTACAGTACTCTGGTACTGGAACTCTTCAAAATCCATTTTCCCATTCTTCAGTGGGGGAGGAGGGGGACATCTCTTTGCTGTTTATTAAATATTTTTTAAAAAAATCTCATTAGGCATGAAATAACAATTTCATTATAATGGGAACAAGTAGATCATAAAGATTCATCCTGGTGTCTTTCACATTTCTCCACTCCCATGTACTACATTCCACAAGTCTGGCTGTTCTGTGTGTCTATCAAAATACAAGTTTTTGTGATTAAATATTTTTAACACTTGATTGTCTAAGGAACGTAACTTCTCTGCATTGAAACGATAAAAATGTCCACTGAGGAATGCAATAAATGCAGGGGTTATCAAGCAGTGTGTGCTGTTAGAGAATAAGCGCTGCTGGGCTGGGGCAGATGAAGATTCACGGTATCAGGTCCAATCTCCATCCCCATGCAGGAGCAGGGGCTTAAGGGGAAGTGTGGGACATGGATGGGAAGATCCTTCCCCTGTTATCACCCCTCTTCCCCTACACCTTGCTGTCTTCCAACAAGTGAGGGAGGAAAAACTGGAGAGAGATCTCTATTCTGGAGAGAGATCTGTTTAAATACATCCGATTCCTCACGTGGATTATAAAATACCCTTTTCCGATCCATGCACGCTGTAAATGCAGGAGCAGGAGCTGCTGTTACTCACGGAGGCAGAGCAGGGTGTTGAAGGCCCACTTGCCGGTCGGGAGGCAGGTGTACTTCCTCTGCCCACTGTTGGGCATGAACCCGGGCCGGCAGGTGTATTCCACTTCCTCACCCACTTCATACACCTTTTTGTCTACATTAATTGTGGCAAAGAGAACTTCTGGTGGCCTGGGACAGACTGGAGGAGAGGAGATATTTTACAAGAAATTGGGTAAAAAAACTGGAGCTGTTTTTATTTCTCAACAGTAGCAGAGGATTCATTATTATTATGAGTTACAGTATCTCCCTGCCCTGAGCTACACTGTCCTTTTGTCTTACTGAGGTAGCTGATGGTGGCCATAAGTATTAGCCAGAAAAAAACTTGTTGTTCTTCTTCTCCCCAGCATCTCTATCAATGGCCCCAGTTAGATTCTATGTCACTTTTTAAACTAAAATTCACTTTTCCTTCAAAATAGATTTATGAAGGTGTTGCACAAAGTGAGTCAATTACAGTAAATTACCTTGGAAAAAACAGGGTGAGAGGGACTTAGAAGCAAACTAATGCCTTTCATTTTTAATCTAAATCAGTTTGGTGGGGTCAGCCTGAAATCAGGTATTTTTTCTTGTAATTAAATTTCTTTTTTTTTCCTCTGGTTTCTCCAGTTTTTCTGTTCACTGGAGTAGACCCTCTGTTACATGAGACAGCTCTGATTCCCAAACAGCTCTAACACGTTGACAGCATGAACAACTCATCACCCGGAGGGTGAGAACAGGAGGGAACAGCGACGGAGGAACAGAGGGTGCAGCCTGAGCTCCTGCTGAGGACACAGAGAGAGGCTCCTGCTGGCATTGTGGGGAGAGCACAGAGGGACACGGGGCTCAGGATGGAGAAATAAATGGCAAACACAGGGAGAGGGGACATGAGACAGTTCCCAGAGCCCTTGGCATGGAGGAAAGGAGGAGAAAAGCGAGGCAGGAGTTGTGCCGGGTGGAGGGGTGAGCAGGCGAGCTGAGATGGAGCAGGTTAATTGCTGGCACACACACTTCCTCCCTGGCATCCAGGCAGCCTGGGTCCCACAGCATCTGTCAGCATTTCTTCTGCTTTCCTTCATTTTATACTTTTGTACACAGCCACTCACCTCACCACAGGAAGAGACAGAGGAAAGAATGGAAAGGGAAAAGAGAAGAAAAGCTTTTTAGAGAAAACCCCTGTTCAAAACTCTTGACCAGGATTATCTAGAGGCTTTAAAATCCCATTGTTTTCTCCAGTTTCACCCATTCCCACTTCAGGATGGGGTTGCCCCTAGGAAGTGGAAGACACTCACCTTTGGACGCAAGAGCGCAGTGGCTCAGAGCCACGAGGCACCCGAGCACTGCCAGGGGGTGCATTCCTGCCAGTCCCCGACGTCCCGAGTGCCCCCCAGGCCAGTGCTCTTCCCTTAAAACGAGGGCACCCACAAAAGGATGGTTACATATTAACTCTTTGTGTTTATTTCCATCCCAGTAAACAGAAGATAGAAGCTTCCTTGTGTTGCTGCTAATAAAGGCTGAAGCAACCATCACATGTTTTGTTTAGTGCATAATGCAGGAATTCAGATGGCAATTTCTGCTCCACACAGGCTCCTCTCTGGTTGTTTCTGCAGAGCTTCTCCTGTTGGGACTGATGGTGTTGGGAAAAACAGTACTCTCAACATCTGTGTAGGATGGGGGTATTTGGAATGAAAAATTGGGTTGAGTAATAGAACTCGCACTCTGAGGCTCATGTTTATCACTCGAGCGTGGACATTTCTGTGTACCAAAGACTCCTGGTAGTTATAGAAAGACAATTTTAAGGCAAACTGATCTGTTTTGGAGTGACATTGTATTGTCATGTGCCTCCAGTGATGTACCAACCTCATGCCAGTTTACATAGATAATGATCTGGCCTGAAACTTCGGGCTTCAGGGCCCAGTTTGATCTGATTCCTGTTGTCTCCCAATTACCAGATAACCAAAAGCAGCAGAGACAGTGCTCAGTGCCAGCACTGCAGGAAGGCTGAAATGATGATTCTTGTGCTTACTTGTGACAAGGGGGTTATAAATCATATTTTTGGGTGGCATAAAGCCTTGTTTCGGAGCTGCAAGTTTGGGTCATCAAATCAGAACTCAACAGGTATTGGCTGAGGTTCTGATCACTGCAGTTCTCCTAATTTAGCAGATTTTAACTGCAGGAGCATCTGAAGTGCAACCAAAATAACATTTGTGTAATGATTGTTCCACAGTTTGGTGTTTCTAATCTAAGTATCCTCCTCCCCTGCTGACTCACAGCCTGTGAGGGGGAGTGAGGGACATTTGAAGCTCTGAGAGAAGCTGGGTTATGTCAAGCTCTTACTGCTGGGATCTCCAATAGTTTGTTTATTTTTGTTTTATGAAATTTCTCTGTTTGTATTTGAAACAAAAATTTTAGCCACAACATTAAACAATTGGGAACATGCTATTCTTCTCAGAAAGAAAAGGCTATGAATGTCCTGCTCAGAGTATTTACCAAATACACAGTGCAAATACAGGGCAAAGTACCACTGCTAAACCAACAGAAAAGAATTGACTTCATTTTCTGTATTTACATCTGATTATTTTTCCATTTGTCACAGCCTGCTTCTTCCTCTTCTCTTTCACAAGTAGCTTTTCCCTTAAAGGCACACTGCTGTAATGAACTTTATCGCTTCTGGCTTAAATCCTTCCTTAGATCTGCCCGATATTTGGATTATATCCTTTTCTGTGTTTAAAATACCGGGAATGGATGGCAGCAAGTTGTGGCATTTTGGCGTTGCTCACACGCAATTCCGCCGGCGCGCAGCAGGGGACGCAACGCGCTCTGCCTTAAACGGGAAATTCCAACGTTTCTGTACTAAAAAACAAGGAAAAAAAGAGTTACATTACCTGCACATTCATTTTCCCATAGATTATTGTGAGCGAAAACTTTAGTACTCCTAAAATTGAGACTTAAAACTGCATGTGAAAGGGACAGGGGAATGAATATTTACGTATTTCACGTAAGTGCAGAGTAACTGCCAATGTTGTGATTCTTCTTGAAAACTTATTCTCTGCAATAAGAAACATCTGAAAGTATGTTAAAAGTAACTGTGTATGTTCCAGAAACTGGAGAAGTCCAGAGGAGCACACTGAGTTAATCATGAGACTGGAGGCCCTCTGCTCTGGAGCCAGGCTGGGAGAGCTGGGGGTGTTTACTTGGAGAGGAGAAAGCTTCAGGGAGACCTCAGAGCCCCTTCCAGGGCCTAAAGGGGCTCCAGGAGCTGGAGACGGACTTGGGACAAGGGCTTGGAGGGACAGAACAAGGGGGAAAGCCCTTAAGCTGAAGGAGGGCAGGATTAGATGGGATATTGAGAAGAAATTGTTCCTTGTGAGCGTGGTGAGGCTCTGGTACAGGTGGCCCAGAGAAGCTGTGGCCTGGCTCCCACGAAGTGTACAAGGCCAGGCTGGACAGGGCTTGGAGCAGCCTGGGATAGTGAAAGGTGTCCATGCCCTTGGCAGGGGTGGATGAGATGATCCTTAAGGTCCCTTCCAACTCAAACCATTCTGGTTCTATGAAGATGTGACTATTATTGTATGGATTCACCTTGGCACAGCATGAGCAAACCGACCTAGTTCTTGCTGTGTTTGTGATTGTGTGAAGTTATATACATCAGCTGATTTTCCATCAAATCCAGCCCACTCCTTTCACATGTGAGCTATTTAATATTACAGCTCCTGCAAACCGAATAATGAAGCAGAATTTTGTTTCATCAGAGACCACATAAGCACAGAGCAGAGTGGTGGTCTCTACCCTAAATACTGTCATATGCTAAAGAAAGAAATGGCAGCTGCAAGCAGAGAAAGCAGGGCAGAAACACTCTGAGGTGGTATCAGCCAGTGTGATGTGAGCCAGATCAGTATCCCAGCAGTCTGATTGTTACCTGGGGTTGTGCTAACACAGCCTAAAGGGACAATATGCAGGAGGATGTGAACAAAGTACCTTTGCAGAAGTGGTGCTGCCCAGGCTAAAATATGAAGGGCAGCAAAGCAGAGACCAAGAATGAAGGTTTGAAAAGGCAGGAATTAAATGATGGAGACTGGCATTGCTGGCTGATCAGAGGGGTTTCTGCAAGGAATGGGAGAGAGGAACAGGATAAGCCAGCAAAGGCCTTAAAAGTGAAGGTAAAAATGAAGAAGAAGGAGGAAAAAAATAGAGGAAAATAAAACTGATGATGAAAAGCAATCTGTGCAGCAGCATTCTTCATTGACACCATGATCAACTGGAGCTGTCAGGACAATAGGAAAAGACATAATAATCGGGACACGAGATAATAAGGTAAGCAAAGGCTTTCAGACTGGAATTGGTCTCTCCTGGAGTTATTATGCAGGAAGTTTTCAAGAACCAGGCAGACTGAAGGTCATTGAGGTCACAGTTCCCAATTAATGAGGCAGACCTTCTGTCCTCCCTCTAACCTGTTGTTCTGCTTCTCTAGTTGGTGCTGTCATCTTCCTGATGTTATAGGATGTGTCACTCTGGTCCTGCCACAGACTTGCTGGGGGTCTGTCCTGCTGGACAGTGAGGACTGGGTCTGCACTACGTTCTGTTCTCAAGATTTTATGGCTTTTCTTCAACCACAAAATGCACCACACAGCCAGGTAGAGATGCTGAAGTTTCTCAAATCAACAGGAATGTGTTGACTGGGGACACTGAGAAAGAATGTTAAGGAGAAGTCTGAGTGCAGCCATCCTTGTGTGCCAGCCCCTGCTTGCTGCAGATTCAGATTTCTCTGGCATGAAAGCTGGCTTTGGGGCAGCAATGGGACCAGCAATCTCATCCTTCACCTGCAAGGATCAGATATTCAGATTCCAGCACCCTTCCCCCTCTTTCTTTTGTTCCACCTGTTGGTCACTGGGTTGTCATGTTCAGCCAGCCAGAAACCCGGATCCACTTGCACTATATTATTTTCCAGTGAAATTTTATATAAATATATATATGTGTGTATAAATTTATTTATGTTTCTTTATTGCCTGGTCTAGTGGAAGGTGTCCCTGCCCATGGCAGGGGGCTGGGACAGGATGATCTTTAAGTTCCCTTCCAACCCGAACCATTCAATGATTCTGTGGCACTGGAGGTAAACATGCAGTAACAGATACTGACCTGACAGAATGTCTCAGTCACAGGAAAAGTAAACAGTGACTATCTAATTCTTAAAAATATTAATTTCAAACAGTAGCAAATTTTAGGGAGAAATTGCATTCCTAGTTACCACTGATGTTCCTGAATTTTTTTCTGAAGTTAGCAAAATAATATGATTATAGTCCTGGATCTTAAATCACTTTAAGCACCCACTGTGGATATTAAAATCCCCATTCCTGTGTGAATCTGAGATGGCAGAGGGCTGGCACTAACAAGTTTTCCAGGTGACAGCAGGCCTGTATTCTCCTGCAGAGGCATGAAGGTGTTCCAGTTTTCACATACATTAAACTCACAGTGTACAAAACCAGAGAGCATTTTACAGCTCCTTCCTCCTCTCCGCCTTCTCATTTCCTGCACAGAAAACCCGGAGAATCTCTCTCACAGTTCTACTGTGACCCAAATATTGTGAAACAGTCTGTTCCTCTGATAAATTTATCTAAACGCTGTCTAAAAAAATCCCATGTTAAATTTCTTCCTCAGGAATGTAGAATTATGAAGCCTGGGGGGCAAATTATTCTCTGTGAGAGTTTGAATCTGCAGGGAGCAGATCTGCAAGGGACAACTTTTGAGATGTCAATGTCGAGGCACAGCATGGAGGCACAGACTTTCTCTCCTTTTTTTTGGTTGGTCCCACCTTTTTGCCTTCCCCTCAGTGCATTCAAGGGAGAAGCCATCAGAGAGAAAGCCTCAGAGTCAGGGTGCTCTCCATGCTCAAGCCAAACTGCTTCTTTTCTCCCATCAAGCTTTCAACAAAGCTTTCAAGATTCTCTTAATCATTATTCTTTCACTTTCTATTATGCTGAATTCCAGGAATTTCTGTGACAGCAGAGTCTGACCTTTTTTTTATTATTTTATGTATCTCTATGTGTGTGTGTATTGCCTGCAGTTGTCATCTTGTTTACAAGCTGGAGAGAGGTCAGAGCTGGTCAGGATCTGCTGCAGGTTCTCCAAGGAGCACTCTCTGCTGCAGGAAAGCACTTTACACTCAGTACATCAAACTGTCCTTAGCATTTTCCCACCCTGTGATCCAACAGAGAATCCTGGCCAGGCCTCACCCTGGCGTGACCCCAGCCCTGCCGATGGAGGATTTCTCCCAACCCGCTGGCCTCCCCTGGCACGGTGCCGCAGCGCTATCAGAGAGCCCAGCTTCCACCAGATTTATTTCCTGCCACTCTGTGGTTTTCCCAAGTGACAGATAAGAGGATCAGCCACGGAGAAGCCATTTGGGATATTCATCCACGTTAAAACCTCCACTGAACAGGGTATGTGTCTGGGATCGATGCCCTGTTGGAGACTTCCATTTGTGTCACCCAGTAAATCAACAGCCCCAGTCCAGAGAGATCCTGGGATCTGTATTAACCATGGATATCAGCTGGAAATTCTCTCTGGGCACAAGTCCAGAGTGTTCCGGATGATTAAATCTACCTTCTTTGTGACTCAGTTCCTGTACAGCGCAATCAAAAAGTGGATACTGGTCTCCCTTATGGTCTTGCCCAAAACCTTCCCACGCCAGTCCAAGTCTTGTCATTGGTTTTATTGGAGGCTTTTTAAATGGGATTTTATCAGTGTTTTAATATGTGATTTGAATCAGTTTATGTACAATTAACAAAATTACAAGATTAGGATATTTTTCCCCAGATCTTTACTAATCAACACAAATAGTTGGCTAAGGTTTTTTAATATATTTTTATAATACATAATATATATTATAAAATATAATACGTATTATATGTGTTATATAATATACCATATAATAGAAAATATGTTTTATTTATTTATTTAATTTGTATATATTTCCATTTTTTAAAATATGTTTATATATATGCTTGTATTCTTAGCAAGTTATTCCAAAGGGGGGATTCCTCATTTTACTGTTGACTGACAAGTCTGAAAAATCTAAAAATGCAGTCTCAGAACTGAAAGTTCCGTGATATGTTGGATCTGAAGGAAGAC
Organism: Aphelocoma coerulescens; assembly: GCF_041296385.1. Taxonomy (NCBI): domain Eukaryota; kingdom Metazoa; phylum Chordata; class Aves; order Passeriformes; family Corvidae; genus Aphelocoma; species Aphelocoma coerulescens. The sequence continues at coordinate 3,064,838 of NC_091031.1, forward strand.
CATTGACTTTTACAAGCTGGTATTTAAGAGTGCTCTTGAATATTTAAACACAAGTGGATGAGTTTAGAGCTAATGCCACAGGTTTGTCTCAAGCAAGGAATTTTTCTAGAAATGCCGTACTGCTGTAGAAGCTTCTCCACCTCTGGGGTGAGGCTGTGTGTGATGCTCGTGGCACCACATTATTCTGTGTCTGGATCCTGTTAACAGATTTGTGCTGTACCACAGGGATGCTTCTTTTGTGGTGGGGACCATTAGGAAGATCTCAATAAACTAATTTCCCTCTGTGACAGCCTCTAATCTGCAGCAATAAATCCAGGGAAGCTTTCCTAAGGGAAGGCAGATTTTGGAAGGGCCGGTATCAATAACTGGAATCAGATTTTCTGAAGGGCTCAAATCCTATTTGGACAACGAAATGAAGGCCATGCTTTTAAAAGTGCTCACTTTATTAAAGGACATTTTTGGTGTGTTGGTTTCTTCAGAAGATGCAGTTCTATCTTGTGGTTTCCAGAATGCTTTGACAATCTGCACATCTTTGACTCAGCTGCTTTGACAATCTCCACATGTGTGTGTATCTCTAAAAGTTCTGATTTTGGTGGTGTAATCTGCACCATAAGCAAGCCAGGCTCTTCTTGGAGTTTGGCATTTATTTTGTAATCTTCTGTAAAAATAACAAAAATAAATATCAGAGGTCATTTTTCCTTTATTCATTGCACACAGAGATTTTTTTTCGTTGCCCAGGAAGACAGAATGATGCTGCCAGCATTTTGGCAACAGGAATGAAATAAAATTGCAATCGTTCCAGCATTGACTGATATCAGTGACATTCTCATAAATTTAAGTTTTGAAAGGAGAAGATGTCCAGATGTTTTGGAAAGAACAGATCATGAGCACTTTACAAAGTGAAAAATATTTATTACAGAAATTGAAAATGCACAGAAAACACAAGTATGTTCAGTGCATATTTTGTTGCTTTTTTGATTATTATTTCCAGGCGGAAAAAAAATCTCATTTTTCTCCCTCATGTCATCTAATTATGTGGTCATTAATGAGAAGGGCATTTTTTTTTCCTATGGCTATAGTCAAGTTGAATAATATTATTCCTCTGTACAGGTTGGCTTAACCACTGTTCGAAACCTTTTTAAACCGAGCTGCCCAGCTCTTGTCTCTCAGGCACGACACACCCAGAATAAAATCCACTGGCACTTTCATTTGGAATGCCCTGGGTTGTCCTTCTTTTCTCTTAGCAGCATTGTAGGTGAGATGTTTGACTTTTAAAATTACATTTTCTGGAAGAAAACTACTTTAAATGCAATTCCTGTTGAAATCTGTAAATAATAAGTTTATTTACATCCAGGTAGGAATTCTGGAGCTACTGAGGTCACAATAGCTTGTGAACCTGAATGGCAGCATGAGACTGACTTCAGGCAAACTTAAGGAGATGTTCCCTTGTTATGATATGTATTAGGCTGCTAATCTTTCCAGTCTTTAATCCACTATATTGTATTAAAAGACCAAAAATAGTCTCCACTGTCATTAAAGGACTGTTTCTGCTTTTTTTTTTTTTTAATATAAGTTCTAGTGGGGAGTTGAATGAATGGTGCTGACAAACAGAATCCTTCCTCACCTGCATTCTCTGTGGCACAGAGGTTTTCCACACTTCATTTTTCAGTTACCACCACTCTAGGCTTTGGAAATGTTTTTTTGAAATTAACATTAGCTTGTTTTGTGCGTCAGTGTTGTCACTTCTCAGTCCTTCTAAATTAAACAAATGTTTTAAAGCTGTGTTTGTCCAGCCAAACTCTTGTCATTTCAATTATTAGTGTTTCCAGGAGTGTAAACACTTGTGCAGAGCACAGACGGACGTGGTATAATTGGAAATCTTACCATTGGAAATGTCATTCTGCTTTCCCTGCGTCAACTTGTCATCATATAATGGTGGCACAGGAAAAGAAGTGAATATCCTGGATATTCCAGCTGATACAATTTTGGTTTTCTCTCACATTTGTTCTCTGGAATAAACAAAATGCAACATGAAAGTTACTATTTCCTGTGTCTCTGATAAATGCTATTGAGCTGTCAGAAATAATGAGTTGAGGTATGATATACATAATAACTATTTACAATTCATCTTCACAAGGCAAAATTCTACTCTTGCAAAATAATCATCCCTTTCAATTGAAGATTTGTGGGAATATGGTAAATAAAATAGCCCACACCTTTCTGCTCACATTGAAATAGTGGGAAATTTCACTTTTACTTCAGTGCCGGTGAAGATAAAACACAGCCTCAAGCAGGGGAAGTTCAGGAGGGATATCAGGAAAAAAATCTTCATGGAAAGGGTGGTTAGGAATTGAAGGGGGCTGCAAAGGGGGATGGTGGAGTCCCCATGCCTGGAGGTGTCCAAGGATTGCCTGGACATGGCACTCAGTGCTCTGAGCAGGTGACCAGGTGACGATCAGCCACAGGTTGGACCTGATGGTCTTGGAGGGCTTTTCCAACCTCAGTGACTCTGGGATTTCCTGATCCTGTGTTAACCACCATTAAGAAGTGATGTTGTCCTGCTCTATCATGAACTCTCTGCTGCTTCACAGACTGATATTCCAGAGCTGATGTTTCCCAGCAATGGAGCAGTACAAAGCCATTTACTCTTTGTAGCAGTTTAATATCAGAAAAGTGCTTTGGAGATTCCAACAGTGTCAGGAGAATGTTTCAGGACAGTGACATATTCTGCTTGTCAAGGCCTCACCTCTCGATGTACCTACAGAGGGCCTTGACCTGCAAACTTAAACGCTCCAGGTACAGCTTACACTTTAATGCAAAAACACTGGGGAAAAAATAGGCTTTTGAGGATAATTTTTGTCAGCTGGCAATGATACAGTAAATGTGTTTGGTTTTTTTAAATTAAAGAAGAAAAGGAAGGCCCTAGACATGGTGATGGGGGTGGTGGCTCAGGCGGGGCCCATCGAACCCACCAGTGCTTTGTCTCTAACAGTGACCGTGGGCGCTCACCTGAGGAGAAGTGAGGAAAGCAAGCAGGATACTTCCTTCAAAGAATCTCTCACTTTCTGAGCATTTTCCATTCAGGGAACTTTCTGAGCCAGCTGTGCTCTGTGTTTGGCCTGTGACATCCAAGTTCTGTCTGTCCCAGGCCAGCGCACTGCACCCCCAGGCCCACCCCAGCTCATACCCTGCACCAGCGCTGGTCCTGTGTGTTTGGTTCTTCTCGGCAAGGAATTCCAGGGGTCAGCTGGCCCTGGCCAAACCCACCTACTTTGTTCCTTACAAACCTGTGCCCCATGTTTCTCTAAATGAATCACAGAGGCTTGCTTGTTTAGCTGGTACAAGAGCAGTTTGTTTTTTCCACATGTTTTGAGCGCTTTGTATTTCAAAGTCTCAGTCTTTCTGCCTTTTTTGTGTGTACAGTTGAAGACTGAAAGTTTGCCTACACAAGAGAATTGTTCTGACACACTCAAAGGAGTGTGAATTCCTTTTTGGAAGAGATATTCAAAATTTTTCTGGAGCAATTGCTGGTGGAAAGGACAAAATCAGCAAAACAACAATGACAGCAAATACTCCATCTGAGGCAGAAATTTTTGTTTGTGCAATCTGGAAAGCGACAAAATCCAGGAAACGTCCCAAAGGACCCCATCACTTTTCAGTGTGTAACAGCAGCAGGCTCTGATTCAGCTCCATAACTAGGAGATATTTTACCATGCTCCTCATACTCCTGAGATACGAGAAAATAAAGCAATGGGTTGTCACTCAGTATTCTGATGAGAACACTAATATAAAAAAAAACTACTTTACATTCAATGTTCTGTATATGATCAGCCATTTATTTCCAGTTCTATTGAGAGCTGCTGGGAGGATAATGCACAAGCTTTCCGCATGAGGAATCGGTTTTGCACGACTTTCAAGGAAACTCAAGTTGAAATAATGTCATCATTTATCTGTCACAATGGGAAGGAGGATTTTCCAGATTAGGACATATCGATGGACTGCAATTTCATCCCTGGGAAATTATTAATTATTATAATATACCATTTTCCTTTTCCACATAATTTTTTCAGGAAATCTATTTATGCTCCCACATCCTACCTTCTTCTATTTTTGGGAAACGTTTAAGGTATAGTGTTGCCAAGGTGGGGGAAGAACAATAAACAGGCTTTTCTTTGTGAATGGATTTGTAGTAGGATCTGGAAAACCATGAGACTGGTCAAAACATGGCAGCCTTAAGAAAGGGAACTTCAACACTGAACTCGATGGGTGATTTCAGACAAAGAGAGAAACCAAGTTTATATTGCATGGAAAAAATAAATTCCAGGAAAACCTGGCTTCTTAGGTTACACTGTGAAGTCCATGAAATAGTGGAAACTGGTAACTGGTTTTGACCTAATTATGGCAAGTAATTATCCCACAATAGTTGCTGGTAGAGATGTCTCATGAGCTAGCTCTGTGGAAATTCCTTTGGAAGATGAGATTGGGTGAAGCAAATAAGTTTTAGGCAGCTGTGTGGCAATGATTAAATCATCCTTCCAAAAAGGGCTTTGGAAAACAGGCACTTGTCCTCCTGACTCTCTAGAGAGGGAAGCAGTTGTGATTTGCTTTGAAATGTGAGGAGGAATTAGCTTGTGAACTTCCTTATAGGCGTCCAGCAGGAAGTGATTCCTGTTCGTTGAGCATTTCTCAGAAGCAGGAAATAATAAAACAGTTGCAATTGCCAAAGCAGTTGATGAAGGTGTTCTCCTTGGCTCTCTTTGAATGGATCCAAGGCAGAACAGAGCCACATGCATGTTTTCTTTAGGAAAGAGACCTTTTTTTAACTGCTTTTTTATTAAAAAGTGATGCAGGCAGTTGTTTGCTGTTCCAGCAGATGAGTAAAAACAAAGACATTTCATGAGAAACCTCTTCCAAAATGAACCCAGATGCACTTACAGACCAAGGGTGTTATTGATGAAAATATAGAAAGGACTTCAGAAGTTGTGCTTATTACAGCAATAAACAAATTCTTTAGAGAAAAAAACCTCCTAAGTCATCCAATGGGAACTTCTATCAGGGACACTCTCTAGGATATTATCCAAATAGTCACACAGCAGTAAATTTGCAATGAGAAGACCCTGTAAATGGCAATTTGGAGTCAGGAGTTCTGAAGCTGCTGGCCAGGAGATTGGAAAAGCTGGTGCTCTGATTCAATAACCATGTATATGCCTGAACACAAACAGTGAAAATGCTGACTCCTCGTCCAGATGGCCTGAACCAGTCGCAAATTGCAAACACTTTCCTCGGCAGAAGAGCAAGTCATGGGCTGCTGGGGGAATGTGTGCACTCAGGAAGAGGTGGCAGACGTCTTTCCTCCTGTTACTGCAGAGGAGGGATGAGTTCCTGTATCACCCATAGGACCTGAGTGCAGAGTAGGAAAAATGAGCATTCAGGCAATTAAAAACCTCCCAGCTGGTGTTACAACAGCACATCCCAAAGGTGTCTGGGACTGGAACACACCATTCCCCTATGGTATCACTGTATGAGTGTCCTGGGCATGGTGACAAAGCCTGATATTGAAGGTAAATATAATAAAAGCACTGCGTAAGTGCTGTGTATCCAACCTACAGCAGTAAAAGCAGTTGTATGTTAAATACAGTTGTGCTATAAGGGTTTACCCGGTTGTCTGGGCACACATAATAGAGCTTTTCTTTGCCTAGGGTATCTAGTCACAATGTACAAATAATTCCTAGGTTTGAGATTAAATAGTTGCTTTACAGAGAGAGAGAGAGAGTAAAACAATCCTAATGCAATCCTGTAGTGTGGTGAGTGGTGTTATTTGGCTCTTCCCTGGGGCCTGACATGAGCCTGGGGTACTCGCCAATGTTTCAGGGAATGAATCTGGTCCAGAGTCACTGGCAGGAAAGAAACTGGAATCCAAAATGACTCAGCAGGTCTGTGAGATTTTAAGGAACAGTGAAATATGCAGATTGCCCCAAACCTGATGTAATTCGAGTTGTGTCCATTTCAGATTCTCCAGTTCTGGTGGCTCTGTTTGTGATACAGCACAAAAGGAATGGAAATAAACATGTTTCACGCTTCTTGACAGAACCCTTAATGAGAGTACAAAATGTTTCTTGGTGCTCCTCATGTTTTGGCATAAGTTGATTAAGGCAAGAAAAATCTATTCCCTTAAAGAAAAAGAAGAGATTTGAAACGTGCAGAATAGGTGGAGACCAAATTAAAAATCTTTATATTTCATTGGATTTGAGATCAAATTTGGAAGTAGTTGCTCACAAAATAAAATCCATGAAGCAAGGGCATATGGCAACAATTTCTAGGGCATCTGGTGTGATTCTCTAAGTTTAGAGAAAAGCAGGGCTATCCGTGTCATTGGTTATTTGGTGAAATGCCACGGACATTCCAGTTCTGCCAGGTTGCACCCAGAAACTGAGATTACTCCTTAAATTAAGAGTAAAATAGCATGTAGCAAGTTATTTCTGTTCTGTGCTAAGTGTCCATGTGCACTTTTCCCATCAGCAAATAAGACTTAATTCGAGTTAATTAGCTGGCTTTCATTCTTGAGAGATGAAACATATTACACATGCTTACACAGACAGACAAGTGCGTAGATATGTTGGGGTAGAACTTTCAATATGCACTTATTTCCCATATGTGTAAATTTGTAACCACAGGAAAAACATTTATTAAAAACAATATGTGTTTCTGTATTTAATGTATATATTGTGGTTTTATATTAGCATAGTCATGATTTATGTGCTATTTTTCTGAGTGTATTAATATGAGAGGATGCCATGGGCAGATGTTTCTGTATCCAGGGACTTGGGAACATTTTGTGTGTTATGTGAGTAAATGAAGATGAACAGGTCTATTATTTTATGGAATACTTGATGACATTGATGACATAAAACGAAGGTAAAAGTCTGTTGTGTATGTGCTGAATGCCCTAATTAGTGAAAGAGACTTGGTGAATGTCTCCTACACTTTTTGTTGAGGATATTTGTATTGAAATAAGAAATATTTAAGGATGTTTACATAGATACCTAAAGATACATGGCATAGTACAGGGCGCAGGACATCCTGTGGTACTGTGGGATGCACGGTTCAGTGTGGCCTCTGCCAGTGCTCACACGTCTGTGGCTGGGTTTGTGAGTGGCAGGAAGGGGAAAGGTGTGTGGAGGAGAGCACATGGCTGCACTGTGTTTGTTGTGGTGGAGGAATAACGATTCTCGGGGTAGCTGCAGGAAGTGCGTGTGGCAAAGGCGGCCGAGAGCAGCGGGGTGCAGGTTCCCCGTGCTCTGTGACACGGTGGTGGCTGTGCCTTGGGCACGGTGTGGCAGCTGTGCTCATCCGGGTGAAGGGAGGCAGTGATGGAAGCAGGGATGGATCACCGTCCTGTTGCTGCCGGACCGGGGTGCCGGGACCTGGCGGAGAGGGAAGGTGTGGGTTTCCATGGGTGGGGGAACACTGTCTGTGACCTGCCCGGGGTGTGTGTGAGTGCGTGGAGGGAGGCAGCTGCCGTGTGTGAGGGAGAGAGAGAAGGGGCTGCTGAGTCTGCGTGTGCATGGAGAGAGCTGGGGGGGGGGGGGGGAGGGGGGGAGGAGTGAGAGGAGCCGGTCTGTGTGCAGGGGGTGTGAGGGGAACCTCTGTGTGTGTGAAAGTGAGAGGGGGGCCTTCTTTGTGTGTGTATGTGCGAGGGGATCTTCTGTCTGTGTGTGATAAGGGAACCTCTGCGTGTGAGTGTGTGTGGGAGAGAGAAAGTGATAGGAGAGATTCTGTGTGTGTGTGTGTGTGTGTGTGTGTGTTTTAAGGGAACCTCTGAGAGTGTGCGTGAGAGTTGAGGGGAGCTTTTGTGTGTGTGTGTGTGTGTGTGTGAGGGAACCCTGTGTAGGTGAATGTGAGAGAGACGGGGAACCGGTGTGTGCGTGAGTGGAACCGGTGCGTTTTGGGGGGAGCTGGTGTGTGTGAGTGAGAGTGTGCGGGGAGATCCGGTGTGTGTGAGAGCAGCCGGTGCGTGTAAGAGAGCTCCCCAGTGCGGGAGCTGACGAGGGCCAGCAGGTGCTGCCGCCCCCCTCGTTCCCCCCCGGCGCTCCCCGGCGGGGGCGGCCCCGCGCCCGCCCCGCCCCGGCCGGGGGCTCGCTCGCTCAGCCGCGGGCGGAGCAGCCGGCGAGAGGGCTCGGGATCCTCCTCCGCTCCGACGTCAGGCTGGGAGCGGGAGGCAGCGCCCAGCGCCGCCGTTGCCAGAGGCTCGGCGGCCGCCGGACGGGGCGGACGTCGGGGCGGCGACTCCTGGAGCGGCGGGGGGTGGGGAGGAGGCGCTATGGCCGACGTGTTCCCGGGCTCCGAGCCCGGCGCCGACCCGGAGGCGGCGCGGCGCTTCGCTCGCAAGGGCGCCCTGAGGCAGAAGAACGTGCACGAGGTGAAGGAGCACAAATTCATCGCGCGCTTCTTCAAGCAGCCCACCTTCTGCAGCCACTGCACCGACTTTATCTGGTGAGACCCCGGGGCGCGCGTCCCCCCTCGCGCCCGCCGCCGCCCGGGCCCGCTCCGCCGTGGGGGATTCCCCGCCCCGGGCAGCCCCGGCGCTGTGCCCGGCTCCGGTGAGCCGCCGTCCCTGCCCTGCCTTCCCTTCCCTGCCCACCCGCCGCGCCCCCGGGCAGCCGGTTCCCGGTGCCGCCGCTCCCCCCGGGGCCGGGCAGGTGACCCCGGTGTGGGTGACCCCCCGTGTCCCCTCGCTGCCCTGGCGCTGTCGCATCCCCCTCCCGGTGGGCTGTGTGCGGCTGACGCTGCTCGGGGGGCCCCGGCCCGGGGCTGTGCGCACCCCGCTTTCGGGGCGGGGGAGTCCCCAAACTTGCCGGCGCTCGGTCGCAGAGCCCAGCAGGGTCTGGAGACCCGCGCTGGGGCCATCGCTTCCCAAACGGTCCAGAGCTGTGTTTCTCACCCCTTGTCCCCGGTTCTGCTCGGCGGAGCCGGGCTGGAGGGCTCAGCCAGGCACAGCCGTGCTGGGACGGAGGGTGCCCGCGTCAGACTGGGGCGTTGCTGGGTGCAAAACTTGGGTCACCTAGCCTCAGCTCCTGGTCAGTGCCTGCCCTGTTCCCTCCTGCTGCCCGAGGGCGGGCAGTGAGGCCGAGAAGGCACCGTGACACCGCTGCTCCGGTCCGCGCCGAGGAAAGGGAGGGGTGGTTTTTGTGAGAGAAGGGTTCCTGCTCGAGAGGGCAGGAAAACTCCCTACCAACACCCGCATTGCTAAGCTGGTAGGGAAAAATACACCCATGGGTTCGTGCCGTGGCGGGGCAGGGCGGCAGCTCCGCGCAGGCCGGGCCGTTCTGCGCTTGTTCCGCGCCCCGTGCGAGGAGCGGCGGCCCCGGCCCGGGCTCGGCAGGAACCGTGAGAGCCTCGGGGGTCCTGTACCTGTAGGGACCGTGCAGCACAAACAGCTCGGGATTCCCCTCCTTCACCTCGCTCCAGCCCTGCTCCGCTGCTCAAGTTTGAGCTGCAGGTGTGGTTGCCGAAAACGAGATCTGTGACTTATTTTGGCCAAAGTTGTGAAAGGTCTAGATGGGTCTGCACGCAGCTGGCTCTGTGTCCGTGGCACGCTTCTTGCTCTTTTTATGTGTGTTTGTGTCTGGACACGGACCTTTTCCTTCCTCCGTCAGTTTTGCTCCGCTTGCATGCTGAAGCAAAGACTGTGCTTGTGCCAGAAATGATTGAAATATATTTGCAGGGTAAGGAAGGAAAGCTGAGATGGTAGACTGCAGAAGAAACAAGTCAACTTTCTGACTTTTTTTTCCTTTTTCTTTTTAATTTTTTTTTCTTTTGTCCTAGTTGCAAAAAAAAAAAAAAAAATTGGAGTTGGGTATGGTAAAAGTGAGAGACCTTCAGAGACTGCTTCAAAGTTCATCTAAACCAGAATGAGTTGGGAGGTGTGAAAACCCGCTGCAGGGTTATTGCCGAGCGGCGTTTGTGCACTTAAGTAGCACAATTATAAAACAAAGCAGAGCTCTGTTACGAATGACAGGATGGGTTTGGAAGTGAAAGGGTATCCTGTGCCTGACAGGTGGCAAGAGCGACTGTGCTCTTGCCTTGTCCTGCTTACTGAGCCTGAGGAAGCTCTTCACATTCCTTAGAAGAGCATCTGACAACTCAAAAATTTGTTTCATTTTCCGATTTGGAGATGGACTGGTCTCAGACAACCCTCTCGTACCACTGAAAGTGCTTCGTCTGTTTCCAAAATGACTTGTGTCAATCAATGTATGTTTGGAGGTATAAAGAATAGAACCTTTCAATGAACTACACAAATAGATTCTTTCCTTAGATTACATTTCATCAGCTAATATTTACCAAAATAGTTGAGTGCTGCGTTATCCTCTTCAGCAACTTTCACTCTCCACTTTGTTTCTGGCGTGTCGATAGTTTTTTAAGACTTTTTACTTAAAAATTACATTGTAACTGCTTGGGGAGTGGAATGGGCCGCAGCTCTGCACGGATTCAGCTCAGACACTGAGGAACAGCCCTGCTTCTGGAGTAGATAAAAAAGGAATGTCTGCAAATAAGTCTATTTCAAAGGACCAAAATTATCTAAAGTCTGTTTCATGTTCTTAGTCCCGCCATCAGCTTTCCTATGATTGCATTTCCACACTTCCAGCTTTTGAGTTTTGTGAAGATGAGCGAGAGCAGCATCAGAGTGACAATATAGGCATGTGTGCTGCCAAGAAAACAAATAATTTGATTTTTCTCCTGGTTTTCCTAGTTTAGGTTTTCTTAGAGCAACAACAAGTAGTGACTTGTGCCCTTGTATTTTGTTATGGAAATGGAGCAAGGAAGCTGGAGAATAATCAGTATGAAAATCATGGGCCTGTCTTCTCACTTATATTGAAACAAGCAAAACCTTTAACCTGCCTGCTTTCCACACAGCAAACGGCTGGAGTCTAGCTGAGGCTCATAACACCGGCTTGTAATCCTAAAATTTGGATGAAAATCCAAGTCTAGTTTGTTTTATGTGCCTTTGCTGCAACTTGGAATATTTTACGTGGCTGTTAAATATACATGTGGCATTAAACGAGTTGAAATATTATGCAGTAATCACAGATGATGATAATTGTAGATCCAAAATAGCTTGTAAAATAATAATAATAAAAAAATTGTTGCCAGAAGCTGAAATTACAGAGCTGGTGACAGCTATTGTTCTCTGCTTTGAAATGGGTGGGCTGGTCTGTGTTGTGTATTTGAAAATCTGTTGCTGTCGTAGCAAAACCTGAAGTAATTTAATATGAAGCTATTTTTATGTTTTTAGAGATCATTGAGTAGAAATTAAAGCAAAACATACTAAGGCAGTCTTTTCCTTCTTTCTGCAGGGGATTTGGGAAGCAAGGATTCCAGTGCCAAGGTAAGCCACAACTGCTTTGCTGGCACAGACAGGTGGTTGCACCTCGTTCTGAAGGTACCCAAAACTTGCCAGCAGCAAGAGAGAAACAATCCCGAAAAAACCAAGCAAGCATCATTGCCTGTGTAAATTCTAAAAGAAGACAATTATCCAATTAAATAATTACTGATATTTACATTGAACAATCAAGTAATTTTTCATACTGTAATAATACAAAAAGTTGGTGGGTTATTCTTTTAAATCTCAGCGTGGTAAATGTCGTATAATATGCATGATTCTAACTTTTCATGGAAATAATCTGTGCAATTTAGCTTTGCAGAGATCATTTTTCTCATCAGAAGCTCTTGTCTGTGTGGGCGTTTTGGAAAATGGATTCACTTTTTAGTCATATGGCTTCTTTTCATAACCTAAAGTCCCTGGTTTTCATTTTCATACAGTTCATGTTTGGGAGGACCTTTGGCTTTAACTCTGTATTAGGACAGGACAATTCTGTCTTACGTAATACTGAATTACAGAAAAAAAATCCACCTGTATAAAATCACTGATTTAATAAAATCTGCTAACCCTGAGAAATTGAAAGCTGCTGTAGTGTAAGATAACTGTAAATGCTGTATTCTCACACAGCCTGTATTTCTGCCAGATTCTTACCATTATTTAGCATTTAATCATTAAATAACCACACCCAACTAGTGCAGGTTTTTTCTTTGTCATGTGTTTGCTTAATTAGGATGAGCCTTTCTATTGTCCCTTTCTCTTTTCCATCTTCTCCCTGTCACTTCTCCTGCAGCTGCACATTGTGTACTCATTAGTTGGCCTTTTCCTTGTTTCTTTCATGGCATTTCTAATGGACATTTGCTCTTGCCTTAGAGCACATTTGACTATCCTGAATGTTGCTTTTACTTAGCAGTCAATGAAATTATGGATTCTGTGGTATTTTCATGAAAGTTGATGTGAGCTGATGCTTCTTGAAATTACACCTTTGAGAAAGTGGATGTCAAAGACTGCCTTTTAAAGATTTGGAATAAATACGTTTTCTTTCTGCAAGTAGAGCCTTGCAGACACACACAGCATTTCCTGATGGAGGTAAGCAGACATCCGTGACTTTTCCTCAGTGCCCCAAAACATTAATATTAAATTTTGTAGATAGCCTCGAGTTTCTTGCCCCCCATCGCACCCAAAGCAGTGCTGTAGATGAGTGTGGAGTGCTCAGTTGGTAGTGGGATGGCATTTCCTCAGTCCCATTCAGGACAGCTCAGTAGTTCCCAGCTCAGGAATTGTTTAAAGGTTCATTACAGATTTCTGTTGGTGTACAGAAAATAATTGGGGCTGCATTTAAATGGTGCAGTTATCCAGCTTAGCTTTTGCAGCTTGCACAGTGCTGACTTTCTCCTGCTCCCAGCTGGGAGCTGGGGGCTCAGTCTGAGCAGGATCTGGGCCACAGATCCACTCTGCCATGGCAGCTCATCTCCGGGGGTTTGGATTCTCTGCCTGGAATTCCTTCCACCACTGTAATTCCAGTGAGCCAGGAACACTTCTGCTGGTGAGGACTGATCTGTACAAAGCCAGCTGAAGTTCTGAATTCAGTCTTGTTTCCCCTGCAGATGCCATTCACGGACACAACCAAGAGTAAACACAGTAGAGCAGCTCTGTTTATTTTTAAATGCTTCAGATGTGATACTTTTTATGAATCTAAATATGTTCAAACCTGACTTTTGTCTGTATCAGTGCAAGATTCTACAGTTTCTCTTTGGAGACTGTTGTATTCAGTGGTTTTGTCTGTGTCCTTAGTTAAAATCTCTAAGAAATGTTCTAATTTTACATGGTTTTTATCAAGCTGTTGGTGGTGCACTAATAAGTTTAAGTAATGGGGTTTTTAGCTATCATTTATTAAACCTGATTGTGTTCAAAATCAGAGTTCATACTCTTGGGAGAACACTCTTGAAAAATAAAACTTCCATGATAAAGTTAAGCTGCTGAATCAATTCTTTTTCAGTTCATCTTTCTGATGTTTCTGTCTGAAAAGCCATCAGCTAAAGCTGGAAAGACAAATTAATGATCAAAATTACTGAGAACATGAAGAATTAAAACAAAAAGTGTGAAACTAGAAGGTAGGCTGCAGAAAAAAACCCTGATTTCTATAATGAAGTGGCTACTTTTACAGAGAAGAATGCCAAATAGAGAATAAAATAGAATTTTCAGTATGACATGAAAGAAGGAATATTGCAGTGACAGCTCTTAGCATGACCATAGTTCTTGGTCCATCAGTGTTTCCATTATAAAAAGTCTATTGTATTCTGTTTTCAACAGTGTTGTAAAATCTCCCACTAGGCAAAAACTTGCTGTCAGGCAGAATTCAGAGCTGGGGGGCTTGGTTATTTCCAAAGTTGTTTGAAATTCCTCTGGCCTTTGATACCAGAGGGAAGAGGAAAGGCCCCCAACAGTCACACCACACTCAGATGATGTTTCTACTATAAAAACGACAATCCTATGAATATTTGCATTAGAATTCTTTAATTAAACAACAGGTCTTAGTTTTTATGCAGTTTTAAGTATTGCAGCAGGTGTGGTATGTTTTCATATATTTTTTAAACTTCCATTTAAAAAGTGTCACACAAAATACAGTCCTAGTTTTATTTTTAAGATATGCCCTCAAAAGAAATATTTTTATTTAATATTTTAATATAGATTTTATTAGAATTGAAACTGTGCTATAGTGAAATGATCTGATTTTGGACCATTAATACCTTTTTTTCACTGGGCTTCCTTTGAGCCTTGGAACATGTTTTCAGTTGTATGTCATCACTTTTGTTTTCAGATTTTGATGCCTATTTCTGCTGTAGTGTTCAGTTCAGCATTAGGTAAAGGCATTTAAATGATCTCTTTGGAATTGAAGAGAATTATTTCAATTTATTTTCTTAACACATTTTGCAAGGTAATTTTTTTCCACCTCCTAATTTTTATGGGATCCTTATGAATTTGCAAAAGACAGCAAATTAAATTTTGGTGTGGTTTTAATGCCCTGAATGTGGCAGAGGGTCAAGTGCAATTGCATTATCACCACACAGACATTCAGCAAGAGACAGTCCACATCTGATGCAGTTTCTCTTTCTTGATGGGTGTCTTTTAACGTGGCTGCTGAATATTCCAGCAAACAGATCCTCAGAAGGGCTGCTTGGGTTTACAGCCAGGACCAGGGATGTGTTATTGCATGGAGAGGAGGCAGAATTCTGTTGCATCATTGGAAATAAGTTTTTTAGAGAAAGGGGTTTGGGATCATAAAGTAGCAGTGGAAAATGTCTGGTTTTTTGGTCATGTGTGAGTTTGAAAATGCACTTGGAAGACTTCAGATGGATTAATGTTCTCCTAGGGATAGGATTCAGGAAGACTTTCTTCACAGAAAGGATGGTCAGGCACTGGAAGGGACTGCCCAGGGAGGTTTGGAGTCTTCATCCCTGGAGGTGTCCAAGGAATGCCTGGATGTGGCACTGAGTGCTCTGGGCTGGGGACAAGGGGGGGATTGCTCACAGGTTGGACTCAATGGTCTGGGAGGTCTTTTCCAACCTCAGGATTCTGGGATTCTGTGAAATTTTTATTCCTGTTATAAGAAAGCATTTTGCAGTTTGATATTTGTGGTTTATTGTTGATTTATAGAAACATGAAGTATTTTAAATATTGTGCTTGTGAAACAGGAGCTCTCATTCTGCTGTTTTGCTTTTGCTGTTTGCTGTTGATTGTCTCTGTGGCAGTGCAAACACGATGGGAGGATTATTCCAGGGAGTTATGGCTTTGTTTTGTTTTCTTACATTGTCAAGCAGCCCAGCAAGCTGTCTGTAGCACTGAAAGCTTCCCTCTGATGTGCACCTGGAAATACTGCAAGAGCAATGTGAAAAATGGAATAATTTAAACCTTTTTCAATCTGCCACAGCATGAAAGTTCCTCTTTTGAGACAGCAGACTTTAAATTAACCAAGCAATTAAGTTAAATTTTGGCTTCATCATTCTTTTGATAGACTGTTACACTCTGAGTATAACCTGTACTTGTTTCTTTCTGTTTGATTTGTAAGGAGCATTTTCCTGGTGAACAGAGCTCAACAAATATAAGCTCACTAAGATGTGAAGAGCAAATGTTGTAGAACATGTATTTATGTAGGTTTAGAGGTTGTTTTAAGTTCAGCACTGAAGGCTCATCAAGTTTCCTCAGGGAAAAAATATTTTTAGTTACAGTAATATGAATGTGATCAGCTCATGTTCCTGATTAAGGGCCTGTTGTTAATTCTCTCCTAAATGGTCAAAATTCTTAGTCATTAACAGCAAGTTTTCCCGTTTTTACATGGTTGCTGCAGGCTTTACTGAAGTGCAATATGCTGCTGTAGTTCAGCTGTGAAATACATTTGGCTTAAGGATAATAATGAGCTAAGGAAGAGTTGCATGTTTGTTTTCTAATTTACATAAATAAAAATTAGAGAAATCAATTAAGGCAGATCATTATGCTTCACTAATCTGGGCAACTATTGCTCTTTCCACTGTTTTTTCTGTCTTCCCTCCATTTATTTGCAGATTATTTTTCTCTGAATGTTGAATTTTACCTTTCACTGTTGTCCTAAGCTTTTTGGAACAGCTCGTGCCATGCTGGGTCTGGACTTGGCAGACATCTACAACAATTCCTTCACTAAAAAGGGAAATGGGGGCATTTTATTAGTTTTTAATGTTCAAATCTTGTAATATTGGCACATCAAACCAGCGCTTCATTTCCTCTGCATTGTTTATCTTTTATCTGATGGTTCTTGACCTCCCTTCTACAAGAAAAAGACCAAAGAACCGCCTGATGCCACCTCATTTTTAAATCATGTATTTTCATTAAAAATGTTGTATTAAAGGTCTCTGTAGTGATGTGGTTGAGAAACTAATTTTTAATGCTCTGTGATCTGAAGATTCAAACCAATGAAAACTCTGACCACCTCCAACCTGGCTGACAGAGTTTACCTCAATCCTCAGTAGTGATATAACGTATTTATAGTGAAAGCAGCATCATTTGTTCTTTTCTTTGTGTGCGGATCAAGGCTTAGTTCTTGGGTTTCCATCCTGATGGCTGTGTTTCCCCTACAGTTTCTTCCTTTTACAATCTTCACTTTCCTTTGTAACCTAAGAAAGACAAATCTATTGCATTGCTGTGTTGCTTCTCATAAAAATAATTTGTCTTCCTTACTTGGAAATGTTTTTGCCGAAGGGTGGACAAGACATAAAGCAAGTTCCCCTTTCTATGCCAGAACTGCTTCTCTTGTATTATTTTTGTTTTTGTGGTGAGATGGGGTATTACAGACCAGGGCTTGAACAATGTGGGTGTTTTCCTTTGTGCTCTTTATATTATTTATCAGACATGTGCTACAGTTTACATTAACTAATGTTGCTGTAAGCCTGAGATTGGGAAATTAATTCTGTGGAAAGCTGCGATGTAGCTTAAAAGTCAGCATGAAATCTTCTGAAATGGGAACTCAGTAAAAATACGCTTACAGCAGCTGCCTCCCTAACGTATTTTCATGTGCATAACTTGGAGATATCTGTTCCAAAATGGAATCCCCCGGAGCAAAACCCAAATAGTTACACACTCCCCAAAAATCACAACCCAAACAAAATAATAAACAGTGCCTGGGAGCAGAAATTGTATCTGCACACAGTTTCCGTGATTCCTCTCTCCTTTGTCCTTTCCATTGGCCTTTTGCCCTCAGCCTGATCTGTGGACTGTGCATCTGTGACCACTTCTCAAAGGGCAGTAATTTTACTGATCTGCAGATAATTTGACATACACACAGATAAGATGCTTATTGTTCATTTGTCTTGTCAGCTTCCATTTATTGTTCTTCTCCTCCTTTAGCTGTCCTTACTTTTGCAACATCTGACCCATTTTATGAGGAAATATGGTGCTGTTAATTGCTGATGCCTGTGAAAGTTGAGATTCTGTTCCTATTTCCACAGGTGAACTCTGAGATATATTTGAAAAATTGCCCATGCTCCGAGTTTTTCCTGAGAACAACAGTGATGGGTGAAACTCCTGAGTCTTAATGAGTGCAGATACATCAGTGGTGGCTCAGAGCCCTTTGGAAATGTGTATCACACTCATCCCAGCTTTGTCTGTGTTGCTGGGTGGTCTTGGAGCATGAAAAGTGGTTTTCCTTTGGGTGCTACAGAGCAGGTGCTAGAGGGTTTTGGTTCCTGGATCCCACTGCAGCTCATCAGACATAAAAGCCCTGAAACTGGGAGCTTAGTTCAGAGCACTTTCCTCTACACGTGTGTTCCTGTTGGAGCATTACCTGACACTGCAGACATGTAGGTTCTGCCTTCAGCCATTGCCTTGTGTGCTGGGAAGGGGACATGTTGTCCCTGAGCATCATAGCTGGGTAGAAGGGACAGCAGGACATCTGTGTCCGAACAGAGAAGGTGCCTCTGTTTGTGTTGGTGAGGAGTCTTTGTTACTACAAGCACGTGCATTCACAGAAGGTCAATACATTGAATAGATCAGGGTGAGTCACCATTCCTGCAGGGATTTAAAGATGTGGATGTTGCACTTGGGGACATGGTTTAGTGGTGGCATTGGCAGGGTTAAGGGTTGGACTCGATGATCACCAGGGTGTGTAGTGATAGGCCTGAAGGAGGGCAGGTTTAGATTAGATATTGAGAAGAAATTCTTTACTAAAAGGGTGATGAGGTCCTGGAATGGAATTCCCAGAGAAGCTGAGGCTGCCCCTGCATCCCTGGCAGTGTCCAAGGCCAGGCTGCACAGGGCTTGGAGCAGCCTGGGACAGTAGAAGTGTCCCTGCCCACGGCAGGGCATGGCACTGGATGAGCTTTAAGGTCCCTTCCAACCCAAACTGTTCTATGATCTTGCAGGGCTTTTCCAGCTTAAATGAGTCTGTGATCCTTGATACTCAATACACAATTAAATATATAATTCATTCAACATGGAACATGGCAGTAAAATAAATAAATATACCACTGTAAGCCTGTTTTTCTAGAAAATTTCCTTGGTGATACTGCGCTCATCAAAACTCTAACATAATTAAATCTTATCTTGCAGCAAACATTTTTTTTCTTATATTACATTTTAAGAGCAAAACCATCTTCACCCTTCCCACACCTCTAACATGTGAAGTTTTGTTTTGTTTTGTTGGATTGGTCAGATATCACAGCCCTGTGTTCCAGTAGAGACACTGACTGTTCCGGTGCCCTGGGTGTAATTCTGTGAAGCTCTTCAGCTTCTAATTGAACCTGTGGGAGTAATAGCTTATCCCAAGCTGACAGATAAACCATTTTGAGGATGGGCAAGATAAAGTTTGGCATGTTCTTTATTTTTCCCTCTGCCTTGGTGTAATCCTGCACATCAGCTGCTGTTACATAGCCACATATGGTGCTCATTTGATACAAGATTTTTGCGGATGCTGTGAGCAGAATTTATTGGAGTGTTGGAAAGAAAGTTGCAGAAAGATGAAGAAAACAGATTTCCCTGTTGGGATGCATCAATAATTATTTCTTTTATGTTTGCTTTTATGGGTTGTTTCTCTTTAGGGTGAGAGGTAAAAATAATAAGTTATTTAATAAATACTTTAGGTGCAGTTCCTCAGCTTTTACATCTGCAGTAGAAAGCATGAAAGTCTAAGAGAGAAGGACTCTCTTGTGTATAATTAATAACAGGAACTACCCTTTAAGTGTTTTTAAATTCTTGTGGATGCTGAGCATTTTAATTCTAA
Organism: Aphelocoma coerulescens; assembly: GCF_041296385.1. Lineage (NCBI taxonomy): Eukaryota > Metazoa > Chordata > Aves > Passeriformes > Corvidae > Aphelocoma > Aphelocoma coerulescens. Next base: position 3,083,962 of record NC_091031.1, read on the forward strand.
CTGTTTCCAGCAGTGCCTGTTGAAGGCTTGCAGAGGCTGGGAATGCTTGGAGCTGGTTATCAGCTGTTAATTTTTCAATTGCAGCTATTTATGAATAATGCCTTCCACAAATGTGATTCATAACTCTTACCTTCTAAGTCAGGCAGCCAAACACATGCATATGTAACTTTCTGTGCATTTCGGTGGTGTTTATTCTGGTTTCTTAATTAGAATTTTATTTACATGAGGTTTTTTTTGTTCCTTTTTGCAATTACATAATACAGACTATAAGGTACTGCAGGCACATAGGGGTTTTTTTCAGGTTATCTTCTAGTTGACTTAATTTAGATTTTGAGATCGCATTGCTGTATTAATTGAAATCTTTTCATCAAATGAACTTTATTAGAAATCTGAAATATGTCCTTATAAATGTAGAAGTTTACTGGAATTATTATTTTTTTCTGTCCTGTATAGTTTACAAAATGTCCTTTTTTGTTTATCACTTAGAGATACAGAAACATACTTTTTGAACTAAAAGTGCAAATTCATCCAGCAACACCAAAAATATAGTCATTATTGCTCTCTTAGTTTGCTACTTTTTAAAATGAAGCTGCAAAAGTCTAATTAATACTTGTCTTTATACAATGGCCTATCAAGATTTAGATTTGCTCATCATTTACAGTCACATATAGAGGTTTTACCACTGTCAGAAGTGTCAGTGGACAGACAGTGATCAACACAAATTGCACATTCAAGGCTTTATTTGCCTTGTGTAGCAATTGTCGAGCTGTCTTCTTTTTGCTAAGAAAATAGCCCATATTAAGAAATAGTGATTTTTAACTAGAGTTGCAGCTATTGCTCCTTATTTGTCTTTAACTTCAATTAGAAGAATTATATACAGCTCTTAGTATTGTACACTCTGCCAGTGTTTCCGTATAGCTAAATGAAGCTTGTAATTGCATTTGGAAGTTGCAATTTATTCTGAGGCAAAATTTTATGAAGACTGTGTTTCTGAAAATTCAACATTTTTATCCCCCTAAATGATCCTTACACTGATGGCACAACTGAGTACTGGTGGCAATTTTTTTCACCCTTTTCAAATACTAAATCTACAAGAATCAGATGTTTAGAAATTGGGTTCTGTATGCCTGGGTTTTGAAACCACTGAGGATGTACATGAAGGTGTCTACTTAGAATATGTTTAAAAAGGATTAATGACTCCAAAAAGTGGCTCAAATACTTGTCTTCCTTATTTTGCTGCTAAATGAGGGCAAGGTATGGACTGCAGATAGAAATTCTCATTTTGAGGAATGCTGAAGGTTATTCCCAATGTAACTCTCTTCCCAAAGCACAGATATTTCACTCTTCATTTTCCTTTAAAATTAACAGCATTTTTAACTTCCCTGGAATGTGTGCAGGATGTGGTATTTCAGCTCCTTAGTAAACAAGCCATTATTCATGTACAAGGAGGAGTTGGAATAATACTTTCTCTTCTTTCAACTTCTAGTCTGTGTGGGTTTATGATTTTGGTTTTTACTCAGCAGGATTAGCCAGAATCCACCTCAAAGTATTCTTGTTTTCAAGAAATTGGCCTTTAATATTAAAAAAAAAAAATCTTTGTGTTCTGAGAGTGCAGAAATAATCCTTATTTTATGCAAAGTTGTTGTGTACATCAGTGTTTTATTGGGTTGATTTTAAGTTTCTTTATTTCTTAAGGTGTTGTTGTTGGGAAAAATCCCCCTCATAATTATTTTTGTTCCTCTATCACCCTGTGTGCATTTCCATCACATCTCCTGATTCCCTGGGAGAGGTGTTACCTGCTCCTGTTCCCTAGAACCTCTTACCTGAACTACTTTTCAGTTTCTTGCATCCAGGCTTTGATCCCCAGAGAATTTTTGTGTGTCTGAAGGTGACACCCTGTGAGGTGCTGACAGCTTCTGGGCAGCTCCATTTTTCTCCTGTTCCAGATTTGTATAAGATAGATTTCAGCCTAACAAATTCCTGAACTTGCTCTCGTAAAAAATGTTATAAAATAACTCTGTCATGATAAACGCAGAAATAGACTAAGCAGAAGAGTTTATTATAAGGGTGTATATACAGTTTTTTCCATGTTTTTCCATTGTGACAGGTTAGCTGATTGAATTTGTGATGTGCTGTAAAATTAGTCAGATTTTGGACTGCTCCTACCTTGTTTGCAAACTTTGAATTAATTAAATTTGAGATAATTCCAAGTATGCCAGTTTTATGTCTTCCTTTTTTGTCATCAGCTTTTGCAAATTACATCTGCTGGATGTATTTTTATAGAATGCAATTTCTCTGTTAAAAGAAGTGACGTGGATGCAGCAAAAACAATAGGATGATTCCTCTGGGTGGGTATTTTTCAGTTCTGCTCTGAGTATATGCCATTGAGACAAATGCTGGAACATTACAGGAAGAATGGAGAAAAACATGATTTTATTTATGTTCTATTTCAAATCGTTTGATTCCTAGGTATTGCTCAGAATTCCTTCTGATCTTATTGAGAGATCCTAAATTGTGAACCTTTAAAACACAGTAAAGGCTTAATGAATCTTGTTGTGAGCTTAAACTGTATTTTATGGTGTTTCTAACTCGGTGTATGGCCAGAACAAACACACAACTGTGGCAACTGCCTGAGGACCCTGGGGAATATTGTGGGTTTTTAAATATGAAAACTTACTAAAGTATCATTCTTAGCCCAGTGTATCATGAGGGACAAGTGGTGGTTTTTTTCATGGTAGTTTATTTCTTTGTATTCATAGAATCACAGAACGGTTTGGGTTGGAAGGGACCTTAAAGCTCATCCCATTCCACCTGCTGCTGTGGGCAGGGACACCTTCCACTGTCCCAGGCTGCTCCAAGCCCTGTGCAGCCTGGTCCTGGACACTGCCAGGGATCCAGCGGTAGTCTCAGCTGCTCTGAGCACCCTGTGCCAGGGCCTCCCCACCCTCCCAGCCAGGAATTTCTTCCCAATATCCCATCTAACCCTGCCCTCTGTCAGTGGGAACCCATTCCCCTTGTCCTGTCACTCCACACCCTTGTAGAGAGTCTCTCTCCATCTTTCTTGTAGCTCCTTCAGGTACTTAAGGCCACAATTAGGTCACCTTGCTTTTCCAGGCTGAACAATCCCAATTCTCCCAGCTTTTCCTCACAGCAGAGCTTCTCCATCCCTCTGACCACCTTAGTGCCTCCTCTGAGCTCTCTCCAACAGCTCCATGTCCTTCCTGTACTGCAGCCTCCAGGTCTTTGCTTGTCTGAGTCTGACCTGTGTATTGGCACCACCAGTACAGATCCTGCAGTGTCTGTAAATGCTATCCCTGTGCAGCAATATCCCTGATTTGCCTCTGAAAAGGAGAACTGAAAAGCTGTGTAGTCGCTGAAGAGGGTTTTGAAGTGCAAGTGGTGGATATGTTTCATACATTTTCCTCGGAAGCTGTATTGTTTCCTAATGGCTCTGCAGTCGTTATGCCAACTGCACAGCAGGCTGTTGCATTAGAGGGTTTTACGTTCTGGTGCTCCCCGTGTGCTCTTGCCAGTTGTTGTTTCACTGAGCAGTTCTTTTAAGTGTTTTGTTCTGCCTCGGGTACCCAGGTGTGCCTGGTGGAGCTGTAAAACTGATGCCTGCCCTTGTTTTCATGCAAAGCAGCAAAGCTCATTTCTAAGATTTCTGCAAAACCCAACTCTTGTCAGCATCTCCTGATGCTGTGTAATGAGGAACACCTTGGTTGTCAAGTTTATATAAAGTGCTGATGATCTAATTGAGCTTGAGCATCTTTGAACCCTTTGCAAAAACAGAATTATGTTGTGTATTATTAAACCTGGTACAAGGCTGGGCATCACTTTCTTTTCAGAATATAAATGCATTATGTTACAAACATTTAAGGCTTGTGTTTTATTCAGTGCTGCACCGTCATTTTTTGGCAGCAGATGTTTTGCATGGTTTCTGTGGGTTTGGATGCTTGACAACAAATGTGCTGAAGGCGAGGTCTGTCAGTGTCAGGGGTTCTCCTGAGAGTCCATCAAGCAGGAATACCCGGAGGCATGGGACTGCTTTAGTACCTGGGACAGACACAATGGAGCACAAATACCTCACTTTGCTCAGTATGCCTTGTCCAGGTTTCTTTTTTTATAAATAGACTAGAAAAGGCAATAAACCACTGTAAAATATTTGCTAATAGAGCTGTTTCTGTTTTGGGAAGAGGGAAGACAAACATTTGTCACCCCTGCATCCCTTTCCTGGTTTCTGCAGAGGGTCTTTGCCTTTAGATTCCTTTGTTTCCTGCCTGTACCCTGAGCTTCCCTGGCTCTGTGGTGGTGTTGTGCATATTTATAGTCACAGATTGCAACTGCAGCTCCTGTTTTTAAACAACCCAGTCACCATAATGGACATATAAAATCTCAAGGGTTTTTATTGCTCCTGTCATCTCAAGTGCTTTTGAATCCTGATTACAGAGCAATAAAATGTGGTTGGTTGGGTTAATGTGACTGACAGGGACGGGGACCCCATGTAAGAAGGTATTGAGTGAACAAATTTGTTGATGCGAGGCCGTGAATTTATGGACATTCCTTAACTTTGGAGTATTGATTATATATGTAAATGTGTAGCCTAAGATTGATGAAGGGAATAAAAGACCTCATATATCATTAATGCGTTTGGGAGGTCTAATTGGAGCTGTGCAGGTTTTTATAATGAGCTTTCTGAAAGAAGCATTGATAAATAAGCTCAGTAAATTTTAATGAAGTCCTCAGTACTATCTATGAAGCTTACTTTGTAACTTAAATACATTAGAAAGAGTACTAATTGTAGAACTTACTGTAGAATTAAAATTTTAATAATTCTTGCTTTCTTGGCTTTTATTCCACTTATGCAAATATTGACCTTTGAATTCTCACTGTTGCCTGTGTTTCATTGAGTCTCACTTTGAAGGGGTGAGGGGATGTGTGTGTGTGTGATCTTTAAGCTTTGGTTGTAATAATTAAAAGGGCAGTGTCAGACATTGGATCATTTGACATTTAACACAGCAAAATTAAAAGGAAGTCAGTGATAAAAATCAGTGGGGTTAATTTTAGAGCCGTCAGATTTGCAGAGCAGAGAATGCAAACTGGGCTGGCCAGCAGGTGCATAAGTGATGCCTTTCCAGAACTTCCAAAACACAGTTTGTCCCAGTTCTGCGTTCTTCGTGAGAGTGTAGGATTGAATTCATGCTGAGCTAATAAATGTTCTTAAAAATTTTAAAGCCTGGGTCTGACAATCTGCTTTGTAGAAGGGATCAGTATCATGGTCAGTGAATGTTTATCTATTACATTCTTCTATATGGAACAACTGTTGGGATCTGACCTTAATCTGTAGTTAATAGTGTGGGCTTTAATGCTTATTTTTATTTGCAGTTCAGAGATCCTCTGAATAACTGAAGCCTCATATTTTGCAGAGTTCTGCATTAGTATTTAGTAAAGCAAGCTGCCCTTGATACAGGAGGTTTAGTAACCTAGAGAGACACGAGATGTGCTGATACGTACACATATTATCCTCTCACTTTCCAGATGTAATTTTTGAAGTGGAATTTATTTGCTCGAGCTCAGTATTGAAATTTCAATATGATAGCATGATAACATCTCCTGAAGTTTTACATAAAAATATTCTGTCACATAAATGGTTGATATAATTTAAATTATGCTTGTTATGGCTGCATGTAAGGACAGAGCTATAAACACCACCTGAAGCATTCACTGGATTCTTGTGAGGAGAAAGTAGCAAATTTAATGGATCATGCAAAAAAAATTTCTCATTGCAGACATCTCTTGTAACAGTAATTGAGAAGCACCAGTGAGAAGATGCAACCCTTGCTTCCTAGGAAGCTCAGAGAATGGCTTCATGCCCTATGCTTGTGTAAAACATAAATACACCCTGTGAAATAATTGGTATGATTTACCATTGCACACAGTGCTGACCCTGTAAGGAAAAGCCCACAGCACCATTCCTCAGCAAATAGAGTTATGCCAGGCTTAATGGTATGGACATGATTTATTTTCATCCCCTCCCCTCTTGTTTTAGGGTATAGTTATCAATGGAGCAGAAAATTATATACTTCAAACTCATTCTCCTCAGGTAAGCCCTTCTCACTTGGTGTGGGACTTTTCCTGCTGTGCTGTTGTGTGCACAGAAAGCTCAGGTGATGGCTCTGCTGTGTGTTGTGGTAGGAGAAACTCCTTGAGCCAAGTTCTCTCTGTAGTTCTCCATGAGTTTTAGGGTGAATGTATCCTCCCATGGAGGTTGGTTTGTTGTATGCAGTTAATTGAATTAAGGGGCTCTCAGAAATCAAATGTGTGATGGGGAGCAAGGATGATCTAGCTTGAAAAAATGATCAAGAGATATTTTCTGTTGTGTTATCTGTAAACTTGATTAGAAAATGTTTAAGTTGCTTTTCAGGTTGTGGTTTTCTTTTTTTTTTCCCTTCCCTTATTAGCTCATCTTTTGAAAAAATAGAAGCCTTTATTCAAGCTCTTGTTGTATGGCCAAATTATTTTTCCCCGGGTTGAGGCTTAAAACTTGAGTAATTTCTTCTTCTGTGGTGTCACTTTCTGCAGTCAGACATTCATTGTGACCTGATGGTGAGATGCAGGGTAACAGATGCAATCTTTGGAGCAACCAGCCACAGCTTTTGTGTTAACCAGTCATCAGGAAATATCACTGAATTACCGGAGTACAAAATGCATCTGTTGGAAATATGTTTAAATCTTTTGTGAAATAGGATGGGAAAAAACATGCCTGGGCTGGGGAGTGGCTTTGGAAACAGCTGTGCTGAACAAGGCAGTGAATGAGCTCTTTTCAGAAACCATGGCAGGCCCGGTTGGAGTTGGGTCCATTGGCTTCTCTGCAGCTGTTCTGCCTCTCTGACTGTTGTGTGAGTGAATTCTGGGCTCTGGGGTTTCTATCAGCTGAGATCTGCCCCTGTGCAGCTTGGTGGGCAGCAGCCTGTCTGTTTGTGACTTTACAACAGCTAAAACTTGCAGGTTTCGTTGCTTGTAATTCCTGATTTAGCCTCGACTTGTCTGTGTATGCTGCCTCCTCATTTTTGCAGGAACACCGTCTTAATTTCTGCATTCCAAAAGAAAGCATGAAGCTACAAATCCGCCCTTTAACATTTGCTTAGCCCCCAACTTAGATATTTTATTAATTTGCTTTAATGGCAGAACCCAAGTTGCCATGAGGATGCTTTTGAAGACTGCATGTCTGCTCTAAGGAACTGATGTCCTGCTGAGTTTTCCGGCAGCCTGTCCTAATTCTTGCGTGTCCCTGATGCAGAGCTCCCAGCCTGATCCCTCCTCCCACCTCACACTCTCTGCAAAGGCACCACAGGCATCTCTTAACCTGTTCCTCACAGCACCAGGACTTGGCAAAGCCTTGGTGTGGCACTTAAAGCAGGAGCCCTGAAGCAGGATAATGAGTCCTGGATTAGTTGTTAAGACAGAATAAAACATCACTTTCTTTCAGCACTCTTAGTTATGAAGCCTTCAAAACTTTCAGACTGAAAATAGAAAAAAAAAAATCTTCCTGCAGATGCACATTTTGGACTTTGGTTTTAGGAGAGGTAGAACACTGGTTATTATTTAACACATGTAGTACCTGCATTAGTCAGTTTAAAATGGTTTTAAATGTGAATTGCATTCAAGTTGAGTTGGGATATGAAAATCTCTCTCTGTAGATCTTTTTTGTTAAGTTGTTTAGTGAGATCAGTTTCCACAAAAATTCTGTTGAACAATGTAAAATGTTAAAGCTTGCTCAGCTTCAAAACAGCTGTGACCAAAATGGGTTCTCTGTTGACAGAAGACTTCAGGCTTTCTCTAGAATAATGCACTAAACCAAGGTGTTATTCAAGTTCTGTGTTTCCACATTAGTTTTCTGAAAAGAGCCAGTTGTGAAGATGGTGGGTGATTTTAGGGTTAAAAAATTTGCATGCTGTCTCTTGAGAAGATACCAAGATCTCTGATAACACAACTTTTTATTTATAGATTGCTGATGTGTTTACAAGACAGAAATTTATCAGCAATCCAGATGTTCTAGTTTTGCTAATTAACCTGTGTCTGCACACCCTTGGGCTGTCTCTTCACACTTGGACCTGCAGATCATAACATGCTTGTGGTATTTGAACTAAAAATGTGTCTGGCTTTCCTAAATGTTTTTAGATAACACTCTGCATTTCTGTCATTGATTTAAGGCTCTCCAAAACACTAAAAATGGAATTGCTTTGAGTCTTATTTGTATGTTAGACTAATACTGCCTCCACCTGTAAAATGGGGATCATTAGCAGTGCTGGGGCTGCACAGACTGTGTCAGGCTCAAGGAGATAAATGTGAGATAAGCATGAGACAGGACTTGTTTTGTTTTTCATCGCTGGGGCACAAAGTCTTGTGCAAAGATGTATTTAAGCTTGACGAGATCCTGGTCCTGAGGAGTGTGAATATTAAAGGGATGAGTCAGAATAAGAACAGAACCCTGCAATTCTGAGCTGTGGTGCAGTGATCTGTCTGTACAGTGTTGCTTGAGCAGAGCTTCTCCCCGTTTGCCCTTGGTTCTGCAGAATAAGGGGCAAGCTTTGGCCTGGTGGGAAGCTGTAGTTTTTCAAGAAGGATACTGTAGAGGAGGTCATTGCTTAGAAGTAGATCCAGATAATTTTGTCTTTCACTGAGGAATTATTTTCATAACTTATTACATCTGAAGAATGAATTATGTTTTCTTAACTCTTCTATTTGCTTTTCTGATGGGGAATGTATTCTCATCTAAACCTCTTTTGCCTTCTCGAGCACACTTCATGACTCAAGGGTTGTATAAATGAGAATAAATGTGTCCTTGGTACCTTTTTCAATGGCTGCTTGCTCCCAAGTAATCTGTTCCCAAGATCATCCATTTGGCTGGCACCAATCCAGTGCAGAGTTTCTGTAAACTGCAATAACCCTGCCCGTGCCAGACCCAAGCTTGTCTTTGCTCCAGTGTTGTCATTCCATCATTCACTTGGCAGGTGTGAATTAAATCCTGATTTCAGAGCTTAAATATTTTATGTAGTTAGGTTGGGAAGTCAGTGAGCTGCTTCTTCTCTTTTAGTTCATTGCAGGATTTGACTTGAGAAATCCCTACGAGTCTGAGATTTTTTGGATATTATTATGGGCATTGATGGTATCTGCCCTGGTTTTGTAAAATCCCTCTTTGCAGCTGACAGGTTGTATTTAAGGGCTGAAGTAGTGAGCACATGTTGAGGTTGGAGTGAGATTTGTACTATATTCCTGCAATTCCGAATCCTCCTCCTAAACCATGGCACTGTTTTTGGGTCATGGTTAACACGGTAAAATTTTATCCAGTCATGCTCACTGAATCTTGTTATCATCACTGAATTCTGCTACTGAAGAAGGAATGATTTAAAAGCTTGTTGCAGATGGTGTTCCATCTTTACAGATAATGAGATTAAAATGTGTGACGAGGCATCTCCAGAAAAAGCCTGGGATGGTGTTGGGATCCTGTCACAACCTTTGTGGAAGTGACAAATGATGCAGTGAATCGATGTCTTGGCGATTTTGATTCTGGGGAAACTTGGTACAGCTGTGTCTTAAAAAGCCTGGGAAAACTATTTATAGGAACTAATTTCTGCAGATAGTAACAAATCCAGCATGCTATCACCATCCTTGGGATGTTTCCTTATTTGAAGCGGATGAAATGAAACGGAGATACATTAAAAATACAGCATCCAGCAGAGCTATAAACCTTTAGTTCTAGAAGTATTTTGGCTTCCTGACATTGCTTCTTTCATCCAGGAACACCCTTTGGCCTCAATCAGAGTCAGATTTTTTTCTAGTTTAGCAGCTCTCAAGCTGGAGAGAGAGCACATCATTTCCCCTGGAGATGTGCCTGGTGCCAGCTGCTTCTGAGCAGGGCAGAGAGTTCACCCTGCAGTGCCTCAGCCTGCCCTTCCCTGCCCCTCCAGCCCAGGGAGTGAAACTTGCGTGGGCTCATTCTCCTCTCTTCCAGCCTGGAAAGGAATTTGTGCCTGGCAAGAGGTGACCTGCCCTGAGTTTGCGCCACCAGGAAAGGGATTCCTGTGAGCACAGAGGAGGAGATGAGGAACAGGAATCAGGGAAGGGGCAGAGGGCGAGTGCCAGGAGCAGAGAGCTGGGGACCTGCCTGGGCATCCCCTCAGGGCAACAGGAGTGGCTCTGGAGTGTGCCAACAGCTGGGGTTAAACTTCCATGTCTTCTGTGTTGTTAGAACACTTGGAGAAGGAATGGATTCCAAGAAACTGAAATTTCCACAGGATGCTGCTTTGCATCTATTTGAAAAACTTCAGTTTTATATTTCACCACTTTTTTACTATTCGGATTTTATCTGAAATGAAGCATTTCCTCTAGTCCTTGTTGAGTCTGTAAGAAGGTTGTTTTGTGGGATTTTTTTCAGTTACTCATTTTTTTATTAGCAATAAGTGAATGTAGTTTGCATTATTTAATTTCATTAAAGCCTTTTATGCTAGAATTTCCATCAATAATGAAACTACTAATAGGATCTTTGGCTTCTATTATTTTGCCTTGCCACTGTCAGTCACTTTCACATAAACAAAAAATATTTCAGAAATTTATTCTGAAACAATTTTTTAATTCTTTCAGTAGGAACTGAAGTCATTTAATGTTACACCCAGAAGTCAATTTATAACGGAATTCCATGTGACCTCCATCTTTTCCCTTAATTTACTATCAGATTAATTGTCTTTTATTACACTCAGATCACACTGAACTGCAACAGTCAACTGGTCTGAGCTAAAAATAACCCCTTCCTTGTATACCCCCGCATTACAGCCTTTTATTTACAGATGTGTTATAAGGAAGGATAATTTCTATGACATAAGGAAAACTCTGACACTCTCTGTGTACATACTGGGACATGGTTTAACATGCTACATGGGACTTGCTCCGTGGGCTGCTCTGCCAGGGGTACCTGAACATGCCTGGGGCAGAAAACATCACTTTTTAGCACAGTCTGTGGTGGTTTGACCACTGTTGCCCCCAGCCCTCAGGTACTTTGCTGTTATTCCTTGAGAGATGGGTAAAAATCTGAAAAATAAGCATTATGCTTACAGCCTTTTAAGCACGTTTCTGGTACGTGCTTGAAACATTTGGGAACTGACTTAGGCTGTGCTGTTTTTAGCTTGTCAGGAGAATTCCTCACCCTTCATGGTTTGGGTGGTAAGACTTGGGATGCCTTGCACAGGAAGATGTGGAGCAAAGCTCTCCACCTGCCCCAGCCGTTAATTATTGCTCTTTAGAAATAATTAACTCAGGGCTGTTGATGCTGCCAGCCCCATCCTGGCACCAGAGGAGCTCTCCCTGGGCCTCACAGTGTCGGTTTCTGTGCAGACAGCTCTGAAGCAGCACTGCCTGTGTGTGTCACCCCCTGCTTCCTCCTCCTTAGAAATTCCTGTGGGTTATTTACAGGGTTTCATTTCCACCTATGAAATTGCAATAGGAATTAAAAAGATGATTTCAAACACCTTGTTTCCTTCCTCTTAACACTCTCAGGGGTGTTGGTTGTTGGAAATCATTAAATACTTGACTGAACTAAATGCTCTGAGTATTGTCTGAATACTTCTGCCTGACTTTTTTTTCCTCATGTAAATGTTTTCCTCCCTTTCCTTTTTGTCAGTTATCCTGTAAATAGATTACTCAAATATTGTAACGATTTCTTATCCTGAGTTTAGCAGTGATGGTAACAAAAGCTGTACATACCCCGAACCTTGCTCTGTGTGACCATATGTAGAATGTTGGGGGGGGGATATTTTACTTACTCATTTTAAGAAACTGAAAGAAATGCAGTGCTTGCACACTGGGGTGAATGAAGGAAATTGGGTTTTATTTCTGTATTACCGTTCTGATTGTGGAAGAGTTCTAAGGTTTTGTTCCTGCTGTGAGTTATTTCTCTGTGTCTTAGTCATTAACGTAAGCCCAGGTGCAAGGTAGTTGGATACTAATAAATAAATACTGTTGAAACTCACTTTATCCTCAGATTATTTCAGAAATGTTGAATTCTCATTTACACTCAATAATGAACCATATTTAGATAGTATATACAACAGCTGAAGTTTTTATTCAGTGCTCAAATTTAGGGAATAAACTCACCCATTGTCTTTAAAATTAAATTGCTTAAACTAAGTGCTGTCATCTCTTACTTTTATTTTTCAGAGCTTATTTATACTTGAATTATGGTGTAATTATGGCATTTAAGAATGAAATATGGTGAGAGGGTAGATGATCTTTAAGGTCCCCTAAACCCCAAACCTGTGATTTATTCAAAGTTTTGGTGTAATCAAACTTCAGTCACATTCGAAGGAACTTTTGTATTTTCCCTCAAATATTGTAGGTTCTAATATTCTGAAATGTATCTGTTTATTTCTTGATTCTTTGTTTTAATTTTAAATAACATCAAGGCCTCAAAAGGTGCATAAGTGAAGACTTCCTATGTATGTGATTTTGATGATGAGCCACTGGTTTTTCTCAATAGAATACTGAGGCATTATTTATATTATGTTATAATGTAAATACATTTATGTATAAATTTATTTTTAATTGTAACAAATTTTCCTTCCTCAGTTTGAATGTAGCAAAAGTTTGGAGTGAGTGATGCCAAAACCAGTGCTCTCCTCCTTGAATGGCCCAGCCCAGGGAGGTGAGGTGTAGCCCCACAAACCAATGAGTTGTAACATGTTTGATGTATTTTATTTTCAACCTTTTCCTTCTCCCACAAAATTAATTAGTCTTTAAACTGCTATATAACAGAAAATTTCTAAAAATAGCCATAGTGCTCATCCCCTTGACTGCATTTTGTTGAGTATTAGGTATCTCTCCTGGCTGCTCTGTATGATGCTTATTTTTAGGTCCTCTATTAATATCTTCAAAAATATGATGTAAGAAGGCTTGAGACAGTGTTAAATTGGAAAACTTAATTACTATCTTTGTAGTTTTCACTGTTAAATATGAGTAGAAATCAATACCAGTGTTTAATACAGAAAGTTTTAAAGGGAAGAAGCTGAAGTACATGACAGCATTTTTGATATTTAAAAAAGCATGAATTTAAATGAGGGGAAGGAGTTGGTGCTCCCTGGCACTTCACTTACAGGTGTATTTTGCATTATTTGGTAATTTATGTAGGAACCTGCATGGTCAAAATAAGAGTTATTTCAGTTGTCAAATATTGATGAGCTAAACACAATTAATGGAGAGGTTTCCAGCCAAACAGTCCCTGTAGTGCTCTCTGCACATGCAGGATAAAGGTTCTGTAACTATGGTTATTCTCAGCTGTGTATCCTTGACAGTGTTGCAAAACCCCAAGTCTCTTAGAATGATGCGCTCTAGATTTTTTCACCACATTCTGCCATCCTAAAAAGAAAAAAAAAAGTTAATGGGGAGCTTATTAGCCTCTAATTATTTTAAACAGAAATTCTGAAAGTTTTGCTCTCTCAGCAGCAGCAATTTGAGAATGATAAATCACCAAATCACCTTTCTGATGGCAGCATCTCATTTCTATCCAGTAGTTTTCTGCTTTTGTTATGGCAGGGCTCTGTCTGGTGGGACTGGCTGACAGATCCTGAAGGTTCATTTTTGCTGAATATTGAAGGCAGCTGCTGTACATATAAAATCCATCCTGTTATTTCAGCACTGATGAGCATTTATGTTCTGCCCTGCACCTTTTCCTTTTCCACTTACAGAGCTGCCAGTGACATTTTTATCTCAGAAGTACTCGGATCTGGTGCCAGTGATTGTGTGTTAATTTGAGGACAAATAAGCATAAACTTGTTGTTAATAAGTTTAGGATGGAAATTGTTGATCTTCTCGCTGCTGAGAAGCAGTTGTCCAGGAATAGCTTTGTGAAGAGATTAGCAGACCAAGAAACCAAGTGATTTCAATATGACCTTCCAAAAAACTGGTCATGGTTGCCAGCAGGAGCAAGGAGCTGGATTCAATTACCCTTGGAGGTTCCTTTCAGTTCTCTGTTCTTTATTAAGCAGGATTTTGCTCTATTCAGCTAATACTAATACTATTCAGCTAAGTTAATGCCGATCTTGTAAGTGCTGATGATATGAGATAGAAAAAAATTAATTGAAATTAAAATCTTATTATTATAATATAGAAGCTGCTATATTAGTGAAAATACAGAAATACAAGGATACGAAGACAAGCATGAGCTCTAAGGTTTTTACCAGGTTTTGTATTTTTTACCTCCTTACAGGCTGTCACTGTGTCAAAATCTGTTTTGGAGGGGTTTGTTGGTTGGTTTTTGTTTTTTTTTTTTTTTTTAATATGATGCATTTCAGTAATCTTCTTGTAATCCCATGATAAACTGCTTAGTTTGATGGAGAATGTTAGATATTATTAGTAAAATCGTTGGCCCCTGTGAAATCAGTTTCATTTTATGATATGCTTTCAAAGGATGTTCTCTTCACAGCTGTGTGGCTATCCTTGCATTAACCTAATCAACCTCTTTTTGAGAAAGGAGGTATGTCCTGGATTAAATTCTTAAAATCAGGCCATTGGGAACAACACTGGACAATCTGCATGATTTTAAGATGTTTGTGTGTTCTGCTTTCTGACAAACCTATCTTGTTGATGTAATTTTCCTTTTGTTGTTGTCTTGCTGTGTAGACTTTTTTTGGAAGGATTGCACTGGTTATTAAAAGAATTTAACAGCCTTGTAGGCAGGTAAAAGCTGCATATATTTGTCTCTTTCCTGATTGCTTTCAGGTCTTCGAAGCAAGGTAAGTACCTTCCTTAATTTGTAGGACAATTTGGGGCATAAATGTGTCATAAGCTTGTTAAAAACACGTACAGAAGGTGTTGAAAGTCCCTATTTGAAGTAATTTCATATTCATTAGAATACAGCATGCTCCTTAATTCAGCTTTGATGTTTTCTTGCTGATTTTTTTCCCAGTCCTTTCATTTTCATATGCCAAATAGACCTAAAATGAGCATATCCCCCTAGGTATAAAGAAAGGAGTGCTCTCATTGCTAAATTATAGATGTGGGGGGAGGGAGGAGAGTGGTTGTTTGAAGATCCTCTTATTTGTGCAAAAAACACAGATAGGATTTAAACAGTTTGCTGGAGCTTCCCCCCAGTCTTATTTCTTTGCTTTAAGGAATAAATATAAATTTTTAAAAGCTCTTAATTGAGGGAGGTGCAGACACTCCCACCCTTTAGATACTCTGCTGTTTTTGAAACACTCAGATGAAGTGGTATTTGGAAAAATAATTTCCCTGTATTTTCTCCAGCTCTGAAAGGGAGGTCTCAGGAAGAAAAAAAAGTGAACTACCAGGATACAAACTGCTTTCCTTGACTCAGTTTATAAATTGCACACCTTGTTGGCTTTGGGCAAGGTATAGAATTTTACTTACCTGCAGTAAAGTGTCTGCACTAATGGAAGATTTGGCAGCAATTTGCAGCAGAGCTACAGCATCACTTGTGCTCAAGTTCTCCAGTGTAGGAGAGGGTTTGAGTGCTTACCTGGAGTGCCTACCCTGTACTTCAGGTATTTTAGAGAAACTCAACCTATACGAGGATTTAACCCCAATTACAGCGTTAAGCCCTTGCTTTCAGTAGCTGAGGTACATTGATTCCAAGGTTGCCCTATTTTTAGGTTTCTAAGCCTAATGAGTGAGATCCTAGAGAATCTCGAGCTTTATGTAACCCTCTGTTTGGCTCTGTGGGGCTCCTGGGAATGTGCCTGGTGCTTTTTATAAGCAGCTTGCCTCCCTGTAATGGATAGCTGAGATAAATCTTGTTCCTAGAGCGAGCCTGATATTGATGATGACACAAGTGTATGAACAGGGGCTCAACTAAAAATCCATTTTAATTTCAGGCCCCATTAGTGATGCACAGAGAAATCATTATTTGTTAAACAGAAAATAAGGACTGATACCTTTCTGAACCATTTGTGTTTCAAACCCGAAAGCCAGTGTAATAAAACAGAAACATGTTGATTGATCTTCCTCTTTTTTCATTATTTCTTTAGCGGTTTGAAAAATGAATTGGGAAAAAAAAATGAGTAGACTGAGGCGAAAATAAGAAAATGTACTGTGACATGAGATGGGGAGGTCAGGGTGGATTTGTTTCTTCGTTCAAGCTATCATAGTTGTGTTTGGAGCTTGAAATAAATACTAATCCTCAGCTGGTCAGGAAAGTGTAAGTGATCTAAAACAATTCTTAGACGTTTTTAATGTTCTGCAAAGATTTATTCCTTGCCTAATTGAAGACCTCTATGTTATTTAAGATTGTGCTGCCTCCTTCAAATCAGCATTATGTGCAACATCCGTGTAGATTTCTCTTATCCTATCTGGCTTTTCTGAGAAACACTGACCAAATCTTTGGTCTCAGTGTTTTTTTTTTTTAATTCCCGCCATACTTGTTTAATTTAAAAAAGTATAGCATTGGCTTTTCGAGCTATTGAGATAAAAATGCTTCAATTTATCTGAAGTAACCGTTTCTCATTGCTTGGAACAGATCTTAACTAACAGAATCTGAAACACTTGAATCCAAACACTTTTCTGACCTAGCAGAAGTCCTCAAAATGGGAGCAGTCTTAATGACAGCAGGACATTTCAGGAAGGCAAGCTCCCATTAAGGCACATTGAATCATGTAACTGACCTCCAGTTTTCCCTTGTATCTAATGTTTTTCCCTTGAGAGAAACCTTTCAGGGGACACCGTCCTCTCTCTCTCTAAATTACCTCACTTCTCATTGACTTCCAGAACATCTGGTTTCTGTTAGATTCACATTGCACAGCTTTTCATGCACTGCTGAATTCCTGGTGCTGAACTCCAGCATGCAAGACACCGAACACTGTGGGATCCAGCACATGGATTTGGTGTGTCCCTAACAGAAAGGTTACCAGAAGTCCCATCCTTAAAAGGGATTCCTTTTTGCCTGAGAGTTTAGGAACACGTGGAATTAATTCCATGCTGCCTTCATTGAGCCTCAGGGAGGTGTTGCAGTAACTGCAAAGAGTGGAAGTGCCCAAGGGTTAAACTGCTGCAGCCAATAAATTCAGGGTGACACAGGGCTCAGCAGCCAAGTCTTTGTGCAGTCCCTCAGGTGGGTTTTAAAACTTAAACCCAGTTACCCTCCTCTGCAGAAACAAATATTCTGCTTGCTGAGCTTGCTACTTCAAAGGTATTGAATTTGGTATTGCTTCAGTCACTTAAATATGTCCTAAAAGCTGTATTTTGCTCAGGTTCCTTGGTTGCAGAGTTACCACAATAAATCATGGTAGCATTGACAATATTCAGATGTATTAATTTCCCCTGATATAATTTTCTAGCACAATTAAGATCTTTCTTTGAAGACATAATTATGAAAGTCTGGAAACAGCAGGATGCTGTCACGTGTACTTTTTTAATTGCAGGCAGTTTTTGCCCTTTTTTTTTAAAGAAAATAATTGCTGTCTTTTTCATGTAGTTCTGTTGTCAAGAATATGGTCTGTGTCCTTATGGGTACATCAGGCAGTGGTACTGTCATAGGAATGTTTCTGTAGTTTTTTTAATGCTTGAATTACAACTGTATATTTTTCATTCCCTAGTGTCTCTTAAGTGTAAATGTTGTGGTGAAATAATGGGAACAGGGACAAAAGCAAACAAGACAATTACGTTGCTTGCAGCTACATCAGGCCGTGCCATGCTTGGCTGGAATGTCAGTAATACATAAAGTAACACGTAATGACACTTTTAATATGTGCAAGTTGTATAGAAATGTGTGTGGAATGAGAAGAAATACTGCTGCTGTTGGTGTTGCAGCATCATTGCCTCGGCATTCTGATGTTTCTGGCTTTGCCAGTGTTCAAAGAATTTGCCTTTCTGAGCTGACTGAACCAGTGTGATTGTGCTCTGGGGATATTCCTAAATTTAAGTTTTGGCAGCTCTTGCAAGTGCTGAGTATGGGAGTGTTTAGAGCAGCTTATGGGTTTAGAGCAGCTTTAGCCCACGGCTTATTGGTGACACCCTACCCTGGTGCTCACTAACGACAGAAATGTAGAAGTCAAAACTGAGGCCGATAGTGAGGCTAAAAGGCAGCATTCCTGTCTTAGCTGAGAGGTGTTGGTGCCCCAAACGAGGCATGTGCCCTGCTAGTGGTGTCTGACCCTGCTGCTCAGAGGTTTATCAACCTCTTCCTTGGTCCAGATGTTGCTGGAGATAATGCAGCACAGCATTCTACCATCAGCTGCAGCAGTATGAGCTCTTCACTTTATCCAGACACTAATTTTTCTGGCATTTTTGGACATTTTATGCACTGACACAGGCAGTGCTGATACACACTGGTAAGGGAGGTGGTGAATGATCCAAGATTACAACTGAACTGTGTTATTGTGCTCTTGCCAGGCAGCACTGTCCGCAGAAGCTCAAGATTTATCTAACACTGCATTATTTGTGAACATCAGTCAACGGTAGAGTTGTAGTGGGCGGTAATGAAAGTAGAACATGACATTTCTTTTCTTTCCTTTCCCCATCTAATAATCTGACCTTTTGCATCACTCTGCTCTAAAGCAGCTGAGTATTTTGAGAGTAAACTGTTTTCCCCCACCCCCACCTTTCACTTTTCCATGTGAAATGAAGCAGAAATGCAGGTAAGTGGAGCTGGAAGGGACCTCTGGAAGTCGTTTGGTCAGCCTCTACCTTGGATCAGCTTTGAAGTTTTGTTGGTTTGCTCAAGGTCCTGTCTGGTTGGAGTTGGGATATCCCCAAGGGCAGAGCGTCCCTGTTCTGGTGTTTGACTTCCTTTGTCAGGAAATTATTTTTCGTAGTATCTTGGTGGAATTTCCCCTCCTGCACCTTGTGTGGGCCTCAGGTTGAATCAGTTGGCTCCCAGACACTGGCCCAGTCTAATCCTACCGCTTCCCTTCCAGTTAAACCAGTCTGGCACTGAGGGTCACTGGTGGTCCCACGGGCTAAGCCGGACCTGGAATTGATGCAGGGCCTCTGTTTTGTTCCCTGGAGAAGTTCAGTATCCCAGTGCTGGGCTGTGCTCGTGTCCTGGGTAGGTGTGAAAACACAGGGCCCTGTCCCAAGGAAATGGTTTGTAACGAGGATGTGTTCAGGGGTGCCTGATTGGGATCTTTATTTCCTCTCCAGTCCCGGATATATGGTCCAGCAAGCAACCAGTATTATTTCCTGCATGATGTGCCTGGGGGAAAAAAAAAACCCCACTCCAGAAATATCTATTAGTCCTACCCATGTTTCTTTATCTATAAAAACAAACTTTAAAGCTCTTTTCCATTCCTCATGACCTTTCTGATTCTTTTTACCTGGTGTTTTCATTAATTTTTTTTTCCTATAAAGCATTAGTTTAATTTTTTTATTTGTTCTTTGTCATGCTAAAGGAAAGAATTTTTTTTTTCTGTAGTGCTCTGTGACTTTCTAATGGCAGAATTAAAGAATAGTAATTTTTATTAAAGAGACTTGTAGTTTGCTTGTAAACTTTTGTGGCTTCTTCCTGTGTCTTGTGAGCTGTGACTTTATAACCCAAGCAGGGATATGACACAATATTCTGGGTTACATGTTCTGTGTGTTCCCCACCACCACTCCTGCTTGTGTTGCGTTATTAATCTCAAGGAAAATTCAGAGTTTGCTGGGTTTTTGGTGTTGGCCCAGTGATTGAATTTTATTGGGCTGTTGAGAAGAACATAATATCCTTTGGCCACTTGTTTCCAGTTGAAATGAAGCAGTGGGGTCTAGCTAGAAATGTATTTTCCATATGAAAGAAAGAATTTTTTAGGAGATAGAATAAGCAAACTGTTAAAAAATGACAGAACTGTTATAAAGGTGTCAAATTTCTGGTTTATCATGAGAATTTTGTTATCTGAAAATTTTAGGCAAAAGATTTAGTAAATCTGTGGCCTCCCTGTATTAGATCTGTGACAGAAGTGTTGGCAGTGTCTCCTTTTGCGCTAGCTGGCATCGTTTTCCATGAAGCTGGACAGAAAATATCCTAGGGGTTATATTGAGCCAGGCTGGAGCTTTAGGCTGCTGTTTCATTAAAAACACCACCCAGGCTGCTCTTGCAGCCACACCTGTATTTCTGGGAGCTGCTTCTCTATGCAGCCTGTTCTGAAAACATCCCCTTGTAGCTGCTCACTCGTACACTGAATTTCACTGTGCAAAAGTCCTTTTTCATTCAACATCAGAATTTCTCTCCTGCAATGCACGAGGTGGGGGAGACAAAGGAGCTCTCACTGCTTGTAACTCAGATGACTCATGGCTCAGTATGTGGGTTCAAAATGCTTTGTAGAGACACTGTCTTTGGTGGATCCATTAAAAATACAGGATTATGATCAAAGCTTCATTCAGTCATCTCCAAGAAATGGCAGAATTTTCAGATGCAATTAGAGCACGAGCTCATATTCTTTTGTTCGTGTTTGTTTCTTGGAAATGGATCAAGATTTTGATAAATTCACTTCTCTGCCTTCTCTCCTGCATTTTACTAAAGAGTTTCATTGCTTCCACTCACCTCAGACCTCATAGTGCACAGTGTCAGCTGGGATTTTTGATGCCCTGAATAATCAATACAAACTGCATTTGCTAAATTATTTCTTTAATGAAATTAGATGCACATTCTTTCCATCTCTTGTACATGAGCTTGGAGCAATACATTGAAGCTGAAATTAGTAGGAACTTCAAGTAATGAAACTGTTGTTCACACTTCCCAGGTAGGCAGTACTTAAGACAATTTTTTTTCTTTTGTCTTTATGGTTACAAATCTATGGTTAAAGGTTCTATTTTTCTAGCTAAAGAGTAGCAGAATCTTTCCTTAAGAGAAAGAAGTTATTCTCTCTGGTCTTCCTCAGCTCTTTAAAAATGTTTGGCAAGAAATGCCTGTATGTTGCCCAAATTATCCTTAAATATTAAACTGACTTAATTTTAAGGCAGCCCAAAATTGAACAGCCATCCTTATGTTTTTGTATGGTATAAAAAGCATGGGAAGGGGCTGCCCAAGGAGGTGGTGGAGTCCCTGGAGGTGTCCAAGGAATGCCTGGATGTGGCACTCAGGGCTCTGGGCTGGATGACAAGGTTGGGATCAGTCACACCTTGGAGGGCTTTTCCAGCCTCAGTGGTTCTGTGATACTGGTGTTACTTTCAGTGCAGAGATGTGGTTTTGCCCATTCACAGCTGCTTTTCCCCTTTAAAAAAAATTTATTGTAGCAGCAATTGTTTGCCTCCTTACATGCAACAGGAATAATTCCATTTTGTGTAAGAAAGCTTTGGCTTAGTAATCATTCACAAGGATGTAATTAGCCATTGTTAATTTATTAATATTAATATTTAATTGAATTTCATAATAATTAAACTACCAGTCGTGTCTTAGCTATCCTGTGATCAATCTGCCAACACTTAAACTTTTTCCTGCTTGATTTTCCTTTTAGTACATTCCAACTAACCTTTAGGATTAATTAGTAGTGAAAAAATGGTTCTCCCGTAGCTTAGCAGATGACTTTGCACGTGTGTGTGTGTGTGTCTTCCTGGTTCCACCCTTTCCATTTCTTTTTATATCTAAGCAACTCTGAATGTAAAGCTGTCTTTTTTTAAATTTAAGAATACACAATGCTGTGGCTTCTGTTCTCTGCAAAAATGACCTTTCAGTCCACCATCAGATTAGAACCTTCTTTTGGTTTCGTTTTTGAAAATATAAAGCAAAGAAAAAAATGTCTTCTTAACAAGCAGAGTAGACTGTGTGTTGGGATAACTTCCAGTGGTAATGACCACTGGAGATGTAGTTGAAGTTAGCACTGGAATTAGATGTACTAGAGGATAATATTCTCTGGCAAACCTACCGGTAGAATTTTGGCAAAGTTCTCGTTTGTCAGCACATTTTTGCTGCATTGACTGTGACCAAATTGCAGTGTATAAATCCCGAAAAGGTTCTTTATTGTGGAGTACAAATACTCCTCAATATTAAAGATATGCATATTCAGAAACTATATCCTCTTGGTTCTTGTTATATTGAGCTAAAAGCCTTGGCAGAACTGTTTCTTGAAAATTTCCATTACTGGGTTTCGGATATGGACTTGCTGCTCACTTACAGCTCTCTTTAATGACAAACACAACTTGGAAATGGCTTAATTGGATTGTCTGCTTAATAGCATTAGGATTGTTGTGCTGGTTTAGCTGAGCTCTAATGGTCCTTTGCTGGTTAAGAGATCAGTAAAGCAGTAGAATGCAAAGAGAAACTTTAGATTGGAGGGAACAGTCTTTGCTCCTCAGAGAACTGCTGCCCTTGAATGAAAAGAAGGGGGCTGCTGAAGAAAACACTGAATATATTTCCTCTCTCGTTTGACTCAGTTTAGTGGGAATGCTTTATTACTGCTTCATGACTGGTTCAACAACTGCACATTTCAGTTTCTGGTCAGCCCTGAGGTTTGGCACAGACAGCTGTGCCAGCACAGAGAAGATTTTTTGGTTCTGTTTGCAGTCTTGGTCCTACAGCTTTAAAAGTGGATCTCTTAGACAGTCACAAACCCCTGGGAAGTGGGAGAATAAACTTCTTGGTGCTTCTTGACACTTTCAGTAAGTAATTTCTGAAAATACAAATTTTGCCAAGGCCCTCATGTATGGAGAGAAGAATCAAAGGAATAAATAACCAAGTGTCCTAGTGGAGAGAAACGTTAAATTAATTTTGTAGGCCATGGCTTTTAGACATTCTTTATTGAGCAGAAGACTATGGATTGAGTTTGTGTGGGGAGTTGTGTTGTTTAAGATTTCTTCTGGCTCTCAGGGAGTTTCTGCAAATTGTTTGAGATGTCTGGTTCTCCATTAGTTCAATGTCCAGAGAATGCTTCATTGGTCCTCCTCTTTAATGTGATAACAGGAGACTTCTTGGGCTGATAAAATACTCCTTTGTTACAAGTATATAATACATATTTAACAAAATTCCAAGAAGCAGATGGCTAATTAGATAGCTTGGTGATGCTAAGCTGATCATATGTTCCAGCTCTAAAGAAAAATTTAACAAAGCTTCATTTGAATATTTTGAACAGACTTACATAATGTTTTCTAGTTAGTATTAGGTAAGGTGAATGCTGTTGGGATTGTCCACACTGATGTGAAAAGACATCAGAATTCTGTTCCCTATTGGATTGGGGTTATTTGGTGTTTGGCAGTGATTCTCTTTCTTGAGTAACACCATCTAAAGGGGGGTTTGTGGTTATCATTTCACTCTGTGCATCTTCTCATTACCACATCCAAAGTGAAATCAGGTAAATACTAAATATACGTGGAAAACTTCACTACTTTTAGTAACGTTTCTACCTTGATGATGAAATTCTAAGGCATTATATCATTAGAATAACTTGGTTTTGTGTGGTGTCTTTCTGACTGTATGCCAAGTTGTTTTCGCAGTTAAATTCAGGAAAAGAAAATACTACAAGAAAGTTATGAATAAAAATACTTAGAAAATTATAAGGCAAGGAGAAAAAAGGATATTACAAAACGGTGTGAAATTCTTATTTGAAAGTGAATTGAATAACTTCACAATGGAAATTTAGGGAAGACAGATATTTCCCCAACAGTGAGTGTGTTGTGGAAAAGATGAAGTCGTATAAGAGATGTGTTTAAAAGGGAAGAAAGAATATCCAGTTAGATAAGTAGGGAAAAGGAATTCTAAAGGTAATGACAGGCAGCTTTGTAATTGGATCTGGGAATGGAGAAGACATTCAATCGCTCATAAGCTTGTTCTGAAGAATTTTGTTTCCTGAGACTGATGATATTTTATGGTGCCATAGCTGACTGGATTAAATCCTATTGTATTTGTTACAAAGGTGAACTGAGAACACTTCCTACACAGCATCATGGGCCACAAGAGTAATTTTCTATGGAGGCCAGAACTTAGGAAAGGTTTTCTCATATAACTGATGTGAAGAAATCAGCAAAAGTTCTCCTCCCTTTCCCCTTCCTCCTTTTCATGATCACACCTTTTCTTTTCAGTCTCAGGCTTGATAAGCGAAATGAAAGTGGTGATTTGCATTGTTTCCAGTCTTGCAGAGGCAAAAAGTATAAAATACTTGATAATATCTCTGTGTTCATTAGCCTGATGTGCAGTTTTTAAAGGCTTTTTGCAAGACAAATTAAAATTTAGACGTTTAGAATGACCTCAGAAAAAAACCAAGCTACTCTTTCCTTGCAATCCAGTTGCTCGTCTGCCTCTCCACAGAAGATTTTCTAAATTCCAGCCTCAAAAGAAGGGAACACTGTTGACACACAAATTAGTGCTGTATTAACACTTCGGATTTCATTTAAAGTCGTCTTGTCTAGACAGGGTCAGGAGCGTTATTTGCAATAACCTCCCAGCCTTACTTTTTGGTGCCAGGTGACTGAACAGGGCTGCTGCCGTCCTGTACAGTGGGGCATGGCTTGGCTCTTCTGAACCACACATGAGGAGAGGGAGAAGATATTTGCCTCTCTCTTTTAACTGATTTCCTCTATCCCTCTCCAACAAGCTGTCAGATTGGAATGTTTGCCCTAGTTTTCTTTGTCATATGTAGAGGTAGTGGGTTGGCTGTTCAAAGCTGGCAGGAATCAGCAGATTTTCTGCCAATAAGGAGAATTCAGATGCCATAGATGCCTTAGAATACTGGGGGAAGCAGTGGGATTCATGCTCTGAATTGCATTTATAGGGCAGTCACCGCCCAAGTACTTGGACACTGAAGAGTTGTTTTTCCATATGGAACTTTCACTGTATTATTCTCTGTAAATGTTAAGCCAGTGGTTCTGTAACATTTCCTAATTCAGTTATAGTTCCATAATTCATTGAATTTGGTTTTAGCTATCATCTAGAAATGACTGAAAAAAAATTCCCTTACCATTCAAACAGACTCCTATATCCTAATTTTACACGAACTCAGCACTGGTGTTTTTTTCACAAAAGAACAGATTGGAGTTAGAGGAACAACGTGAGTCCACACAAAACAGACAAGACTGGCTCAGCACTGATTCCTATTTGCTCCTGCTACCTTGGAAACAAAGGATGGCATGACAACAAAAGCAATTCAGAAAGAAAGGTTAAACCTCCAAAACATTTGAAATGTGTTCTTGTGGGGAAACTCCTCCTTAGTGTTTCAGGATGGATTTTCAAGTTTTAGTGTACGTAGATAAGAATTGTCTGTTTCTCTGAACCTCATTTTAGGCTGAAATCAAGACTTCTAACTAGAAATATAAAGAGCTGATTTTAATGTATCAATACTTGAAATACTAAATTTGAAGAACTAAAGGAAAAAGGTCTGAGGTCTATCTGCAGCTAAAAATAATTTTTAGTCTGATCCATTCAGAGGTTTTTCTGGAAATTTTTGGTCAAAAACTTAATGAAACCAAGTGTTTTAGAATCTTGTATGGATGGAATTAAAGGTAGGGGCCATAACGATTTGGGGTTGTAGTCCATCAGTGTTCTTAGCCAAGTTGCTGCATTTTTTCTTGGCCCTGCAGTGCTCTGAGGTCAGCATGGCACAGCAGTGAGGATCACACAGCTCGTGCTGCACCTGGGGAGAGGTTCTGGAGATTGTGTTCATCCTTCTGGTCCTTCTGTGTCCTGAGGGGCCTCCTACCTGAAGCTGGGGACAGCAACCCCCATACCCTGGCCATGAGCATACAATTAATGTTCTTGGAAGTGTTTGGGGTTTTTTTAAATTATTGTTTTCTGGTTTTACTTGTACTGCTCCCTGTTTTATTGTTCAGATCTCTGTTCTGCAGTTGTCTGCCTTGATTTCCCTAATAACCCAATTTATCCAGGGTAAGGATACTAAAGACAAATATCAAAATACATCAGAAATCAAATGCTTGAGCTCACATTCAGAATGGGCTCTCTGTAGAAGGGAGCAGCATAATAGCTTTCAAGAAAAATGGAATTTTAAACATTTATTTTTATAAGAAGTTCACTTAGGTAGGTGTAAGATCCCTAGTTCATTGACACTGTTTTGCTGTTTGGTTAGGTCATTCAAAGGCTATGCCAAAAGACGAAAGAAAGGAGGTATTTATGTTTTGAATAAACAGTTCTGGTGTACTTTCAAGGTCTCTTTATTCATGCTGAGGCAGCAGTGAGGTGAACAAACAGTGTTTGCTTCCCTTTTCAGTTCATCCTCCAGAAGGGCTTTTCTTATTTGGTTGGGCTCTTTCAGTGCAGTCACCCAGCAACTTCCAAGGGCCTTTGACTCAGGCATGAATCTCTAAATGCAAAGCCAGACAGGAAGCAAGGGTCCTTAGAAAACCAAAATGGAGAAACTGCGAGTCCTGAAGTTCTGCTGCAACTCAGTAACGAGCCATTAGAATTGTACTTTAATTCTTAAATACACATTTCCTATAAGGACCAAAAACTTTAAGTTGTTTTTTTTTTTTTTTTTAAAGCCATTTTCAAATTACCACCCTACCAAACATAGTTTAGGAACCATGCACATGTTACAATAGTACATCTCTCCATATGTCCACATCTTTTACAAATTAGGATAATCTAATACTAAAATACAGGTTTAAACTTCCCAAACTGAAGGTAGAAAAAAGTTTCCAGCAGGAAACCCTTGCATTAATTTGATTCTAATTTTAACAACTACATCTTCATACTCCAACGAGCTTTTCTGCAACTGTCAAAAGGAAATTTTCTTTTTATTGCCACACAAGAGTGAAGTACTATAATTCAAAAGATAAAATATATTCCAGGTCGATTTTAGCAGACCTCAACCTGTATTTAGAAATTGAAAGGAAAGAAAGGGAAAAGAATGTCAAAAGTTAAACAGAAAATGTAGGAATTATTATGGTACATAGGGTCTCTCCTGGAACTGGCACAAGCTGCACTCCACCAATAGTTCATTTTAAAATTTAGTCATGATCATCACTTGGATGGTTTTGTGGGGAATTCTTTTAAAAAACACAGTAAATATGTCTATTCTGCCCATTTGTCCATATTTGGGAACATTTGAATGTTCCTTCTCTAAAGTAGTATACTATGCACACTAGAAAGGGCATTTGTTACCTTTTAGGTATAGTAAGAAATTATCAAGACTTAAAAACAAGACTTTTAGGTATAAATGCAAGACTCTGAATTGTTAAAGAAAACAAACCAAAATTTTCTTTAACTCCTCTGGTTTTCATCAAGGCATTTCTAATCTAAGGGGCTCCCAGTGCAAGGAGCTTTTATTTGTCCCCGTGGCTGTACCTGTCACAGCAGCTTGGCATTTTGCAGGGAACTAATAATGGAAATGGCATTCTGCTGGAATCTGTCTGCCCCACACAGCAAGAGCATCCAGGGCTTCAAGTCCATCACTTCAAGTACATTTTTGCTGTTTTAAAATTCAACCCACATGCACTGGACTAACATTAAATTGTTTGGGGTTTTTCCCTTGCTACATCTGGGGAGACGACGGTGGTTTCATTCTCCCACCCAGCAAAATTCACCCTGTTAACATCCTCTGCAAAGTGATGACTTTGTGGTCAGAACTTGGAAAATGCTTGAAATGTCTCTCAGTCAAAGTTGTAATAGTTCTGTTCCCTCAGATCACTGAAGTGTTTCATATATTTGTGGAAAGGGAGAAACCTCAAGAGTAGTTCCAGCCTTTTCTCCCTGACACTGAACTAAACCATAAATATCCTTTGGTTACTTGGATCTCTTTGTCAGCCCTTCTTTTCTTACTCAACCGTTGAAGCATTCAAACTTCACATATTTCGGATGGAACTTCTTTAGAATAATGTTTAAAACAAGTTTTTTACTGGAAAATTACTGAAAAAATGTTCATTTTAATCTATAGTGGAAATAGTTAAAAAGGGAACTATATTAGTCATTAACACCAACCACATTTTACAGAAAACCTCCTTTTTTAAAAAAATTATTTTTGGCATGCATTTCTTCACAGTGCTTCCCACTGTAATTGTTCTGTTAAAATGCCATTTTATTAGACCAAAAACAAGAATTCTTTGAAAATATCTTTACTATGTAGCACCTAGAATCTGGCTTCAAGACTTGCTGCTTACAAACTTCCTGCTGCCTGACGTTGAACTGAGGTGGGGAAAAATCCTGCATCCAGCCAGATCCATGGCAGGACAGAGCTGTCAACAGAAGTCATCACTGAACTGAATTAAATGACGAGATTTAGACTGGGATATAACCACCAGGAAGGCTCCTTGTGTTTTGGTTACAGACCTTGTTTATATTTTCCCTGGATCATTCTTAAAACTGATCTATTACAGGTGAAAATTAAGTTCAGAGTTCATCTTAATAGTTTGAAAGTTCAGCTTAGGAAGCGAGAAAAATCCCCAGAAAAATAGAAATGTAGAACCCTCCTCTAGTCTAAATGTCCTGTTGATACCCTGATATAAAAGATCAGCCACAGCAAGTAGAGGTTTGCTGCCTGAATGTATTCATTTTAGAGGAAAATGGTAAGGGAAAAATGAATACATTTTTGAGAATGTGGTAAGGGAAAAATTACAAACATGAAGAGGCAAAGGATGGTAGGAGTCATATTTTTCCAGGAAATTACTTAACTGGTGTGAGAGAGGATCATTCATGATGGGACTCGGGTGAAGGGAAATACACAACTCTATATTCTGCAGTCAAATTCTTTCTCAGTCTGTTGAGGGCCATGAATGAAACATTCATACTTTGAATGAACATGTTGTCCCTGAAGACAGTCATGTTTTGAGCAGAATAAAAATAGTAGTTGAAAGAATGGAAAAGAGTATCAAGTGCATTAAGCAAAGGAACAAAAATTTCATGCTACAGAGCAGAGCTGATTTCAAGTTTTTGTTATAATACAGCTTTGGGAGGTTTTCTGTTGCACTTTCTGTGTTGCTGGAACAGGCCCATAAAGTCCTAAAAATGAATTTTAAAAAAGAATAAAAAAGAATATTTTGGCAGCCAAGTCACTCTGCTGCCACAAAGCACGCACTGAGGGAGGATAATTTCTGCGCCTCAGACTGAGGTGAGCTGCTATTCCATCCTCAGGGCTCTGGGTTCTTCTTCCCTGTGTTGCCCAGATTGTGCAACAGTAAAGTCCTCATGCTTTCTTTTAGTTTGAGACCTGGGAGAGTTTTTAAATGGAGTTTTCAATTACTGTTTCTGTTGGGCATTACGGAGAGAAGGGATTGGAATACGAGGTTAATGCTATGACCTGCTGATTGCTTTTTGTAGAAAAGCCTGTTATTCAAACTGGAAATTCCACAGGGATAGAAGTACTGAGTAAGTGACCCACGATACACAGTGTACACTGGACCTCTATTATCTTTGTGATACAAATGATGTATTAATAGTTTAAATGATTAAAACAAAATTACATTAGCAGGAAGTAATCAGTGAAATGCATCCTTACTTAAATCTGCTAAATCTACTAATACTTTTTTGGCTTTTAGTGCTCACTGATGCAGCAGTGTAAATTTGATGCAGCATGCAGTTCAAAAGCTTCTTAGGCTCTTTTAATCTTAAAACCATGAAATGATGCAACTGCCCAATGCGTTGCTTCATTTGAGGGACAGGTTCCTTGCTTTAAATGAAGACCTATCACATGAACACAGATTTCCATTTGGAATCCAAAAACTGCATTGCTAATGTGTGTAGTGCCTGGCTGCTCTCAGGGTTTGGGCAGCCATACAAAGAGAAAATACATCAATTCTCCTCATGAAAAACAGTAAGAGCAGAAGTTACACCACAACCTCTGGCTCCATTTTATTTTCATCTTGGAATTTCTATGCCGAGCACGGTCAGACAGTACTGGTTTGTGAATTTGTAAATTTAAAGGCAATTTGTAAATTTGAACACTTCTGAAAATTGTTAAATTTCCCCTACCTGAAATTGTTGAATATTGATAAAAAGGTACATGTAAGTTGAACTTATTTCATTCATGCTAACCTAGTATATTGTATAAAAAGGTCTAAGTTTCATAGGTAACAGCCACTACCTTGTCTAGTAGCCAAGAGCCCAAAATCTGAAGTTCTGAAACATTTAGACTTCCTGTGAGTCCTGTTAAGCCTGTGGTAAGTGCTGCACAATAACTCAATACCAGAGAACACGGAGTATCACCAATTTTCATTAAATTCAGAGATATCAGTTAGAAAACTTAATGGCAAAGCTTGCAACCAGGAAAAGTTAGAGTATATTTTATCAGATAGAAAAGAGGCAATTAAGACATCATCTGGGTCAATGAATGAGTCTAGACATACTAACAGCCACCGGGGAATTTGCATCTATTCTTCCAGTGTGCATAATATTGCCAGAAACCAGTCCAAAAAGGGAAGGAATGAACTGAAAAGGCTGAAAGTCAGTGTGGTCTATTTATAGGGGACTTTGGTTTGCCTGTCCTTACACACACTCGGGTCCTAAATGAGCTCCCTGCAGCTCCCTCTGTGTTTGGAGCGAGGCCTCAAAGGCGCTGTGGTCAATGCCTGAGCCCTCGCTGTGTGGAAGGAGGGCGGCACTCAGACTCCAGAACAGAGAGAAAGCAGTTTTTAACCTCAAACCCCAGCACAGAAATCTTCAGTGAGCGTGGTGCTAATGGAGGCAGGAGGCACAAGGCAGAGCATCGGTTCTTGCTTGGTCCCAGCAGCAGCACAGGGGATCCTCCTGGCTCAGGGCAGAGCCAGGCACAGTATCCTCAGCCAAGCAGCAGGAGCTGGCTAGGGGCTCAGTGCATACACAGATTATCCTATTAATTTAAACCTTATTTTATTTTTTCCAACCTCTACCATGAGATTAATCTGCTCACATTTAAATGCCAACGTTGTAAATGTTACACTGAGACATGTCTTGGATCCCTTTGTAGCCTGTGGAGAGGAGTGAGCTCTGCTCAGATGTGATTAATCTCATCCTAAAGAATTTTTTTTAAGAGAGTAGTATCCATCTTTTCTAATTGGGGCGTTTTCCACATAATGCAAGCAATTTATATCAGGATGAAGCACTGCTTTTAACAGACATGCCTGCTTCCCTCCACTGATTACAAAGTCGTGAGCTCAAACAAATACAACCTCTGTTCAATGTCTAAACGTGCACATGGCATAAATCCCACTGGTGCTCATTTACAAACCTGTAATAATTGGTCAAGTCAAGACAGCTCCCCCCTCCTATGATTGCTGAATCATAATGCTCCAGCCAGGAAGGAGAACAATTTTATTTACAAAGAAATGTCAGCAGTAAATAAGGGAGAAACCAAGTCGTGTGTTGCTCAGCAAAAGTGAAAACCTGGCTTTCTGTTTTGACAGTGTCCATTAGCTGAGCAGGGAGAGCTCTGTTCACGTGGTGTTTGGAGGAGCTGGGATGGCATTAACACAAATTTTTTTACACCAGTGTGAGCACTGTGCACAGGAAGCCATCACGTGAACAGAAATGCTTTTTCCTCTTAAAGCAAAACAAGCTTTATTGTAAATTCCTTGCTAACAGAATGATAAACATGTACAGCATTGCTGGAAGTAGAGTTTAAATGCACAAAGTATGCTGGGAAGGGTCATTCACTGAGAAGGCTGAAAGTCTCTTGAGGATGCTGAGGCTTTAATAATTCCTGAATCAAATTGAATTGCTACCCTGAAGTAGGAATAATTTTCCCCATGGAAGAGATGGTGTGGGGTTTCATTTTTGTCGGGTTTTTTTGCCATAGGCCATTTTTAAAACCCTTTAACCAAGTCTTACACGTAAGATCCTGAAATGAAGATGCCAACAGAAAGCATGACAGGCCAATTTGTATTGTACAAAAGTTCCTGAAAACAAGCTAAAATCTGCATCTCTGTAAATCAGAACAGTGTGTGCCAGCTGCTGTCAAAACAACACAAGTATAATAGAAGTTTGACAGGTTTTGGTTGCATCTTACTCCAAAAAACGGAGCTAGTTAATGCACAACATAAACTGCTACAAAGTTAAACTCTTACTTATGCTGGGTTTTTTTGTTCATATTTGTTTTACATCAAATGACTAATTTACAAGTGCTATGAAGTGTAAAGAGCCAGTATTTTGATCCACATGGGGTTTTTTTGAAGGCGTAGGTCTGGTTCTTTTCATTTTGTTTTGGTAATGAGTCCAGTGAACTCGCAGTATCCCATTTGTCACTAATCCACATCAGCCTCCTTTTTTTCCCCTCTCTGCAAGGTTTAGTGATTCACCGACTCTTGGAAGGGAGCAGAACCCAGCTGGCAATGCCTTGTGGCAGGAGACCACTCATCTAATCAATGTCCTTCCATATTCCTTATATTCAGCATGTACTTATCAAATCTGTTAACAGCAGCACGCCATGAATTTCCTGATGCAGCTTTGTTTGACAGCAGTGGTGAAAGGTCATCTTTCCTGGTAGGATTTGGGGAATAGGAGCTTTTTGAGGAAGCATTTTCTTGCAGGGGGCAACCCTGAGGGCCCTGCAGTGCTGGCTCCCATCTGAACTGAAGGAAAACAGTTGAGTGTGTGCCAGGTTTAGATTCAGGTGAGACATTAGGAGGAAATTTTTGAAGGGTGGGGAGGGCCTGGCACAAGGTGCCCAGAGAAGCTGTGGCTGCCCCTGGATCCCTGGAAGTGTCCAAGGCCAGGTTGGACGGGGCTTGGAGGCCCTGGGATAGTGGAAGGTGTCCCTGCCCATGGGTGGATGAGATGATTTTTAAGATCCTACCCAACCAAAACCTTTCCATGATTATTTGAGTCTATGTCCTGTGGAAAGGCTTTCTTTGCTGTATTAAGCATTAGGAATATGTGTTGGGATGAAGCTTTGTTTCATGCAACCTGTACAAGAACTTGACACTTCTTATAAATATCTTGCCATTAAAATAGGTTTGGGTTTTTTTTTGGTCCTATTCATGACAGCAAAAATGGAATTAATGGAAGAGCTAAAGGAGAGCTGAATAACAGATTCAGCTGGAATTTCTTAGTCATGTAAAATGTTCTTATTAGATTAAAGTATTAAAAAATCCCAAAAAGCTCAGAGATTTGCATTTTCCTTTAATGGGTTATTTTGAGCTTCCATTGAAGCAGATACACTTTCAGCAGATTGACTTAAATGCCAGTTGGGTAATAGAGCAAGAAGAAAAACCATAATCTTTTTCTTTGGAGCAGAGAGTCATTCAAAGCTGAAATATGACTAATTACCACAAGTGAACTTGTGATACCCCTTGCACTTGTTAATAGACTTACTGTGTTAATGCCTCTGTGAATGGATGTAAAACCCAAACAAAGAAAAAAAGCCCTTTTTGTATTTTTAAGACATAAATACAATCTTTTGTTGTCCCTCGCAAACAAAAAAATAAATGTGTGAAATATCAGTTTACATCACACAGTAGTAGTTTAAAAGAAAACTTTAAAATTTTTGTGGCTTTTCTGTAAAAGCTTAACATAACTGAAATAGTTTAAATTGCTTAAAAAACTCTGTTTTAGAGAAATGGGAATGTGCTGTGAGAAGAATGAAGTTCCATTATGCAGCAGGGAAATGAACCATGAATTCCTGATTACAGCAATACCTGGCATTACTATTATCAGTTGTAGTGTCAGCTGTTGCTTAGCAGAAGTATGTCCAAGAAGAAAATGTAAAAAAAACCTTTTAATTCTGCAGTTGAACCTTCAGGAAGTGCAGAGAAGGGAGAAATCTGAAGGCATGGCAAGGAAGGAACTGGGCTCTGTCCTCAGCAGGGTCAGTGCAAGCTGTCAGTGCCACACGTTTTAAAAATAATAGAACACATTCTTTCTGTTCATTGTTTTTTGTTACTCATCTTCAATTTGTTCCAGATTCTGAGTCACTTTCATAAATCTGTTTTTAATGAGTTTTAGCCACTCAATGAGTTTCAGAACAAATGCACCCTTTGGGTTTTTAGCTGTAGAAATCCTCACCAACCACATCTCCTGTAACTGGGGCAGCCTAGGATTCAACAATTAGTTAAACAATTAATACCAAGTCCGACCTTTGGCTCTAGAGGTGTATGATGTTAAAGGGCAAGATGTGGCTGGGGAAATGGGGCAAAATCCCGGATAGGAATTTTCCTCTGTGATTTCTGTTGTGAAGATGCTGAATCTTTGGTGAAGGCTCTGGTGTCCTTCCGCAACCCAGGTCAGCTGCTCTAACCTGGAAGGAGCCTGGCCCCACCCTGGAGCTGCAGGTCAGGCATTCCCTGGCTGATTCCTGCACACCAATCCTTTTCTGGGCAGTGACTTGGACTATTTTGCTGCATCAGCATAAAAGCTGTGCTAATGTGCCCAGGAGGGAATGCTTGAATAAGAACATGCCTTTGTGCCACTCATCCAGGAGTGTCTGCAAAAGGAAGGGTCTGGTCCAGGGCAGGAATGAGCAGCTGGGGAGTGGGGCAGGCCCCAGAAATGTTTCCTTCAGCAGAGCTGCTGCTTTGTGCCCGTGTGAAGCAGCTATGGAACCACAGACTAACACTCCCTTCTTCAGCAGTTTGACAGGCTGAGGTTGTTTTTAGCTTGTTTTCTGCCCATCAGGCACAGTCACAGGAGACTTCTTTCTGCCCTGAAACTGTGAGTTTTGGATGTTGTAGCTTTGCCCTCCGATTTGAATGGCTGTTTTCACCCAGACTGGTGAAGAAATTAATTTTCTAAAGCAGCTTTCTATGGAAGGAGTCTGGCTGCAGTCTTTTGTGACCTCTCACATTCTCTCCCTCTCTCCTGGCCATTTGCCTAAGACAGTTTAGTCCCGTCTGCAGTCCCATTCTCCACTGATTTTAGGAATGATATATTTGCAAATTAGTCATGACAGCTTTAAAGCAAAGTTCCAGCTACAGTGAAAATCCACGGTGCATCCAGGTATTAATGGACGTTTGATCTCTTCTCTAGTAGTTTGTTGATTTGTGTGATACTATTCTGCGTGTGGGATGCACTTGTTCAAACTTGGGAGCCTGAACTTACTTGTACATTTATCATACTCCTTCAGCATAATTCATGCAGAATTTGTTTGTATGCCACTTGTAGCCTCCTGGAATTTGTTATTTTCCATCCGCATTTCTAACAGTGTCACATTGTTTATGGAGAGAACTTGCAGTTTCCCATAAATCACTTGCTTTCATACAGTTTTACTGCATTATTTTATTCCATTTGTGAAGGATTTAAGCACCCTGCAGTGTGCAGCATTACAAGGCATAAAGTGATTGAAAATAAAAACTATTTTTGGCTGAAATAAAGGAATATTCACCATCAGAAATACGAAACAGCATTTAAGTGTGGGTGAGATGTAATGAATGAGCTGCATTATATAAAAGGGTGTTACTCAGGCTATTAATTATAAGGACTTAAATTCAAATCTTGCAAGGGAAAAAGTGGCTTTTTTATCTTGCTCCGAACTAGCCACGGAATGATCTGTTTTTCCAAACTGAGGTCTAAGGAGAAACATTGCCAAGTAGAGGCATTGATCCATTAGAACTGGACATTTAACACTGAATATCTGAATTCTGTTATTTGGGAAGCAGGAGGTGTGAACACATAGGTAGGAGCTCTGAGGAAACTGCTGAAGTGGGGTGACTTGCCCCAGTCTCCCTGGATCATGTACCCTGTCCAATAAACCTTGAGGTTTTGTCCTGCTTTCAGTTTTCTTCTTTTCCTATTGTAACTGCCTGGACTTTAGAGCCAAGAACTCGGTCCCCCTGAAGTGCTTTAATTTTGGTCTCTGTGTCTTTTCACTACGGACTCCTGGGATCTGCTCACCAGTGCTGCTTACACATGTTCTTTGCCACGATTTTTTTTTTTTTCTTGCATTTGTGGTTGTGCCCTTGCACACATGGACACAGTTCTCCTCCCAGAGGGGTTTGGCCATGTGGCACCTGGCTGGCAGCAGCCCTTGAGCTGTGCTGCCCTGCAGGGCCGTGCCCCTGTGTTCTGTCAGTGACTGACTGCTCCCAGATGTCACTTTGGGGCTGCATGCCAAAACAAGTGCCTGGGTTCTGGTGGTTGGGGTTTTTTTTCCTTCTTTCCCCTAACTCACTGAAGTCTGGGAGAGTGCTGCAGTTAAGCAGAAAGCCCAGTGATACATTTCTGACATGTATTTAATTCTTCCTGCAAAAAAATAGGCCCCTTTTAACTTATCCTCAGACCTAGCAGGGTGATTTATATGAACGCCTCTAGCAGTGACTTATCACTTAAAATGGATACATCCACTAGTACTTTTATTAGTTCTGGAATAATACGAGATCTCAGGCACCCACAAGTGTATTACAGAGATTCTGTAAAGCTGTAGTTTCTAATTATGTTAAATACGTGTTGTAAAAAAATGCATTGCTTTGTTGCACTGTAAATAAGAAGGGGGACAGTTAGGGAGGGGAAATAGTTATTATTTAGATCAGACAAACTTTAAAGTCCAAAAGGAAGTGGTTTCAGTGGTTTCTTTTGTATTCGTAAAGTTGTTTTATTTTTAAACTCCTATGAAACATAGAAGGATTTCTTATTTTATCTGTTAGTAGTCAGAGCTTCTAAGAACTGTCAACCTGAAGCTCAAATTTTGGCTCTTGTTTTCCTTACCACGTTATACATTTGATGTTCAATTACAGACTGCTTTAATTTTTTCAGTTGCCTTTATGCCTTTTTGACCTGACTTCTAAAGTGCCGATGCCATCCAGTAAAGCCTTGAACAAAACCACTCTGCAGAGACAGTAATGACAGAAATTGATTTGCCTCACTTTTGCTCTGTAGATCCTTAATCCATGTTCTGTGGTGAGTGGGAATGAGTTGAAATCTCATCTTTCTTGTTATTTTTTTTAATTTTGGTTTGAGTCATGGCTTACTGAATTCCAGGCCCTTACTGCTGCTTGAAAATTCTTGGCCTGTTGGAAGCAATATTCTCGGATGAATGTCAGCTAATTTGTCACTGACATTCATGCCTCATTTTTTATTTGTCCTAATATATTGCTTTTAGTAAATATATGGAAACAGAATAGTGTTTGCCTTTCCACATCATGAGAACACAGTCTCTCTGACAGGAACTAAGAAATGCTGTTTATATTGCTGCTTCAGTGAGCCAGGAAGGACTGCACAAATATGTCATGAGCATGCAGTGGAAAAGGCTCTCATACAATTTTCACAGTCAGGGTTTTATATGACTTGGTAACAGGAATAACCATGATTGTTACTAAGAATTAAGAGCTCAAATGTAGACCAAATTTTGGGGATCATTTTGAGGTAATTATCAGGTTCTAGGAGTGCTGTCTCTGCTTAAAAATGCTTTGAAATCTGTCAGCCACGTGGACAAAGTGAAGAAATCATCTCAGTTCTCTGACCTAATCATGCCGGAAGGACTGAGTTTCAACATTGATACAGGTTTTTATCAGGTGGATACTTTCCCTAGTATAAATCTAGGCTACTCTGGTGGTCCTGCAGTGCTATTTTTGTGCTGTGTGAGCTTCCATGTGCTGTGTATTGAGCTAACTTGGGGCACTGCTCCAGCTAAAACCTAACATTGCCAAAAAAATGGACCATATAAGTGTTTAGACACAGGAACAAGCAGGCAGGGCCACTGGTTCTGACAGCAATGTGCCATTTGTCAAATTAAAGTGGTCACTTAACCATGACTTAAGAAATCATCGCTCTGTCATCTCTGCGTGCTGAGGATGTGCTTCCCCAGGAGTGCAAACAGCTGAGCTGGCCAAGCACCGGGAGCCAGGGTGTGGGAACGCAGGAGGGCTTTGCATGCAAGCCTAATGCCGGGTTCATAAACTGATGGGTACAGGCTGTTCAAATTGTCCCAATTCCTGCTCAAAATGTACCTTTAAAGTTACAGAGAATATAGAGAGAGTGTTCACAAGAGCCTGTAGTAACTGGACAAGAGGGAATGGCTTCAAACTTCAAAGGTTTAAGTTAGAGATTAGGAGGAAAATCCTTTCCTGTGAGGTGTGGAGGCCCTGGCACAGGTTGTCCAGAGAAGCTGTGGCTGCCCCTGGATCCGTGGAAGTGTCCAAGGCCAGGCTGGATGGGGCTTGGAGCACTATGGGATAGTGGAAGGTGTCCCTGCCCGTGGCACAGGGTGGGGCGAGACAATTTTCAAGTCCTTTCCAACCCAAACCTGTCTATGGTTCTGTGGTTCCACCTGGTGAAAAATTCCAGTGACTGTTGCCATAGGGTTTTCTTGCTGCAAACCTCCCATCTCAACTCCTTCTTTGTTTTGAATTTTTTTTTTTTTTTCATTAAATGGTTTACGGCAAATATAAATAATTTGTTCATAATTAAATGACAGGTTTCCATGGTTTCGTATTTTGTTATTTATGTACTGCCAACCTCTGAGCCCACAGGTATTTCTTATAAATACCACTTTTGCTACTGGAATGAATTACTGTAACTTACGTCTTTTAGTCAACCATGTAATTTTGATAACTTCCAAACCTACAAAATTAATCTGCTTGTTATGAATAAATAATATACCCACCAAACATACTGTGGAAAAGAAATCTGGGGGTGAATTTTCTTCATTCTTCAATTCTTTAATTGGTTTCCCAATGTGTGTGTTGTCTCATGTGTTGTCTTACATTGGCAACAAATTTCTAACTGTAATCAGTCTAATATAGAATTTAATTTTTTTTACGTATGTTGTTTTTCTTCCTGAGAAGTTGCAGTTTCTTTGAGATGAAATGTTTGCAGTGACTGATGAGAGCAGGAAAGTGATATTGAAGTTTCTAGCAGATGACCCTTTAATAAGATGTATGTAATTGGATAAGACTTGCAACAAATATTGGGCATCTGTTGGGTAACATGGAAATAATGAAGAGAAACAGGAACTGGAAAAATCTTTAATTAACAAAATGTCTTATTTCTTGATATAATGCTACTGCTGAAACAGAATTGGGGGGTAGGATTAAAGAAACCAGCCAATTCTTTGAGAAAAGTGTCTAAAGGAATTATTAGTTGGTTTTATTAGTAACCCTTATGTGCAAAAGGAGCTGAACTTGATCATTTTCCTCGATATTCTTTGAAAATTTCATCTGTGTCTTTCAAACCTTTCTGTTTTAAAATGCTTTTCTCTATTCAAGAGACAACTTTTGGTAGGTTTAGACAGGCAGAGAATAATTACTGGCAAAACAAACCAAAATAATGTGTGTTTTCTTGGAATGGAACATGTGGAGGCCTCAGGGCAAGGATGGCAGGAGGCTGCTGGCTGTTTGTGAGGCTGTAGTCATCCAAAAACCTGGAGAGGAGAGGAGGTGAGAGGCTCATTACCATAGACCAACACAAGTTGCTGCTGTGTGACGCTTTCTTCTGACACCATCCCACCCCCTCCTTTGCACCTTCCAGTGGATCACTTCACATATGAAGTAATCTGGTGATCATCTGTCACCTTGAAGCCTTTCAACTCTCCTCACCTAAATCTTCAGTCAAGATTGTGTCCAAACGGGTACTGCAGAAAGTTTATTTCTTGCAGTTCAGTACTGAGGGTATGGCTCTGTTCATATTTCAAACAGCTTGTTCAGTGTCCTTCTGGCCTCCCTTCTTGCCATGCTGAAGAAAAATAAACATTATTTGGCACTAATGGAATTAGTGTATGGCTTGTGTTTGCTGACAAGGGAGATTCGTTAGTTTTGTTAGCATGTTTTAGGGTTTTCTCAAACACAACTGAAAGCCTGGACTTAAATTCAAAATATCCCCAAATACTTTAATGTTCAGCTCTTGGCATTCAGATCTGGCACTTCACTTGTTGTATTGGTGTCCTTACAAATCATACCCGCAGGAAATGTTTTGGTTTACAGCCATCAGTACGTCGGTATCATTAAATTGTGAAGTAAAATGCTGGGAAAAACAAGCTACAAGGCTGGTGCTAAACAACTCATGGTAAAACCTCCCAGGTGTACCAGTGTGCTTTCCTTATTCCATCAGTTTTCCATGCTTGGAGCTGCGAGTGGGTTCAGACATTCCTTCGGAGCGTGGCGCGGGCTGCGTTCAATTGACCGTGCGGGTGATTTAACGTGAGATGAAAGATTAAGAAGTCACACAAGTCTTTCAGATGTTTGTGTTCTGTGCATTCCACTTCCCCTGAGTGAACAGTGCAGTTTTCAGCTCGGTTGGCAGCAAGGAGCAGCTCTGCCCACAGCAGCTCCTGGGGCCGGGGTCCGCTGAGCTGGTCCTGAGCTCAGGGGGTGGAGGCAGAATTGGGAGAAGGCGCCAGGGGATAGTGGCTGATCTTGTAAGAGCAAAGCCATTGCACTTGCTCTTAGTTGTGGGGAACATTTACTCACTGAGCACCTCATTTTTTCATGTTGCATGATGTGACTTCGTAAGCCTGTGTCTTGTAGTAGAGGCTGTCACCATGATTTTCCGAAAGCTCTTTGCTTTCTGTCGGTGTCCGGAATTACAGCTGTATTACAAAACAAAATGCAACCCCATAGCCGCATTCTGGAGATTTGGTTTCATCTCTTATCCCATCATTTTATACAGCCTTAAAATATGTACAGCCTGTGCTGCTTCCTCCTGCTCCCTTTCCCAGCCCATGGTTTTTTGTGCTGGTTGATGCATCAAACTGAAGGAGCTGCGCTGTTTAAGACACCCCGTTTCTGCAATTGGGGTCACTGCTGAAATTGGTGCAAAATCTGAAGAACTACTGCTCAGCGTTCACAGGAAGCAGTTCTGGGCTCTCCTATTGTGTTAGCTCTTTAATTGGAAGAGCTGTGCTGTTCCTCACTGCTGTGCCTGTGCTCAGCTCCTGAGCAGATGAGAGCAGCACCCAGAAGGGCTTTGTGGCTGGCAGAAAACACATTAACAGCATCAGGTTCTCAAACTGAAGTGAATTCAAGCTGCAGAAGCGATAGAAAGAGTCTGTGATTGTGGGTCACCTTTTTTGTTGGTACAAGTTCTCAAAATAGCTTTTTCAGCACCATTTTTGATAGATGATTTCTGGGTTATTATTCATTTATAAAATGGGACAACTCAAAGGAGGGAGATTAATGGCTTTGTGAAATTTTAGCAAGGGCTTTACACAGAAACAGTGATCTCTGTCTCAGAAAGTATATAATTAACAGGTAGATTGAAACAGTGCTGAATATTTCATATTACATAAAGTCCTTTAATATTTTGAAACTCTTCCTCAGTTTTGCAAATACTGTGCTGCAGTTTTAGTAGAATAAACTGTATCATGTACCTTCTTTTTCCTGTAATGGAAGGCAGAAATGACAAACCGGTATAATATGTACCTGAATGTAGTATTCAGAGAGATGTGAATATATTCAGGTATTTTACTAAATCCAAACAGTTTTAAAAATGTGTTAGGTATAAATTTATAATTTAAAATGCGCAGCTATTTATTTATAATTTTATCCCACAGTGCTGCCAGGTCTGCCAAAGTTGTTTGGGTAAATGTAAATGAATGTGCATTCCCTGCCAGGCACACCGCCTGTATTTGCACACTGTCGTAGATCTTGCAAAGCCAGCTTACCAGAGACATCCATCTGTTTTCTACTTAGTGTAAAGGAGTTAATGACCTGGGCAGTTAAGACTGTCCAGACAATCCGTGTAATCCTTTCACACAAATAAGATATTGTTGCAGTTAACTGTTACTTTCTCTTAAATTAAAAAAATTAAACAGCAGAGTTTACAGTGGTCTTATTTCTGTCCTCCACCCAAGTTTCTTTAGTCTAATTGAACTGGACCAAACAGAAAATCTGCAGCAAGGTCAGAGAGCTTGAGATTAGGCACAATAATTGTTAGCAGGTATGCTTGGAGCTTTAGAAGGTGGAATCAGCCCTAATTTATCAATATCAATTTCATGTATTTCTATACCTTGGCTCCAGGGTAGGTTTTTGAGATGGTAGCTTGAGTTTTGTAGAAACCACAACGAAAATGAAGATAACCCCTGAGCCAGGGAATGTGTAGCACTACACAGATTAGCGCTGTGAAGGTGCTGTGTGACCTCGTGGGCTTACAAAAGAGCTCTAAGAAGCTTAGGAACAGGTGAAGGTGATGGGCAGAGACAGTTGTTTTTCTTATTAACTCTCTTAGCCTGGAACAGACTCTATCTCGCTGGGCTCCAGGCTGGTTTAGTCAGAAGGGAGTGGGAAATGCCAAGTGGAAAGATTGCATGTAGCAGTTTTAAGTGTTAGCCTGGCTACTCTCCTGAGACAGCACTTCCTTCTAGATGGGGTGAAACGCTGGCACAAAAGCAAGCTGGTGTGTTATAAATTATGTATGTTGGAAATGTTAGGGTAATTTAATTTTGAAAAATTCTCAGTGGATTCAGTATGTTGGTAGCAGTCAAAGGTAGGGCTGCTTGTGACTTTTGTTAGCTTTATAATCTATAGCCGTGTTTATATTTAATGTAAAAGGGATTTTCATTATATTTTCACAAGTTATAATATGTTCAGAAGAGGAGAAAGACAAATATTGCTACATCCTATATCTTAATTGCTACTCCTCTTGTTTATCTATTCCTAGTAAACTTATTTAAACAGTACTTATTTAAACAACAAATGTAGCT
The DNA here is from genome assembly GCF_041296385.1 of Aphelocoma coerulescens. NCBI lineage: Eukaryota > Metazoa > Chordata > Aves > Passeriformes > Corvidae > Aphelocoma > Aphelocoma coerulescens. The sequence goes on from NC_091031.1 coordinate 3,126,351, forward strand.
GGGATTTAATTGATTTGTCTGTTTTAAAGTACTACCCTATTTCTGTTTATTGTAATTGCTATATTTAATCCAAGGATGATCTAACACGTGCCACATTCATTCATTCATTGCTTGGTGTTGTGCAGAAAACACACGCCAGCCACTGATATGGGCCCCTGGGGGAAATCCTGTGGCCTCAGTGAGAATGCAAAGTGTTTGAAACAGCAACATAACAACGACTCCCTGCTCCAAACTCCTGCAGAGACCCTAAAGTCCTCCAGAGCCCTCTGAGAGTAAGCTGGAGAGGATTTTGTGCTTATTGTACTTCTGTGGTAACTCCTTAGTCCAGTTCAGAATCAATTCTTATTTAAAAACGCCGAAGCAAGAACCCAGCAACAAATACTGAGTGTGCACACAGTTATTTCCTTGTTGCTGCCCACGAGACCTCCAATGCTGCTTCCTTTGGAAGAATCAATGCTTGAAACCTGGAAATTATGTGCCTGTTGTTGTGGGGCATCCAATAATGCCATGTCAGTGGAGCCACAGCCTTGGGGTTGGTTTAGATGGGAAGATGTGTGATTTTTACACTGGTTAAAATGTTATAAATTCATCATTTGAGTTGGGGGAATAGTCTTGACTATGGGCATTTTGCAACAGGGTTCAGTGGGTGTGGTGGTATTTGTTCCAAGGTTGGACTTGATGGTCTTGGTGCTCTCTTCCAACCTTTATAATTGTATGATTCTATGATTACAAAAATGAGTCAAAGATGACAAAGCCTCACTGATTTCTCTGTAGATGACAACTGGCAGTTCAGTTGGACTTTCTGGCTAATATATTCTCTCCACCCTTTAGGTTTGCAGCTTAATTTGTTTTACTGAATAAATAAATACTGTGGTGTAGTAGAGCTATTTATATTTAATGGAAAGGCTCATCTACTCTGCTCTTTTTCTTCCAAAAGTGGGAGTTTACAAGTGATTTAAAAAAAAAAAAAAATCTGTTGACCTTTTCGAATAATTCTCAATTGGAAAGCATGTGACTTTTGTCTTGATATTTTTTACCCCTTGTTCTTTGGAATGCTTGTGGTTGTGGAGCTCTTCAGACATATGGCTGACTGATGTGTGGGCTCAGCAATGGCTTTTCTTCTTTATAGATATCTAATAGAGAAGACTGCTTCTATTTCTGTTATTTATTATTGCAGTACTTCACTTTGGTCTCATCCATCTGTGTCATATATGAAAGCCATTAGTAGCAGTGTTTTTTAGCAGATAACTCTCACCTGACCATATAGCCCAACAATCTTCTCACTCCACATAATTCGGAATAAAGCTGGAAATTTACAGTGGAGCCTTGTAACTCTAAGTGACACCTATATATATATATATGTAGGTATTATTAATAACAACATATTTTTCTCAGTGCTGTGCCTGGACAGAACAGTGTTGGGTGGAATGAGTTGCCCTCCATTATGTACCATAAATCCCACAAGCTGTGTCGAGCATCTTCAGCTTATTTGCTCTGAGAACGCGCTGAGTGCTCCTTACCAGGTTCTTCCTTGTTTTTGTGCTGCCCAGTTGGCATTTTCTGCTCTCTGGGAGGGCAGAGGGCAGGGAACAGCCTGGGAGATGCCACATGCCAGCAGAGAGGGAGCAGTTAGTCTGGTTTTGCAACACAAGGCCTGTTTTGTTCTCTCCATCCCTCCCTGTTCCCCTCCCTGGGCTGCAGAGAGCCTTTGGCTCCAGCAAGTCCAGAGCTGGAGAGGATGGAAGCTCACAGCCATATTCTATATATACACCACAGATGAAAATCACGCTGTCAAAACATGAAAATACCTCAATAATTTTCTTTTTAATTTTAGCTGTCAGCCTCAAGATGCCACTTTGCTCTCGAGCTACTCTGCATAATGTGTGCCAGCTCACTTCAGCTCATGGTAAAATGTAAAGGAACAAATTTCCTGGCAGCCTCTGCATAGTGTAATACAACTTTCATTACATGAAGGTAGTGAACATAATGTGACTTCTTAACAGCTGCAATAAGTGATGTGAAGCTCTTAACATCTCTTCAAAACAAGTAACAAGTGAGAGGTTATTTTTCATCTCTATTCCTAAAAAAAAAAAAAAAAGACGTTATTTTAAGCAGATGACACTTTGTTTGCACTTAGCTGAACTAAGTAATTTTTTACATGAGTTCTCCAGATCTGTGTTGCTTTGGGAAATAAAGAAAACACTAAAACTGAATGCTAAAATGCACTCTAACGTCTGGACTTCAGCATGAAAATTTGGATGTTAAATTATATGTATGGAAATGATGGCTGTCAGATGGATTTCAGTTCACACTTGTTCTTTTCCCTTTGGATTTATGATTCTGTGTGAGTTGCTGGTTGTGTTGCTTATTTCCGTGTTGAAACGTTTGGTTCTTATTTGAGTATTCTCAAGAGACAGGTCTGGTGATTTTGGAGCACCTCTTAAGGAACCAGGTCTTTGGAGATTAAGTCACCCATTACAAATGGGAAATAAAGGAAAAAGAATCAAGGCTGCCCATGCTGAGTTGCCCACATCAGTCAGTCTATTGTTAGGCTGGACACAAGTTCAGTTTTAAGAGTTCAGTTGTCAACACTGATAACCAAAGCCTTAGCATGTAGTTTTGAGGTGTAGCCCCAGTCCAAAAGGACAAATCCTCTCTGGTTTGCTTACTCTGGCAGCTAAATTGTGGTTTCCATTGCAGTGTGATGAGCATCGTTTCTAGGCAAGTTCACAGCTAAAGTTCACAGACTGAGCAAACAGTGGCACTCCTCTTCCCACGTCTTTATCTCGATGCTTAAATCATATTAAAAACAAGGTCGACATTGTCTGTGGTTGAGTTCCTTCACACACTGTGAGAGGCTGTCAGCTCAGAGATAGAACGTGACTGGTGTTTCATAAATCCTGCCCAAAACAGATGCCCAAATATGCAGTTTGCCTTACACACATTGCTGAATAAAGGCAGAGTCGGAGCAGCCACTCCAAGGTCCTCATTGGAATGGCAGGCATTGGTGAAGCAGCTCCATTCTACAAATTTTCCAGATATTCCCATAATATTTCTCAGATCTTTTGCATAGATTATCACATTATATTTTACAAGTTTTACAAAAGTAATTAGGTAACTTCTTGATTTTCTGAAGGATATACTAAGATTTTTTTTTTTTTTTTTTTGCATGTGATTTATTCCTGAAAACACAAATCAGTCTATTGTCCTCGAGACTGGAAGATTTGGAACCAAAAATATAATCTGAAAGTAAAATATGACTCAGCTGCAAGTAATATTAATGGTAATTGCCACTTACTGATCTTTCAGTTGGTAGAAAACAAACCATCAAAATGATAATTGCAGGACTCACTGGGATTTAGGTTGATTAGCAAACTAGACAACCAAGTGGGCAGCAGACACTGAGCCACAGCTCTTGCTCAAGTGGAGTTGGCAGAGCTAATCTGGACTCAGTGGAGTAAAACCCACTTTATTCCTTTTGCCCAATGCCACGTCGGAAACAGAACAATTTCTGCATGGGATACTAATAAAAAAATATCTGGGGAGAAAGAGAAGGGTGATTATTAGACTTCTTTAAAGGCAGACTTAGGGATGGGAATGAGTCCAGCCTGGCATTAATGATCATGGCTGTGTCTGGAGTGACCTGCAGGTGCACCTGGTCACAGCTTTCTTCACTATTTATTTATTAAATAAATTAATATGTGTTTTAAATGGGAAAGAAGTGTTAAAGTTGCCTCATGCAATGAGCTCTCAAGAACAATTTAGATAATTTAAGACGGTTTCCCCTGAAGTTAAGGAAATTCAACGTTTGCAGTTGTTAAGCAATTAAAATCCATTTTATTCTTTAGATTTAGGAAACAGTGCATTTTTATGTGTTGGAAATGCAAAATTTCAAGTATACAGAGAATGCATTACCTATAAGCAAACTGTGAATTACCTTTAAATCATCTCATTATAGTCTCCTGACTCACTACTTGATGGCACGGTGTTTATTAAAAGATTTTTTCAATCTCAAATCTTGATTGTCTGTTTCATTGAAATGTGGACCAATTTCAAAATATCAGAACTAAGTTTGATATTATGAAAGAACCTGTAGTGAGGGTGAAAAGCTGAAGTACTGACTCCTAAAACAAGCACTCTCAAGCAAATTGTTCTTTTTGTGTGGTTTGGAGGGACCTGTGTGTCCTATGCTGTGTGACAACCTATGGCCTCGATCCCATTGCAGAAGCTTTTTTATCTCAGAAAGAAAAAGTTCTTTCAGATCATTCATAAATTTTAAATGGGATTCATATTGCAATCAGGAGCTAATTTTCTTTTCCCATTATCTCCTACCATTCTGTGCTATGAGAACACTTTGTTCTCTACAACAGGCTTCACTCAGAGCGAGCTCTGGTCCCTCACAGAAGTGATTAACTGAGAAAGACTTTGGATCTTCATAGAGGCCTTCCCCAAGGCATGCAGGGGAGCAAATCCCACACCCAAGGATGGCTTTCATTCCAGCTTAACATTCCTCACTCCTGCCTCCTGCTCTTGCTGGATGCACATTGACAGTTCCTGTGACAGAGGATTTCGATTCAGGAAATGTGGCTTCATAGAACTGCTCATCCCACACTATATTTGAACACTGTGGGACGTCTTCAAGCATTAAAGATTTATCATTGTGTAGAATCTCTTGGTTTTTAAATGTGAATGCTTATCTCCTCTTGAATCACAGTGTTTGCTTGATGTCTTGTGTCTTTATTTAACACGAGGCTCGGCTTTCTTTCATTGACTTACAGGTGAAATACTTAAGTTTTATTTGATATTTGTTACAAAATTTAAAAAAAAAACAACAGAAAAACAAACAAACAAAACCAAAATACCACCAACAACCATTCTAACTGTTGTTTCCCCTTTTTTTGCCAGTTTGCTGTTTTGTGGTTCACAAGAGATGCCATGAGTTCGTTACCTTCTCTTGTCCTGGGGCTGACAAGGGACCTGACACTGATGTGAGTACATCAACATTTAAGATGGCTTTACACAGTTTTATGTTGTTACACCCTTGGGAATGGGTTACGAACAGGATCAATGGGTTCTTCATGACAGATAATTGAGTCCAAGTGGGTTTTAGCAGTTGTGAAGCAAATGTTTATGGACTGAGAGATCTATTTTTGGTCAGAAAAGTAAGATTGAGTGTGTTACCAAGAACAATATCCTTGGAACACGACAACCCTGAGGCGTTTACCCAACCATGAATCAGCATTTTATTTTCTTTGCTTTATGTTGGATGTATTTGATGTTAACAATTCCCTGAAAGGCTGAAGCTTTTTCTAAGCTTTCTTTGTATCTATCTTATCTCAAAGTATAGCTTTTGAGCTATCTCTGGTCCTTGTCTCACTGCACACAAGGATCTGTAGCTCCAGTTAAATGACAGTTTAATCTTGAGCCAGCTGGCTTACTGGGTTTTTATTTTATTTTCATGTTTGAGCTAGTCTAGCAGTCTGGATACTCCCATTCCATCCCGCTCTGTCAGTACTTCTGTAGACACGTAGAATTTTTGGTCAACAACCAGTTTTTCATCTCAACACATCTGCCTGCATGGTGAGACACATGTGCAGGATCTTTGTGTCACCCTGCTGAAATAATAAACTGATCTCATTTGTTCACATAAAAATAACATTTCTTTGGGTTTTATAAATCCCACTTTACAGTGAAGTAATTTAACATCTGCTTATGGGAACAATACATTCCAAGTGTTCTTTGTCTGAATGGCTCTGTTTTGTTTCTTATAACATATTCATGCTCTAGATTGTAGGCTATTATCTCCTCTGATAAAATGCACCAGAAGAATTTTCTTGCTAGGTTTTAATGAGCTTCTCATGAATTGTTTTAATATGCCAGCCAGGAGGTCAGTGAACAATACATGGTCAGAAGCTACAAGGGGTCTTGGAAAATTTCAGATATTAGAAGGTTCTCTCATTTTTAAATTTAAATACGGGGAAATGTTGAAGAACTGAGAAGAATTTTTAAAAATTTAATTTTTAAACATTTCAGGCAATCTATATTTAGGTACAGAAGAAAAATGCTAAAGTTAGGAGTGTAATTACCCTGTTCAGTGTCTCTTGTTTAGCTAATACAGGCTTTACTATTAAAACAATCATTAGGCAAGAGCAAGAAACCAAAATTATTCTTCAGACCTTTGCTTTTCTGAAAGTTCCTGATTTCTTTAAGCTTTGCAATGGGGCAGTTGGCTCTGTACATGTAGTTTAACAGTTAAAGCAGGCTTTTGGAATTTGGGAGTTGTGTAGTTGAAGTGCCTTGAGCTACAGAGAGGCTGAAACTCAGGTTAGCCCTGTCTGAGTGATGTCCTCATCCCTGATCTGTGTGGAGGTTGTTGTTGGCAAAACCCCCATTGAGCCCAAAGGGGCCACAATTTAAGCAAAAATCTGAACAATTAAAGATTATCTGCTTAATTCCTCATTCTCTAAATATAGTTTATACCTACCAGCAATACCTTGCTGATTTGCTTTGGTCAGTCCTAGAACGACAAGGAGAATAACCCAAATCGAGTTTTAGCTTAGGGCTCAGTTATGATGTGGGATATTCATGGGAGATACTCTTGATTGACGATTTTAGTGGTGGCACTCATGAACAGCTCTGCATGTCTATAATGAATGGTTTGGCCTTAAAGGTGTTTTTGATTATTAGTTTTTTTAATAAGATGATTCTTTGGGGTTGCTTGCCTGAAGTTCATAAATGAGAACACACATTTCTGTGCGAGGCCATTTAATTTTATCGAGCATCTTTCATGGTGACAGAATCTGTGACAGGTTGTTAATGGTCTTTAATATTGCTGACTGCATTTCATGATTTGGGTTTTTGGCCTTGGTGATTAAATAAATCAGCCTAATGCCTCATTTCTGTATTTGGGTTACCAAATGATCATTTTCAATATTTACACAGCATCAATAGCTCAAAAACACTTTGAAGATTAAAAGCAATCAGGAAATAAATATGTCTTATTAAAATCGTGCTACATTAGTGGGTACTATTACACAGAGAGGATTGTAGAATATTATACTTTAATTTACTGAAATGTTGGACTATAATTTCAACCCTTTTACAATTTAGCAACTTATTCCTATCCCAATTGCTACAAGCTTTGTTCTGAAATGTAGTGTGCTACAAAGCTTATCATAACATTTAGCAGATTTTTAAATATTTAAACATCCTTTTCTAAATTACTTTGTGCAGGTGCACGATTAATTTGTGTATTCAAATGCTCCAGTGTAACCTTTCCATTAATTGTAAGAGTAATACTGTCATTAATAAAATTAATTTTCCAGAGCAATAATTATAATAATTACATAATAATGATTATTGTGCATCAGAATAATGTTAAATTATGGTGCCCTGTACTTTTAATAGAAATGAGGCAGTCCTTGCAAAATAATGCCTTAATAAAGGTGAGTGTGAAAGAGGAAAGCTTAAAATGAGCCTCTTGTTTACTCAGAGTAGCTGAAATGTGAGGTTGAAAGGTCTGAGTTTGTGCCAAAAGGGAAATAATACTTGGGAATAAAGTGGTCATCCTTGAGTGGCATTGCAATGATGGTGTCTGGAGAGCAATATCCTGTTTCAGTGAAACAAGAAGTCACACAATCAAAAAACTTTACATTTCCGTAGTACTTGGCAGGGTGTGAGCTCTGGTGTCTTAGAAAAAAGCAGCTCAGGAAGTTGTTTTCCTGCTCTGTCTAATGGCTCCCTGGAGTTTGAATAGAAATTATTCCTCTTCTCTTCATGGCCAGCTCTTTATGGTGATGCTGTTGAGTAGAAATTAACAGCTCCTGCTGCTGGTGCCCTCCAGAGTCACAGGAAGCATCATCTCCAGTTCAGGTGCTTGGTTTTGGAAGATGCTTAGTGTTCTTAAAATTATTTTAAGTCATTGGTGAAATACTTAAAACTTGGGTAAATTGGTGTAAAAATGTAAGAGCAGCCTCAAACTTTGAGTGCTGCTGTAATGAGCTTTGTTAAGATGTGTTCAGTATTAAGGGATAATGGGTCAAGTTTCTTGAAAATGGAGTTAAAATATTTGTTTTCTTTGTTAATGGAATTCAGTGACCAGAAGGTGTCTTTGTTATATATTAAAATGTTCCTAATTACATGAAAGATATAATTTAAAAAAACCCAAGCATTAATTTAAAATAGTGTTTGATGGTATTATTTTTTTCAGTATGAGTTTATAAGACTTTGAGTGCACAAGAACTCAGAGATCGTGGCCTCGGGATCAGCACTATTTCCCTTTCAGATAATAATAATAGAGAATCCAAAATGTGAGCAAATTATGAGCAAAATAAATATAAATTAAAAAGTGAAAATAATTTAAATGAGAACAAGTGACTGAACAATGAAAGGATGTGAAATCTGACTGTACTTGGTGAGTTTTTAGCCTTTAAGAACCTAGGAAAGAATGGATTGGAAGATCCAGATGTGAGCTTACGTAAAACAGAACAGCAAAGCATCATTGCAGAGTAACTGAACCTGGGGATGTCAAAGGTGACATATTTCAATTTCCAAGTCAATTATCCTCTTGATACTGAAATTATTTGGGAGCTTTATTATCTTAAGCACGTTTGAAAGTTCAGTGTGCATTTGAACAACTGCGAGGTTCTGTGGGACGCTGCAGGAGTTGGGTACATTCAGCAGTGGGTTGGATGTTGGGATAATGCAACTCTAGAGTACATCTCAGATTTTTTCTATGTGTTAAGATACAATTTCTTTAAAAAAATCACTCACAAGGGGAAGAGAAAAATAAAAAATATAAAAATAAAAAAATCCATGTGAATGGATGATGAAGACGCTGGTGCACAAGAAACTGAAGTGGGTCATAAACTCACTGCTGGCCAGTCATGCATTCCAATACAAAGGCAGAGATATGTTAGCAATTATTATTCTGTTTTTCAGGGAGATGTTTTGTGTTGAATTCTGCAGCTTTCATTTGGAATTTGGAAAAGAACTAAAGTGTTGAAGGTCTTTAAAACAAGATCTTTGAAAATCTTTTTTTTGTCTCTTAAGCTGTGCCGAGGTCTCTTAAGGGCAGCTTGTAGCAAGGGAGAAATAACTCCATAACAGTGCAGATTGCTGGATGTGTGAGGGGTAACTGCTGCAAGGGGCTACCAGTAGAAGAAATTAAGATTTTTTTATTGGAGTTCCCTTCTCTCCACAGTGCTGTAGTCCTCTGTGGGGAGATGGGACAGGAGCCCTGTGAGGCTCCACTGTGATTTTTGTTTTATGGTTTCTGAGATTCTAGAGCTGGGAGGAGAAAGATTGACCCTTAAAAATTCATGTGCTGGGGGACCAGTGGGAAACTCTAATTCATAAATGCTGATATACAGAGTGGCAGCAGTGGGTTGGGTTTGCCCTGAGGCTCAGGGCAGTGCTGATGTCCACATTTACTGCACTATCACATTGCTCATTTGGTGGCTGGGGCTCTGAGAGAAATGATTTGAAGAATCACCTCTGTACTAAGACAGAATAAATTAATATAATTTGTCTGCCCTGGAGGGTTTAGATGTCTTGACCAGATTTATTTGCTGTTCAGTTCCAGAAAATGCTGAAATATTTTTCTTTTTTTCTTTTTTTCTTTTTTTCCATTTTATTTCCCCCACTGGCATTTAATCATGTTTCTAGATCATATTTACATGTAGGAGGCTGGCTTCGGAGTGGATAAAGAGAGTTGCTTGACTGGCCTAGGGAATTAAAAAAAAACAAACCAAACTCATGAGAAGAAAAGGCAGTAACTGGAAGCACAGTATTAAGATTTACTGTAGAACTAGTTAAAAAGGGATTTTAATCAGAAAGCTTTGCAGTCTTTTTCTTTGCAGGGATAATGAAATGCAGCAACAGGGCTTGTCTGATTTGCTTTTAACTCTAGGTTTTTTTACAATGAAAAACAACTGTTACAAGTGTTGGACATCTTGAGACTGGAGCAACAACAAACATAATTTGATAAAATATTGTAGATAAAATATTATTATAATGTTATAATATTATTGATAATATTATATTATTGATAAAATAGTATAGAATCATAGATTGGAAAGGATCTTTAAGATCATCAAGCCCAACCATATGCCGCTAAGGTTTGGGGGTTTTTTTATTGCTAATGTGAATTTTGAATAATAGGCAGTCTTGTCCCAGAAATATTTTCTTTTTAATTAAGATGAAAACCTTCTTGCTTCATCACAAAAGAGACACAAATGCAGGGAGAACTGGCAAGAAGCAGTTCACTGCTTGCCAGATTAACAAAAATGTTCCTTTAAAAAGAAGCCTGTAGGAATTTTTGGGAGTGATTCTTAAACAGCTCAGATGCAATTTTTCATTGCATACCCCAAGCAGAGAAAATTATAAAGCCCCTCTATTTACAGATTGAGGAAACAACTTCATGTGCTTGTATGTCTGTGGTTTCTAATTATGATAATTATTAATCACATGGACTTTGTTTGCAATTCACATTATTAGATGGAGGCAGTAGGTAATATTCTTAATAAAAAACAATTACAATACAAACATACTTTTGTCAAAATATGATATTCCTTGCTATATTATCACTCCCTTTTCCCCAAAAGCAAGTCCTAGATAACAAAATCAACACACTACAGTCAATGCAGTAAGTGATACTGAAGGAGCTGAACATTTTTATTATTCATGTTATTTATCGTAAGTACTTAAAAAAATTTACAGGACAGCAAGATAATTTTTCTTACAAAAACAAGCATTTTATTTCTTGTTGTTACCCTGACTTTTGAACCTCTGCAGAGTATCCAAAGTATTTTGTGGAGAAATAAAGGTTCCATGCTTATGGTTTTGACCTCAAAGACCCCAAAATTTAATTGTAGGGAAAAGTTGCTTGTTTTTCTAATGTTTTAATTGTGTTTTCAATGGTGCTGTGTGACAGTGGCTCATTACAAAGGGTGATTATATTGACAATGAAATTCCAATTTGAACACAACAGTCCTGGGCCAAGGTTCCTTTTAATGGAAGCCAGAGAAATTACAGAAGGAAGCCTGCCTGAAAGGGCTCTGTGCATACTGAGTGTATATTGAGCTCATCTTCCTCCAGCACTGGGAGGAGGTTCATGCTCACAAGCATTCATGGCATTGCCCATCCCTGCCTGTACAGAGAAGTTTGGGCACTGCTCTCCTAAATGCCTTCTTTTAAGTAGCTGCAGGCAGCTTCCCAGGTTACTTGAAAGCAGTTTTTGTGCTGGAATGTGTTTGAATTAATCATCCCCCGAGAAAACATTTGTACCTTCTACTCCTAAATTAAAGCATGAGCTCCTTTTATTGCAACCAAAATGGCTTTTAGCTACAGTGAATGATCCTCAGTAAAACCAGGATTAAATTACAAAGGAACAGGTTCATGTACTTTTATAACTACTGGTAATTCCCACCTTTTCTCTGTAACCCAATCTCCAAACTGGCTCTGTGTCCATCTGCATGGAAAAATTTTCCTTGCAGTGTTGAAAGGAGCTGTGTGACTCCTCTTCTCGAACACCCCAGGGGTAGGAAATCCGTGGTGGGTGGCTGCCTGCACAGTGTGTGACTCCAAAGGAGCATTGGCTCACATCTTCCACTGCAGTCCTTCAGGCTTTCAGTTCATGGAGTTTGTGCCTGAGACACTGGGAGTGCAGTTTAGATTTTTGTTAGAGCCTCTGAGATTTGAAAGTTCATAGCTTTATATTTATAAAGAATGTATTTTTTATTTTACCAATCCAGAACAATGCAAATGCTGAATAGCTGTAACATAAAAGTTAGGCTTTGTGTTTTTCTTTCTAGCCATTTCCTGGGCAATATGTTACATACTACAGGTGATGCTGGTAAGAGTTAATCATTGAGCAGAGTTCTGCTGAGACAGTTAGGAAATGTATATAAATGATGAACCTAAAAATATCCCTGATTTTCACAAGTTAGCACTGCAGAACAATTAGGCTGTGGTACTATAAAAGGAGAACTCTCAGCTAAGTTATTCCCAGTAGTAAAAAGAAATCTTGTGGATAGGGTGCAGTTTTGGTGGCAGTGACTACAGGAGCTTCAGTGACTCCTGGGTGCTGATTTTCACCATCAAAACCCTTTCTAACTCCCCAAATTTAAGTTGGCCTAATTCCAGCAGCACTTATTTTCCAATTGTTAAGAGTATATTGAATTTTGTGCAATTTCGGTTGAGGTTCATTATTTCCTAGTCAGCTTGTGGCTTCCTCTTGGCGAAAGTCTGTTGTGTCAATCTTTAAACTGTGTAAATGTGCTGATATTTGGGTTTAGAGGGGAAGAATGCCTAAGAATTACTAATAATCTGGTTTTTTACATGAGATATCATGTGTAAAATGCAGCATAGACATTTCTGTCAGGTTCCACCCCCACAACTATGTGGGTTTTAAAATAAAAAATAGTGATTATGGCACACTGAACTCAGTAGCTAGAAGAGACACAGACAGACCACTGAGAGAGCCTTGCAGAATGCTGGTAATTTTTAGCACTTTCTGTTTGTTGAGGTGGCAGTTCTTGCACCAAAATTAGATTAGATCTTAATTTGGAATAAAACAAGTAGGCTAATTTTGCAAAGCACTGTAGATCCCATATGCTACAAGTGATTTTAATGTGTGACCAGAGAGTGTCCCCATCTCTGGGAATTGCTGGGGCTCTGTCCTTGGGGTGCTGGGAGAAGTTTGCTGATCTCTGCTGAGTTGAAATGGTGTGGCCTCAGGTCCTTGGTGTAAATCACAGCTCTGTGAAACTCCTCTGGGGGTGGGGAGGAAAGAACAACCTGTACTTGTAGGAGGCAGCAAGGCTCTTCTATCGAGGTGCTTTGACCCTGGAACAGAGTGATGAAAGAGAGAGGAAAAGCAGGGAGGTGAGGTAGGGACACCCTGGCTGGGAAGGGAGCAGCTCCATCCTCTTCCATGGAGCTCCATTTATCCAGCTGGTGCTGGGAAAGCATCTGGGGAGCTCTGCATGGACAAGAACAATTTGCTTTCATTCTTGGGCGTGCTCTTGTATTTTCTAATTTTCACTGTCCATTATTGGGGTAATATTCCAAAGAGATCCAAATAGCTCACAGATTTTTCTTCAGCCTTTGGAAAGGATAGGATTTGTCTTGAAGTAATAAGTGATCTCAGGGAACATGTTTTAAGTGTTATCCTTGGCATGAAATATTCTCTCATTTTGCAATTGATCTGATTTTTCTAGCAGCCCAATGAAACTTGATGCAAACAGATTTTAAAGCAATGGTGTATTGCCTGTGCTGAAAAACCAAATCCTGATGTTTCTGTTGAAGTTAACACGATGCCAGTCAGGATTCCCTTCATAATTTGATTTTTGCTGTTCCCTTTCAAATAAATTAACTGTAGCACGACCTGTGTAATTAATGAACCTCAGTCCTTAAAGTACCAGTGATCATTGGCTGAGCTCATAAACTAAAGGCAGAAGCAATATCATAAATTCTGGTAATGAGAACTTAATAGACAGAAGAGTCAGAGATTGATTTATTCCTTTTCCTTTCTGTCCCCATGGGAAGGGTACCTGCTGAACTGAGGCATGAAAGGATTGTCTCAGTGTTGGGAAAACCATTGTAATCTGTAACAAAGCACCTTCAGGTCTGTTTCTATGGCAACAGGAGCATCAGACCAGCAGAGAACGGACCAGAAAAGAGATAAAAGCCTCTACAAAAATAGTTGTAAGGAGTGCCTGCATAGCTTTGGCTACTTTAAATTCTTTTTTTATAAAAGGGGAAAAAAAAAAGAGAAAAAACCCAAAACTTGGAGTTTCTTGAAAGCTGGTTATTACAGTTATTTAGGTTAGACCCTATTGGCACTGAAGGACTGGTAGAATAGTAGCAAATTATTAACTTCAGGGACATTAACTAAAAGAGTTTATAAAAAAGTTTCAAATCTAAACTTAATAGAAGCAGTATAATTAGTTAAAGTGATTTCTGTGTAACCCCTCTTAAAAAGGTGTTTTCTGAATCTGAAGGTCTTTGTTCTTTTTTATAAAAGTTATAATAAGATGAGAAATGATGCATCTTTGGCCTGCAAATGGCCTTTTCTCCTATCCACCTAATGGCTTTAGTATCATTAAATTTTGCATTTTGTCTCTAATTCCAATGATGTGAATTGTAAATCACAGACTGGCTGTCCATGGGGTCAATATTCTTCTTGTTTGTGTTGCCTGAAATTGGGTAAAAATAAGTGAAAAGGAATAAAAAGCTTTTTCCTCCATCTTCCAGATGGACTATGGTCATTCCAGAGGGAAAAGTGGCCTGGAAAATCACAGGCAGATGCAGTTGCAGAGTCTGATTTCTTGGAATGGAGAGCAAATTATGACTGATTGGACCAAGACTCCAGTGAGCACCAGAGAATGGTTCCTTTTAGTGGGTTTGTACAAGTAGAGATGTATAAAAATTATGATATACCCTGTCAAAAATAGGATAAAAAGCAACCTGACTGCAGCGATGAGGTTTGAGGGAGTTGGGAACAGACGGGCATAAGAATATATAGAAAACCTATGTTATATAGGCCATACACAAACACGTGGAATGTCTATGGAGAAAGTTCTTAGTTTCTTTGTCACTGTTTTTTTCTAGAATAATTTTCTTCCCCTAGAATCATTTGAAATCTGGGGTTATCTCAAATTATTGTTTCTTTCCTGCAAAAATAATTTGCATTTAATTAAGGATAATTTGAGTCCTACAATCCTAGCAGGCAACAGGAAGAAGACCTGGGTATCACTTATAAATAGCTTTGTGAAATCTTTCCTTGGTCAAAATTCACTTTTATTCCCAAGGTCTGTTTTAGTACCTACAGATTGACCTAGTTATGAGTAGAGATGTTGTATTGTTAAATCTGAAGTCTGAAGTCCCATTCCTCAATGCATGTTAATGGCATTCCCCTTTTTTAAACTATATTAAAAAGCTTTTTACTTCCCTTAAGAAAGAAAAATAAGAACTTTAATAGCCAGAGACTTTGATTTTTGTAGTTGTTCTCAAATATTTAGGGTATTTTTTGTCATGCTGATCTTGTTCTACTAAAATTTAGTTGTCAATTTTGAGATTTAGTGAAGTCAATCCTCTGGTTTAATACTAAATAGGAGTGAAAATACTTTGGTATTTCGACTTTGAGAGAAGCAGAACCAAAAAAGATAGAAGGATAGTAAAAAAAACCCTAAACCCACTAGAAATGAAAGCAGTCCTGTAACTTTTAGGAGAAATGTATAAATCCCTCAGAGTTTTGTTTAACATCTGCTACTTGTCTCTTTGTGTGCCAAGAGCATGATTGGACCATTCAGGAAAATAAAAAGAACTCTGCAATCAACAGACTTTGTTCAATATTCCTGCACAAAGGGGACTCTCCATAAATAATATGAAAGACTTTGGTCAAACACAAATGGGTTTATATTTAACATGTTTTATTTAGAAACCTGCCCACACAGAGGTAAAATTAAGAGAAATAAAAACTTTTTTTTTTTTTTAATTTGCTGGAAGCACATTATAGAAGAGGGGGTAGAAAATGTTCTATTCTCCCATTCCAGACTAATCCTTTGCTCTTCTCTGAGAAGGTACAGCTGTTTACTGATCTTACAAGTTCAAATCAAATCAAAGTGGTTCCCAGTGCTTTGTGTTTGGCAGCAGCAAAGCCCTGGGGTCAAACGAGGAGACAGCTCCTGCACCAGAACAGACCCCAACTCCTCCAGGCTCCTCACAAGGAGTTCTGTGTCTAAATCAAGTCACTTCAGTGACATAACAGTCCAGAAATGGCTCCTCTAATACAAGTTTATTTTCAAGTAGTTCTAAAATAAATGAGGAAAAAAGTGGCGTTTTATTTTTTCTCACTTCAGCTGTCCTTGCACTGCATTTCATTTTCTTGTCGCTGTGCTCCTGTCACAGCATCCCTTCCCTCAGGTTCATCACTGCTTGTTTTGCCAATACTCTCGGGATACACTCCAAGAATTTGGGCTATTACTCACTGCAATAAAAGATCAGTGCATCTTAATCAATACAGACTTCAAAAATTAAAGATTTCCTGAAACTGGGGTTCAAAAGGATCACATTAAAAATCAAGTTCCTCCTTCATAAGTAGCAGGTTTTTTTTGTCTTCTCCTGAGAACATCACACACGAAGGCATCTGTAATATGAGATTTATTTTTTTTAATTAAGGCCTTTTGGTAAAATGTGCCCTACTCTAAAGGGTATATGGAATTCCTCATCCATGCACACACAGACGTGCACACAGATATTTGTTCATTTTCCATGCTCATTAGTGTTTGTGTTCCCCAGCAGAGCCAACAGGAGCAGCAAGAAGGCACTTGGTGCTTCTGAAAATTAGGTTAATAAATCATCAGCACCTGATGTGGGAGTTGGTAAGGGTGTTCTATGCTGTTTAAAATACAAGATATTTGCTGTTTGCACTGGCTTTTTGTTATGCAGTTGAGTGTCTACTTGTGCATAATCATCACCATACAGCTAAAAGTATTTATGGTGTATATTTATTTTAAAAACGTTGCAGTTCCTCAAATACCTGGGTGGAAAAAACCTGAAGTACTGAAAGTTATGTGGCTCAGCATTCCAGTCTTACAAAATCACTTGTTTATCAAGGGAAAGCTCAGTAAAAATGTGAACTGCTCTGGATTGCAGGGGCCGGCAGCTGAGTTCTGCAGAATGGGCTGAATGCAAGGTACTGCTTTGGAAATCTAGAGAGTGGGGAGAAATTCAGGAGAAGGTCTGGGAAACAGTGGGTTTCCAAGCATTTCTAACATTAGTACAAAATTTGCATCTGAGTCAGTGGGAGTCTTTGGTGCTTAATGAACTGTGCTTGATTTACAAACTTGGTATTTAAACTGTTTCTTTAACACGAAAATAAAGAGCGTGTGCGATTTACACTGCAGTAAAGACTAAAAAGATGCCAAATAAACGGTGCTGCGTCTATTCCGCTCGGAGCCCTCAGGAAAACGTTGATTATACGAAAGTGTTCAGTGCATTTCCTGTGAACTCCCAGGCAGGAGCACCTCTGGCTTTGGTGGTGATGGCAGGAACTGCTGTAGAAATGATAGTGAATGTTGCCTGTAAAACCAGATTAAAAATGTATAGTTCATTTAGTAGGAAATGGAATTTGAGATGCTGCCGTGGGTTTAGGATGTCTTCCTGCAGTCCTTGGGATTTAGGTGACTCAAATAACCACAGCAAGGAGAAATTTCTTCTGCAGGTAAAGAACTGGGATCTCTGCTGGGGACCTGCAGACAGTCATCACCACGAGCTGGGCATTTGCTACAGTTTATTTGAATAAATGTGCCCATAATTGCCATATATTTTTGCCTAAAATGCCAAGTTACACAGTCACCCCATCTTTTTTTTCTAAGCTTTGCAGCTTTTGTGTATGTTTTATTCATTGTGATTAAAAAGAGGTGGAGTTGTAAATAAGGCTAGGGGCAGGCAACTGTTGGTTCAAAAAGCTTCCTAGAATAATAATTTCAAAAAGCAGACTAGAAAAAAACAGCTTTAACTGGATTTCTCCAGTCTTCCCAGCCTTGTGCAAAATCATCTGAGTATAGCCAGTTTTTAAAAGACTGTTAATGTTATTCTGACTTAAAAGATGTTTACTTAAAAGTGAAGTCTGTCAATAAAGGGAGAAAACAAATAGGTAGTAATAAAAAAAAAAAAACAAAGGAAAAAAAGAATTATGTCCTTGCTAATGATATTCCATAATTAGATCTCCTTAATGGATGGGTAGAATAATCTATTTAATTGTAACTATAGTTTGTGATAGATTATTGTGCCTTATTGTATTATGTCCCTGTAATGAAAGAACCAGCATTACTTTTGTAGTAAATAAATGTTTCTCAGAATGTATTTTTCAATTTTCTCAATTTACTCATCCTTTGTGTAGGACCTTGTGAAGTTTTTCCTTATTCTTTCTAATAAGACCAATCTTTTGATCCTTTGATAGAAATTGCCCCAATTTCTCAGTTATGGAGCAAAGGTTTTGGCGTTCTATATTTTCAAGTAGATGCTTCTATTTAGTGATTTATCCTTTACTGGCAAGCCTTACGTCGAAATGTTCTTTATCTACAGCCTAATTAAACTAAACCATATACCATCTGTGTCTAGTTCAATTAAAACAAATTGGACAGATTGACCTCCTTAATACTCATCAAAGCATTTTATTAGTCTGCAGAGTCCCTTCAAAATAACTTGTTACCTCCTGAGACAATACTAGCTGTCTGCTTGAAAAAAGTTGGGGAAAAAAATGGCAGTCTGCATGAAAAAAAAAAAAAAAAATTGTTCATCTTTGCATTTAAAACCAAAGGAAAGAGTAAAACTCCTGTGGAGGTACATCAGGTGGAAAGGAGCAGTACAACCGGGGTCCAGGTAGTGGTTGGCACCCTTCTTTAATGGGCATTTCTCCTCAGCTTTTATTCTCTTTTAGGTCTTGCTGTGGTGTTTCCCTGGTTTGTTTGCTTGTTTTCAGAGCTCTTTGGGCAGGGGAGGGTGAAAGGACCTACTTAATGCTTAAAGTAGGGGGATGTGAAAAATCCTGAAGTATTTCAGTATTTCCTCAGTAACTTTTCTAATGATAACCAATAGTGTTGAATTATTCCAGTATATCTGTGCTTTAGGTGGTGTCCTAAGTTTTATTCCTACCTAAGCGATTTCTGGGCATGTCCTCTTGATAAACAGCAAAATATAAAAGCAGTAAAGTGCGGGGACTGCTGTTGGCTTTTTAAGTTATGACCTGCCTTCGCTGACTTTGGTGGTCAGATGTAATAGTTCTTTTATTCTCTGTGTGAGATGAACTATGATTTTTGATTCTTCTACTGTGATTAAAGGGATTTTACTTGAGTGGACATCGATACTTTTTTTCATGTCAGTGTTTGTTTGCTCTCTTTAATTCAGTTTTTAATACAGTAATTTTTAATTGGTTTTTTCCCTTTTGAACCCTGACTCTCCCCTCATGCTGAAGGACTGATCAGGATCTCCTCTTCAATACAAGCCCTCTGTTTTCCCTTCTCTGTGCATGCAGATGGTGTTTCATTTCTTGCTGGGAATAGTCTCTGCAGAAGATGCTGCCAAAGCATCTTCATTAACTGGCTGGCAGAAGTTTTGAGCAATTGACCACCTTTCCCTCAGATGACAAAATAATTTTGTTTGGCAAATCATTTAGATTTTCTTTTAATGGCCTTCAGAGCTCCTTTGAAGCTCTCCTTGGAAGAGTGAGAACTGGGGAACACAGCAACATGCTCAGGTCTTGTCAACGGGAATGAATTTCCTGAGATTCTGCTACTTCGATTATTCATAGTTCATGCAGGAGAGTGAGTTTAAAATGGAAAAGAAAGTAAAATTGTTATCCTTCAGATTCATTTGTTGTACATAGCTCTTCATCAAACTTAAAAACTGTCAGTTTTCAGCAAAGATTTCTTTAATAGCATGGTTGAGACTAAAGCACTTTGTGCCCTGTGCTGCTTTACTGAGTTGGGTTTTCCTTTGGGTTATTCACTGCCCTGACCTTGCATAAACTTGCTGCTTCCAGAATATCCTCTGTGATCATATCCTGAGATGCTGAGACTGTACAATAATCTTCCATAATTTTCTTTAAAACTCATTTTAATGATCTTTTGAAAGAAATTGAATTATTCTGGGGGAAAAAAAAAAGAAAAAATATTTTTGTTTGTGGTACAGAACAGCAGAGAAGACAAGCAATAATCTTTGATGGCTATTTGGGTGATTCAGTGAAGGCTGACTGAGCATCTGTTAAGCAATTTGAAGTTGGAGACTTAGCTACAAAATTCGTCATCCTGCAATAAAGAGGAAAGTTTAATTCCATTGTAAATATGTAAGATGTAAATTTACTAAAGCTCCATGTTACCGTGAGTAAATTGTGTTTGAATTCATTAAGAACATCGAAACCATCATCAAGTCAGTAATGAATCATTAACAAATGCAAAAGCAGGCTTTCAATATTAGCCCAGATTTTGTTGAGGCTTTTGCTGGGTGCTTCTTGCTGCTGCTGCTTATTTCCCGTTTTTGGGCTGATTTTGGAAGGAAACTGCCTGTGTTGTGTCAGGAGCCTCAGTGCATCCTACAGCTCAGGCTTTACCTCTTAAACCATGTCACACCAATTATTTCATCTGCCTGCTTTGTCCTCCTGATGTTTCCCCACGAGTCAGGGGTTGTGTCTGGGTTTGTGCTGAGCAACACCTGAGGCTCTGCAGCCCCAGAGAGGAGGGGCTCAGCCTGACACCCCAAACTCCCCAGTCAGCACATCCCTGCATTATAAGGACCTTTACACCCAGGTGTTTTACAAATTGGTAATTAGGCACAGAGGAAATGAGTCCTGCCTGGATTACACAGAGACCTGGAGAGAATTCCCACTCTCCTGACCTCAAACTGATTCTGCACTCTTTGTTCAGCAGAGCTCTCTTTGCCTTCGCAGAGCACTGTGAAAATAAAAGCTCTTTGCTTCCCAGCCTCAGGAAATGTTTCTGGGGATAACATTTTCCAGTTGGAGATTGGGAGAATAAGGTTTCTGGTCTCTGATATTGTCTCGGTTGGAGCCTGGTGCAAGAAACACCAAGGTTATGTTTGATTCCTGTATGGGCCGTTCCCTTTAGAGTTGGACTCAATGATCCTTGGGGGTCCCTTCCACTTCAGAACATTCTGTGATTGTCTAATCAAGAAGAAACCCAATCCCTTCCTTAACAAGGGCTTCATTTGGTTTATTACAGTGAGATATTTCAGGCATTTATTTCAAGGCCATGTGAGAAGGTTGCATCTTTGAAAGATACTGAGTATTTAAAATGAGTGTTCTAGGAGGTCCTGAATTCTCAAGGGACAGATTAATAACTTCAAGCTAAAATATTGCCAAAAAAAAAAAAGGATCTATATTCCAATAAGGTTTTTGTCTCCTTAAAATAACCTAGCTGTGAAACTGGAAGTATGTGGTACTAAGTGTTCTTTGTTCAGAGTTTAAAAATAATTCAAAACCCGAGGGATCTGGAAGCAGATGTCTGCTTCAGGAGTCATAAGGCTCCCAAAATGGGAGTATCTCCTTGTCAGCATATAGATTTCAGTGTAGTGTGGCACCCATCAATTCACTGAAAAACTTTCTTTTTCCGCTGGTTAAAACTTAATTTTCAGAGCTCAGGGGTGTGGTGGTGGTTTTTTAAATTTGTTCTGTGTGCTTGGGCTAATCATTGCTCCAATCTGATCCAGCACCCTCAGATACATCATAGAACCATAGAATGGTCTGGGTCAGAAAGGAGGTATGTATATATTTACATAAGTAATCCAGTCCGTATGGGATGGTGCAAAGAGAACCTGCTCTTCCAATACAACTTAAGGTGAAATCTCAAAAATTCTGCTTCAATTTTACTGTCTCTTACTTCTGTTCCTTGTTCTTTTGCCATATTTTTCCCCCAAGCAATCCTTGTGCATTCAGTGACTCTGTACAGATTTGTCCCTCTTTGAACTGAGGGGTCATGTTTCAAATCAATATTGCCATTTAACCCTACACTACCAAAATAAATTATCATTTCACTGGATTGACTGCTTACTCTGAACTCGCCATTTCCCGATAAGTAAACTGGTAATATGTGAACACAAATCTGTGTTTTATATAGGAAGCTTTAGGTTAAGGATTTTTGTTTCTTTTTCATTAATGCCAGACGAATTAATACTTTCCTGTAGTGGTTTTCATCCACTTTTGTCATTGTTCATTTGCTAACCTGCAGTTTATACAAAGACGGTTATAATTGTATATATTATTCTCTGGAGAGGAGGATTTTAAACATATAATCTTAGTTCAGAAACATTCAGCATTCGTATTTTGGGCTTTAGTTCATATATTCAACATTTTTTTAATTTAACAGAGAAAACTTTGATTTAAAGGAGTATTTACCTGGTTACCTGGTTCACTGTGTCTTTGATTAGACATGAGAACATTTTTCTGTTGGGTTTAAAATACTTACTTAGTACAGTCTTGGGGCAGGCAAAAAAGAAACTGTTTAATTGTGTTAAGTTAATGATATTCTGTGTATTTGTTGGGAGCCAATGCTTTTACAAGAAGTGGGTTGTTTATTCTCAGTAAAATCAAAGCTTTGCATACACAGCTGGCTCAGTAGATACCCTGTCTTCTGAACTGAGCCCTCTCAAATATGGCACATAGGGTCCTGTTAAAAAATTAATGTTGCATATTTTAGGAGACACTTGAGCATATCTGTGCTGATAGTGAGTGTCGGAGCTGAGACCTGCTAAAGACTGACTAAAAAAATAAAGTCAGTCAGAAGATTGAGCTGCATCTGGAGCAGAAGCCAGACACAAGTGGTGAATGTCTTGACAGAGTAGCTGGTACTTAGAGGAAAAATGATCAGCCAAGTGCTTGGATAAAGTCACTTGTACAGTTTTAAATCTGTATTTTATTAACCTCTCTCACCACCCATGGATCACACGCAGACACTGGGGCCCAGCCGAAGCACTGCTGGAGATGAAGTGCAGCAATGTAACCATGTCATATATAATAGGAAAAAAGTAGTGCACAGCTGTGGGACCTCAAATTAATATCTCTCCATCATGAGAGTTTTATTTATGGAGCACTTGGGAATTGTTCTTTTTGCAGGGTGAGACTTCAGGTGTTTTTTCTTTCTTATCTATATTGCAGTGTCATACAAAAAATAATAAGGAAGAGAAAATCTGACGCATGGCATCTGTATTTGTCTGTGAAATAAGTGGCTCCATGGTGGTTGTTGCACAGATAAATGTCATATTTGATCAAACCTGTTGTAATTCTTTCTCTTAGTCATAGGTGTGGACTGGTTTGCTGGTAGAGGACTGGCAGTTGCATAATGTGAAATCTCTGGAAAATAGTTCAGTGCCTTCCAAATGAAACTGTTTTGTTATTGATTACAAAAAGAAGGTGGGAGACCTCTATTTTGCATTTTTTTAAATTCATTTTTGAGGTTCTAGAACAGCGGTTAATTGCAAAATCTTCAAAATAAACCCCCTGGCTATGCTGGTATGGCTTCTGCTCTGGGAATCTGCTGTGGCATGTCAAAAAACAGGTTTGCTGTGACCTTTGAGGCTGCCCAGATCACTCTGTGGGGAAGATTTCCACCGTGTCTGGCATTGACTAATAAGTTAACTGGATTGTGCTGAACTGACTTGTGCTGTTTGCTGTAAGACCATTTATTTTGCTGGTTGACAGGCTCAAAATTTACTCCTTTTCTAAAGAACTCCTTTAAAAAAATGTTATTGCTGTGGTAATAAAACATGTCTAAATGCTTTAGTAGAGCAAATAGTTCATATAATACAGGGATGAGAATTATCCTGTATAGGGAAAATTCTGTGGTGCTTTTAGGTGCTTCCCCATTAATAACAAGAACAACAGTGATAATAATAACAATAATAATACAGCATAGAGCTGTGTTTATTTTTTGTGTACTTAAACTTTTATTAAGCTCTGATAAGAGCTTTTCTCTTAATGTTGTGTTCCTGCTGCAGAGTAGCCTCATTTGTTTTGCGTGAGAGGAAATATGTAAAAAATAAAAACAATAGCACAAGACCATGCTCTGTCACACTTAAAGTAGCTATGGGAGTTGAATGGAATGAGACTTGATAAATTAATGATGCTAAGTGCTGAAGGCAAATGGGGAAGTGATGAATGTAAGGAGAGAGGTGCCAGTCTCTAATCCTGTGATTGACGAGCCAGGCACAAAGGTAATGGCAGAAACTGTGGGCAAGGGGAGAAGGCAATGGATGAATTTAAAGCAAATGGGTGAATTTGGGACTAAAAGTAACAGTGGTTCACAGAGACACATTTGTTTTAACCACTTTTAAAAACGTGTTTAGTTTAGGGAAGGTAATATGATTTTCTAAACACTTAACACTATCATTACTTTTTTTAATGTTGTAGCCATGTGCTTTATTTTACTGCAAATTTAATTTGACTTTTCTAACTGATATTTATGCTGAAACTACATTCTTGTTTCAGCTTGAACTGATCTTACTTCTGGGCTACAATATATTTTTTTCTTAAATAGTGCATTTTTATAGATTTCTGTGCCAGATGCAGTCAGTCAGGAACAGCTGTGGGATTTCTTGTGGTCTGGACTTTTGTCACCTTGCTCACAGTAACCCAGGCCAGGTTGTTTAATGTTAAGTCAAAGCCTGTGACAGTGCTGGGTATTGACTGGGGGGAGAGTCTTAAGGCACAGCAATAATAAATGGCATAGGTGCAGAAAACATCTGTCTAGCCTGGAACTGAGTTTGATTTTACTTTGATTGCATGTCAGAATAAGTCCACATCAAGGTGGGTCAGGCTCTTGCCTCGCTCCAAATGCACACTGACATGGGGATTGCTGCTGCTCTGAGTGACGGCAGCAAAGCTGAAATACTCAGTGGGGGTTGTGGTGGTGTTTCTGGTGCCAGATAAATTCATTTCCTTGTGAAGAAGGGGTTGTTACAAATTCTCAGATAACTTCTGGGAGTCAGAAGATCTCCAGAGCGTGGCCTTTCCTTCCTCGCTGACTCATTTGCAGAAAGTGGTTGGACAGCTCGTTCTCAGCAGCTCCAGCACTGCAGTGCAGCCAGGACAATCATCATCTGTGGGGCAGAATCACTGTTTGTGTGGTGGCTGATTTGTGCCTCATGGCTGAGCTGAGGTTTGCCCTTCCATAGCTCACATCCCACATTATTTGCCTGGAATTAATCCCAAGGGTGGTAGGTGCAGAGTCAGCAACCACTTTCGGCTCCAAAAATATGCCAAATTCCAAAAGCACCTGCAGAGGCTGAGTCTGCTCGAGCAGAGAAGTGCTTTGTCATTGTCCCTGCCACTGTTTCAAGGCATTAGAGCTGGCCATAAATCTCATAAAAGGGCAATGCAGAGAGCTCTAACAAAACTCTAAGCAGCATTAGCCCTCAGGTATGATCTTGACTGAACAGGAATATCCAAAATGTGGGAAAGAGGTTGAGATGTTGATTTTATCTGAATTTAAAAAAGAAATATATACTTTTGTACCAGGTATTGTTTTCTGTTTGCACAACCCCTCCATGAATTTGATGGAGATGCCCTAAATCTGACTGGAAATGTAGCAGTCACATGAGGCTTAGTCCTACATCTTTGTGTGTTCTGTCCTCTCCACTTGCTGAAGTTTATGGGTTTCCCCTGTGCCTCTCTTATCAGAGACACTTAATGTCAGTCCTGGATCAGACAGACTACAGCACATTTTGTACCATGATTGTAGCTCTGTTATGCAAAGCCTGTGATCCCTGTGCAGCACCGGGAATAAAATGCAGTAAAATAAAATATCTGCTTGGTGCAGCACATCTTTGGTTTATTTGAACAGATGAAGCATTTAGTCCAGCTTAAAATCAAGAAAAATTAATTTATTTTTGTAAAAAACCAAAGGCCCGGTGAGGAACAATGAATGGATTTTTTCCTGAATATTAAATTCTCAATATAAGCTGTAACAGAAGGATTTATGTTAGTATTGAGCTTTTTCATGCTAATTGCATTATGTTGCCATCTAATAACTTAGATTATGCACGTTGTAAAAATATTATCTGAAACCATTTTTTTTCTCTGAAGTGTGAAAGTTCATCTGGAGGGCACACATTATTGTTTCCTTGGGTTTGCTTCATGTAATGGTGAGGACGTGTTTTCTATGATGAAGTGAATTTTCTTAAGGACTCCTGAAGATGTAATTTCTGGCTGCTAATTCAGTAATATTTTCTTTGCATTTAGGTTTTTCTATCTTGTGCACAGAGAGTACTCAATCATGGAAGCATTTTTCTCCCAGGTTTTTATATTTAGTTTAATCTCCAACTAAAAAAAATACCTCCAGCTGCTTTTTGATAGGCTGTGGATGTCCAAATTGTTGCCAAGGTGGCCACTACAGAAGGAAGGATGGACACCTGACTGACACCAGTGATGTTCATGTGGTCCTACAGGCCCCTCACTTGACCAGAGTGAGCTAAACTGGGTTTCAAAGATGTTTTCTTTGCTCCTCATGTCAGTTTTCCACATGTTTATCATATCAGATTTTTCTTTCAGCAGAATTAATATTATGCAATTCCATTTGTACCTGGGATTAATTTTAATAATTATTTTGGATGCAGCCTTAAAAAGGCTTAGCTGGCAGTGCTAGAAGGAGCCTCTGTTAATCTGT
Organism: Aphelocoma coerulescens; assembly: GCF_041296385.1. Classification (NCBI taxonomy): domain Eukaryota; kingdom Metazoa; phylum Chordata; class Aves; order Passeriformes; family Corvidae; genus Aphelocoma; species Aphelocoma coerulescens. The sequence goes on from NC_091031.1 coordinate 3,152,531, forward strand.
AGATTGGTATTATGGAGGAAGAGCAGTTTCTTTTCTTCTTCTTTTAAAAAATTACATTACTTGCAGATGAGGAGTAATGCCCTGACTCTGCTGCCATACATGCAAGCAATTTTCCCAGATGCCTGCTGTAATCCTGATAAACTCTGATTGCTCTGCAATACCTTTTATGAATAGAACATAAGATCTTTCCAATTTTTTATTTCCTCTATGGCAATATCAGCCTGCGTAGCTCCCAGCTAAAGGCTGAATCTAAGTGATAAATGATGCAATGAGCAGACAAGTGTCCAACCTTGTGTTGGCAAATTAATTACAGTTGTAATTACAGTTGTCATTGCAGGGACTTCCAGTACGTGTTTGGTGACTGAATTTCATGAAATGAGGGTAGAGCCAAAATGGCACAACCCTTCCCCTTTGTAAAGAGAATGAAAAAAGCTCTTTATTTATTAAATTAAAGCTTTTTATGTATTTTTCACTCTTTTTTTTTTCTTGTCTGTTGCTCTTGCAACAGACAAGAAAAAAAACTTCTTATATTTTCTTGTATTTTCTTATGTTTTCTGGATAAAACAGAACTGGTAGCACTCAAGAGGATGAACTTCAGCAATGATGGATGACATGCACAGCAGCATTTAGGACACCATAAATTACACTGGCTGGGAGCTCTCAGGCCAAGGAGGAGGAGAAGGCAAGAGAAATTTGTACTGGATAGTCTTACTTGACCTGTAAAATCCAGAACTGTTACACTGGGTGTCACAGACGAGGATTCTTGGGAAGTTTGGCCATGAATTTTTGTTTTATGTTCCCAATAACAAGGACAGTGAAGTATTTATAGAGGTTCATGGTGCCCTAGTGTAGGTGAGCACTGCAGTGTTTGCTGCAGCAACAAGATCTTCATCATCAGAGGCTCCACTGAGGGATGTTCTCACCCACCAAGTGATTTCTGAGAAATTAAAAGTAGGAATCCAAACTTGCCTTCCCTTTGTTGGGAGCACACTGTGCCAGCAAAACGCTTCTGTATAGGCTTTCTTCCAAACCCTTCCAAGCCTTCAGTGGAATCTGGGAAGCTCCTTTACCATCAACAGCCTTGAGAAAAACACTCTCATTAAAGAAGGAGAAGGAAAAATGCTTATTACTGAAGTTTGTGTGTGTGGATTGGTTTTGGGATGGGCACACTCGAAATAGCTGGGGGAGGAAGCTGCCATGTTGCTAAATGGTTTGGTGAAGGCTTTCTGTATTTCCTTTTTTTTTTTTCCTTTGAAGAGGTCAGAGTTAATTGCGAGACATTAAATATTTATAGGTTTTATTATAACTCATTGCTAAATGCTGTGAGGACTTTTCCTGATGCTGTGAAGCAGTTCAGACTCATTCAGCCTTCGGAGCAAAGCGGCAATGGCAGCTGTGAGGAAATCCTTCTTCTAGGGCTTCCAGCACTCCTCTGATGTGATTAAACAGTCCTTATTGTGTTCAGATTTTTGATTAGAAAACCTCAAAAGGGTCAAATTCGACTCAAGGGACAGATTGGTGTCAGTTCTTATTTTTAATCTGAGTGTGCCCTCAACTGTGGTCTCAGTGAAACACTTTTCTCCCTGAGAGTGGCATCGAATTTTGGGTTTAAAACACAGAGTTGGCAAATGTTGGCGAATCAGGAGCCTGTTCTAAAAGCCTGTCCTTCTTTCAGGGGTTTTATTGTGCACCGTTAACTTTTTTTTCCAGTTTCAATATTGTTTTCTTCATTTTTAATTGGCTAATAAATAGCAACTGCTACATTGGCATGGAAAAATGTAATGGGCCAGACAGCTTGGCTGGGATCTCTGCCATTGTAAGGTCAGGATCTGAGTACCAAAGCATGTCAGAACATCTTGCACATTCACCCTTAGCTGCCTATTTGTATTTTATACAGAGGAGTAGGATTAGTGACTTTTTACAAAGAGAAATACTGACTTCCCTATAGGAAAGATCCCAAATGTTCTATAAATACTGACGAGTCTGATGTCTATATTCCTTGGTCTGCAGAATTTAATGTGCTTGAGTTACTTTGCTGAAGAAGGGTTATTTAGACATATGGAAAAACATCTGTTCCATGCAGAAATAAATAGTGTTTGAGTGGTTATACAATGTAAAAGACCATCCAAGGACTCTGTGCCTGAGCATTTCCCATGGTGTGATCATGGCTATGATTTATTGAGAGCAGTGTTTTTCACACTGAGGTGTAGATTTGGAGATAAACATATTTGAATCAAATCCTTCAATCCTTGATGGGATTTGTAGGTAGAGATCACTCGTGGAACTTTTGTCTCTGGAGGACAAAATTCTGCCTGTGTGGTGAAATGTCTGCCTGGTTTATAGGTGGTAACGTTCATACCTCTGAAAACACGGAGCTGAGATGCAGAACAGAACGGAGACGGTGGGTTTAAATTATGCATATTTTACCCTCCCTCCTGCCTTTATTTTGGTGCTTAACCAATGTATAAAATATCAGGCAAAAAATGAATTATTCAGTGAGTAACTTTGAAGGCAATTTGCTCGGGTGTTTCAGATTCATGTCTGTCTCTAATAAAGTTTGTCAAATGGAAAGCAGCAGGACACCCCACAGGTTCTTGTGTGAGGAAGCTGTTGAGTTGTGAAATTCTGACTGATTCTGAACCAAAAATTTCTCAGACTTTTCAAAGATCACTGTTTCTGAGTTTTTTTGCTCGGTTCAGCACTGTTTTGCTGTTGTACCAGAATAAAGAGGTGGGTCATTTTGTAAAGGGCAGGAAAATTTCAAAATGTATTTATTAGTTTCTATGTCATTGACAGGGATGTGATACCTGCTGAGACATAAATGCAGGATTCCAGTGTCCAAAAAAATAATGATGCATGTGACAGTTCTTAACTTGAAATAAAGGTAAAGGAGAGATGCAGAGCTCTGGGGAATGTATCACGAGATGTTCCCCGATTCTGTGTAATTCCCTGGGACAGACCAACTTCTCTTTGGATTTCCTTCTCACTGCACAGGGAACACCCCCTTGCAGCACTCAGTTTCCACAAACAAATCTGTACAGTAGTTAGTGGGGTTAGCTTCAGCTTTTGAACCATATGTTGGTGTATATATGGATACTGCATGTTCCTGTTTGATAGCAATGCATCCAGACATAAATGTCTTTCCTTGGAAACCTGCTGAAGTGTGCAGCTGCTGCTGTGGGAGGTGGGAAGAAGAGAAGGAGCTATGTAAATAGGTGGGTAAGGGTTTAGTGAGAGCAAGTGAGGTGTGCCTTTATAAACTGGTGGGTTCTTCACCATTTTAGAGGGGAAAACAGAGGAGGAGTGGGGAATGTAAACCAGTTATTATTCAGGGCCTTGCACATTGAATCAGCTCAGAGGCAAAGGCAGCAGCTCAGCACTCACAGTGCCGCTCCCACTTTGCTCTGAGATTTTTTTGGCAAATCAGCTCGGGATTCTGGGCTCGAGTCTATCACTTAATAGTTGTAAAAACCTTCATTCAAACCACCTTAGACGGGAGTAGCTGAGGACAGGTTTGGCTTTACAAATAAAAGCTCGATTTTGTTTTGGATTTGCCAATGACTGTGGTGAGGAAGCTTGGGGTCACAATGACTCTTTCTGAAGCTTTCATTTGCCAACAGTGAACTTCATTTAGGGCTGTGATTGCTTCCTAAAGCCAGACTGGAGCCAGTCCCATTTCCCCCTGGATTCTTGGATCAATGTTCGTACAAGTCCCTGTAGGAACAGCGTTTCAGCTCCAGCACATGTTGAATTGTTTGACCTGATGCCTCTGCCCTCGGGGTCACTGCTTTTGCAGGGAAATGGGACATTGCGGGTGAGGATGGTTTGCAGCCTTTATCTCCTTTCGTGGTTAATGGAATGAGAGATGAATGATATGAGCTCCAGCTGAGGATAATGAGGAAAAAAAAATTAAGTTGTATTGTCTCTATCATGAGCAAGTTGGCCAGTAATGAAATATTTAAGAACTGATGGGAAGATCTTGTACTCAAACATATTGAAATATTTAAGAAGTGATGAGAAATTATTGTACACAAGTATATTAATGTAAAATAATTCTCATGCAACCTGATGTCACACAAGTCCATCATCATGTTAATGAGGCACTGCACCCAACCCCATTGCAGATCCGTTGGAAAGCATAGAAACTCCACTGTAACTTGGAATATTGAGCAATTCACCATATTGTACCTGTGGAGAAATAACAATACTTTTCTATAAAGCAGGAACTTAATAAAATTACTCCTTGCTTCTGATCAGTTTAAACTGTATTTTCTAATATGTATTCAAGGTGTAAAAGGGGCTCTGTGTTGAAAAGTGTATCAGTTTGACAAATTAACTAATAAATTACAAAATTATAAAGCTAATAATTTAGGGGGTTAAAGCAAGACATATACAGCTGTCTCTGGCTTTCTAGTGCTCCTTTTGAATCCAGGTCCCTGGATTTCATCTTTATTGAAATTATTTATACACAGTAACGTGATGGCAAGTTGTATCTGAAACAAAATCTCTCTCCATTTCTCCTAGTCATAAATCATTTTCGAACAGGATCTTTTGTTTGTGCACTTTCTGTAATTATACAGCAGTTTCTTCATTTAAAAAGAATGAAGAAAAAATAGCCAGTAAACACCAAGTCCCTTCCGGATTTATGTGTCTTTCTAGTAATTAGGAAATTACAAATCCCTGGGAGTAGAGTCATGCAGATCTTCTTTCTCCCTTTGCCAACTCAATCAGTTCTATTCTATACAAGGAGAACATGAACAAAAGGCAGCAATCAAAATCAGTTGATTCAATGACCACCTGTTTCTTTTAATTAAAAGTAATAATTTACTGTGAATTCCAGGAGGGGACTGAAAAATTTGCCTTTGAATCATTTTGAACTGTGTTCACATTGTGCTCTTCTGTACAACTACAGAGAAGAAACAGTTGATTGAAAAAATTTCAAATTTCTTTAAAGACAGTTTTTTTCTGTTTGTGTACTTTCTTAATTCTCTTTAGAGTAGCAAAGAATAAAAGTGGTCTTAGCTACACAACAGGAAAAGAGATTTTTGTTGTCGTTTTTGGCTGGGGTGTCATTTATAATCATAAAAGACTTCTCTTCTACAGCACTTGAGAATCAGTCTTCATTCCTGAATGTCATCCCAACCCTTGAACCCAGTGGGGAAGGGGCTGGATTTTGAACTTGCTGTACTGCAGCTGCTCTCGCAGTGCAGGTGCAGGTCTGGCGGAGGCACAGCAGGGTCTGCACAGGTTATATCACCTGTATTTTTGCTATTTTTGCTTAGTCTTTATTTCCTTATCCCACCACTGTTACTGTAGAGTTGAATACAACTCTGTTTATGCCCTGAACACCTACCAGTGTGTTCAGGTTTCCCATCCCACAGATGTCAGTGGATTGAATGAATGAATTCTTTCTCCAAGTTATTCCTTTGAGTCACTCCAAACTTCACATTCTGCCTGGAGGTAGATTCCTGGAAAGAGTCTGGGTGTAATTTCTCACCAAGTAGGAAAGCACACTCATTGCCATTCCTGTCCTCCTCCACTGCAGCAAGGAGCTCTTGGTAGGTCAACCTGGAGAAGATTTTTTTTTTTGGGTGCTTGGCAAGTAGATTTGGAGCTCTGAAGTGTCTTGCAGCTGGGGAGGAGCAACCCCATGAACCAAACCCAGCTGATTGGCCCCACTTTGAGCCCAGTTTGGGCTCAGGACTCTCAGAGATCCCAGCCAGCCTCAGCCCTTCTGGGATATTTTTGATTTTGAGGCAATAGAAGTCTGATCTTTTATTGCACTTTTCTGAAAGCAATAAAACTTTCCTACACTGCAGCTCTGAGAGGGGAAATATCAAACGAGCTTTAAGCATTTGTACATTTTATATTAAAAAATGATATGACCCTAATCATTCCCAAGAGTCTCAGATTCTCTTTGCTCCCAGTCTTACTCAGCCAGGGAAGAACAAAGCTGGTGACCAGTTAAACAAGAACTTTTTACTCTTCCTTGCTCCTCAGCTCTGAGGACAGAAGGCATATTTTAAGCCCTGGAAGTTATTTCCAGTAGAAGCATCTGGCTCCTTGGCTCTTGCAGCTTCAAAGCTGAAGCTGTTTTCTTAAATTAAGATGCAGAGCAAATCACCAAAAAATATTTTTGTTTTCCCAGTGCAAAAATAAATAGCGAACAGAAGAAAGTGTCTCAAACAGAGGTGGTATCTGAGCGGGATCCTGGATATTGTAGTCACTGCTTGGAAGGGGTTTAGAAAAGCTGGAGTCTGAAGACCTTCAGAACTTAGAGGGAAATTTGCTTGAGGACAGTGTGGGCTGAATGTGGGATTTGGCTCTGTACAGAGAAAACCATGCTCAAATACATTCTCAAATATGTTTTATTAACTTGGTATTCACTTGGGGAAGTTAAAGCTGTTTTAAGGGAAATATATGCAGTACAGATTGCAGTGGTTTTATTGATCTGTTGCAGCAGATCCATACTTCTAAAGACGTTTGGAGGGGGGACAAAGAAAGATGTGGGATTCAGTGGTTCTGTCACAGTAAGGAATGGCTAAAGGCTGTGTATTAAATGAGGAAAACACCTGCCAGTCCTTCTGGGCTTTTCCATTGGTAAGGAGGAACAGTGTCCTCCTATCTCTTGTAACAATTTGTAAGTTGGTTTGCATATATGGAATATATTGTCATCCCTGTTTTCAGCAGAAACACAAACAGCACCACAATTTGTGCCGCTGACGTTCAGGAATCACTTTTTTCTTTCATCTAAAGGAAGTAGTTTGAAAATTTTAAGCTTTTATTTCCTGTACACCTTTTAAATTAGTAACTCCATATAAATGTAAGTTTGACTGGGGATGAAGAATAATCTTGTGATTCTATTATGGAAATAAAAAATGGAAAGTTGGGTACCTTTGCATTTCTTTACACAAAACTGTTCTTTGTTGTAGTAGGCCCTGATACAACCTGAGGACCTCACAGCTCATCTGCAGAACTCCTTTAAGGTTTTTTTGTAATGGAAAATATAATTTTCCATTCCTCCAAAAGTGTTTTTACACTTGCACTTTTGCATTTTCTGCTTCTTAATGATCACAAAAATAGCAGTTCAGGTATGGAAAAAAAATCCTTTCACCAACCCTAGGCACTTAAAAAATTTAAGAAGTTAATCTTATCTCCTGCCTAACACCTTTTTAACATTCATGTGTTGGCATTAATGACTGAAAATGATCCTTTTTCCTCACACCCTAATCACCAGCACAGGCTCTGGCACTGACAGGTCACAGAATCACAGAACGGTTTGGATTGGAAGGGACCTTAAAGCTCATCCCATTCCATCCCCTGCCATGGGCAGCGACACCTTCCACTGTCCCAGGCTGCTCCAAGCCCCGTCCAGCCCGGCCTTGGGCACTGCCAGGGATCCGGGGACAGCCACAGCTTCTCTGGGCACCCTGTGCCAGGGCCTCCCCACCCTCCCAGCCAGGAATTCCTTCCCAATATCCCATCTAACCCTGCCCTCTGGCAGTGGGAAGCCATCCCTGTGTCCTGTCCCTCCATCCCTTGTCCCAAGTCCCTCTCCAGCTCTCCTGGAGCCCCTTTAGGAACTGGAAGGGGCTCTGAGGTCTCCCTGGAGCCTTCTCCTCTCCAGGTGAACACCCCCAGCTCTCCCAGCCTGGCTCCAGAGGGGCTCCAGCCTTCAGAGCATCTCTGTGACCTCCTCTGGACTCTCTCCAGCAGCTCCAAGTCCCTTCTGTGCTGGGCCCCAGGGCTGGGGCAGCTCTGCAGGTGGGGTCTCACCTGAGTGGGGCAGACGGGCAGAATCTCCCCTCTCCTGCTGCCCTCACTGGGGGATCAGCCCAGGGCATGGTGGATCCTTGGTTCTGGTGACACAGTTGTTGACAGTGTCAAGTTGCATCCCACGAAAAGACCTCACAAGTAATAATCTGATGTGCTTGGCATGTAAAACCTCCACTGGTGCACCATCACACAAAGTGGGGTTGGGTATTTTAAAATTAAAGGCAATGTGGTGATTTAATGCCTGCAAAATTATAGCAGGTTCAGTGTTGCTATCAGGGGGAATAAAATCCCGATCAAAAGGGAGCTTTTAGAAAGAATTCTGAGATATAATGCTCATAAGCTGTTTTGTGATGTGTTAAGGCACAGTTTGACATGTGCTGCTGGTTAACCATGCACTTTCAATTATTGCACACCCCCGCCTAAGAGCCACAGAAATTATGGAATGATTCCTCACAGGGGGGTGCTTTCCATCCCTGTTCAATATAGGAAATGGGTTCATTTGTGCTAAACAAAGGAAGAAGGCAGGGATGGTGGCAGGGGGGCAGGATGTAGCTCAGTGGCAGTAGATAGATGGAGAAACATGTGGGCTTTGGGGAGATGCCTCCATGTTCTTCTGCTTCCCTCTGCTGGAGTGCGGCAGGATTCCTGCCTGAACCCCTTTAAACACATCCAGAGCTGTCTGGGCAAGAGACTTCTGCTCATTATGTATTTTAAATGTTTCTGCTCCATTTTCAGGTTTTTTTCAGTAGTTCCACCTGGAGCCAGTGTGTACAACCCTCTCCTGGTGGCTGTGACTCTGTGGCTGCTCCTCTCTGTGATCACATCTCAGCTTTGAGAGTGATGGATAATACTCTGATTTTTGCAGAGCTGTGTGGGGTGTAGCAGCCTGGTTGCTGTTCATCTTTATAGACCCCCGTCTATTAGAAAGTATGCAAATGCAGAGCTAAATTTATGCCAATTCAAAGGTTTTTCAAATCAAAATTTCTATAATGTCTGTGATATCAATTGCCCAGAAGTTTTATCCCATTTAATTACACTGTATTGCATGAAGTTGTACTTACAAAAATGGAGGACTGTCCTAACATAGCAGAGAATTCACTTTTTAGCACGAAAATAACACGAATTTTAATAGAGCACATCATTCATCACTGCTGAACAAGTGCTTCCCCACTGCTTTCCCATTGCCACTTCCCCTCTCATAACTTTGACAGATTTTGGAAACAGAAGTAGTTTTTCCCTTTCGAGTTTCACAATTAATCTATGCCAAGTTTAATGCAAAGTTCAATTTTCTTGCAAATAGCAGCCATTATTTGGCAGTTCATCTGTCAGATCCTGGCTTGGCTCCCTGTGTTTACTACAAAATGGGGCTGCCAGCTCTGCTTTGGGAATTATTGAAAGTTTACATTGATGAAAAGGGGATATGTGAAGAAAATTTACAGGAGCTTTCCTTTGGCTCCATAGTTTGCCTTAAGCCAAAAAAATGCTAAAGACAACGTGATTTCCTCTATGATGCATATAAGTTCATTAATGCATGTTTAACACTGGGAAGTATGAACCTGTATTAACAACTGATAAAATAATTGCTGTTAATATAAGTAATTAGAGCTGGCAATGTAGTAATTATTAGTAATATGATTGCTTATAATTAAAGTGCAAGCCATATAGATTCAAGGGTAGTTCTAAGTGGATCAGAAATCCTTGTGAATATAGGAATAAGATGAAAAAATTTTGTCACCTGTAATGGGTGGATAGTGGTCTCTTGGCTTTCTCTGGATGTTCTCACTCTTGTTTCCTAAATAACAATACCTTCCACACTTTGATTTACCCCAAAAAACCCCAAAACACAAAGCGTAGGACTGGAGCAGAAAATAGGATAAAATACTGATGAAGAGTGTACTCTCTTATGTTTTTGTCATAGGTTAGCAAGCATAGTTCTGGAAGGGGTGTCCTTGCTAAGGGGTGCTTACAGCTTCCTCTGGGACCTGATAGAACCTATCAGCTGGCCAGTTTGAATATGGACAGTTCTTTAAGCCACTTAAAGTTGTGACCGCCTCTATGATACACACTTAAGAATAGAAACCCTGAGGCAGACTCTCTCTCTCGTTTCCAGTGCTGGGACAGGTGGCTGTGGGCCCCGTGTGGAGGCCAGTGGGCCACGGCCATCCTGGAGCCGATGGGCCCTGTTCTGTTCCACCCGCGGAACCCCCCCCCCAGTGCTGCTGTGGGCAGCTGGAGCATAAGACACATTCCAGCTGCAAGGCTGAGGTGAGATTAACCCTTTTAGTGCTGTGAAGAGCTGAAAACCTGAGGGAGGAGAAAGAGGAGATGCTTAAAGCTGAAATTCTGTTGTGAAGCTATGATATGTCAGAGTACCCATTGTAATTTCATGAAGATATGGGGGGTGGAGTGTTCAACTCGTGCCTGTTAGCAAAAACACCTGTGCTGAGATAGGCAGATGCTGAGGCAGCTGTAATTTCATGAGAAGTTTGGACAGGGAGAGATGGAAGCGATGAGGACTTTTGCTCCAAATGGGAAAGGAGAAAACCTCAATTCCTAGAGATGCTCCCAGAGATAGTCCTAAAGATGAAGATGAGGAGGACCCTTTGCTCCCAGGGAAGGAGGAGGGCCTCTGTTCTTAGAGATGAAATGCTGCCAGAAATGGGTGAAGAGACCTTTTGTTTCTGAACGGCTCAACCTTAAAATTGTACCCCAAAAACTTCAAGAGTGGACCCTTGAAAGCAGTTGTGGGAAAAGCTGCAAGTTGGGGGAAGGGACTCACATCGCAAGCAGAGACTCCTCTTCCTAAATGGACTGAACAATATTTGGAAGTGGGTGGCTGTCTCGTTGTGATACTGTTTTCATAGCACGAGCAAGAAGAGACTTCTCTTTCTAAATGGACTGAACAAGGTTATTATGGAAGTGGTAACAGACTGAACATCTTAAGGGTTGTCTTTTTACATTGTCAGGGGGAGAAGGGAGGAAGGGGGGGGGAGGAGGAGAGTTCTGAAGGTGTGGTATAATTTTTTTTTCTTCTTTTAGGTCTGTTAATAAACTTCTTTATATTCTTTCAAGTTTGGTGCCTGCTCTGTGTTTCTCCTAATTCTTATCTCACAGAAGATAAACAGTAATGAGTATCTTGGACCAAACCACTACACTAAATTGGTGTTTCTGCCCGGTTACAAACCCAACCTGCTACCATTTTAAATTTTTTTTTAGGACATTCTATTAAAAGGATCTTGAAAGAGAGATTTCCTACAAAGTTTCCAGTTCAGGAATAGTTTTGGTATTATTTTCCATTGTCCTCTTCTTATTATAAATTATTTAGTGTGTGTCGTTAGAATAATAGCTAATAATAGAACGTATTTGCTTCTCCTTACAAAATCTAATTTATATTAAATTGTTCATCTGAAACACCCCACAGTAGGAATTTTCACACAAGGATAGAAAACTAGGGTTCAGTATAGAAAATACTATATACAGAAAATATAGAAACTTGATTGATTTATTTATTCATGTGGCTGTTTTTTGTTGTTTTCTAAGAATGCTTTTCCTGGGATTTTGTAGTCACACAGAGCTTTGTAGTCAGACACAAGCCCTCACTCGTGTTGCTTTTCAGTGAGTGCAGAATGGTTGTCCTTAAATGTCACAACATTTTTAAACCACACACACCCCTGCTTAACGTAATTCCATGCACATTCCATTGTTTGGAATGAAATTATTGGGCAGTGTTATATAATTTCAGTATAATATGCAGGTTCAATGTATTTAGTAGACATTGACTGTAATAATTTCCATATATATAATAAAACAGTTCCTTTCCCTCTATACCATTATTTATACTCATAAATACCACTTGTGTCAGATGTTAAACACAACTTTAAAACTCTGTTTATTCAGTGTCATTCTTAGCAGCTGTGGCTTTTGTCCTTCTCAGCCACAGATGTCTTACCAGAGTCATGCTTAAGTGTAGATATTTATAAGGCAACAAGTCCCCTTCTGTCATCTAAACAAAACAATTTAGGGAAGAATTAGCTTCCCAACTGTGGTTTAAATTGTTTGGAAGGCACATAGTCACCGAGCCACCAGAGAACCCTTCTGCACAGCCACGTTCCCATGACCCTGAGCCACAAGGTCCGTTGCTGTATCTTTAATAAATAATGAAACAGATGTTCTCTGGAGCCCTGGCTGTCACTCCATGTAGGTTCACTGTGTTTACAAAGTAAATGCAGTCGGTAGCAGTTAGCATTTCATATCTCAGGCTGTACAACGAGCAGAATTATTGAAATAGTTTCAATTTGAATTTGTGATGTAAAGTCTTTACTTGTTATCCTGGGTGCTCTATAATTTCTTTCCATACAGTGAAAAGTAGTGGTTATAGATTCACTGTAAAACTTAGAATCAATGCCAAAATGAATTCACATGAAGAATGCTACCAAAACACCAAAAACCTTCACAAAGGGTAATATGGCAAAATAGTAAAATTTTAAGGCAAAATTTTGTCTTCTCATAGTCGTATTTTTGTGATAATTACTAATCAAAACTCCCAAATTTCTTGAGAAAGTGCTTATACTGGAGGGATCTTTTCTTTTTGAGGAAAGAGTCAGCAGGTTTTCCATTTTGAGTAACATGCTGGGCTTTCCTTTTGATTTTTTGGAAAGCTTTGATTGGCAGGTAAATTTTAAAAATCAGTATATTTATAAGACAATTTAATAGTTCTTATCTAATTTAAGGGTATAATACAAAATGTAGACAGAAGAAAAATATTATAATGTGTCATTTTGCAGTTGTGTTTTCATTGAGGATGTTTTAGACCTGGCATTTCATGATTTCCACGGTCTTTCTGAAAAGAGTATTAGCAAGGATTGATTTCAAACCCCAATGTGGTTTTTAATGAATTTCCAAATTTCTGACCAAGACTGTGCAGGGATCGTTCTGACTGAAATGCAGCAGGAGCAGGAAGGAGTCATAAAGGATTTGAAGATAAAGAGGGTGTGCACAGGACAGGGCCATCACAACGTTTATTTTGGCATTGCACATCTCCCGCCTGGTGTACGTAGAGTTCTGGAATGAGCCTGACATGGAGGAACCTATGGAAGATGTGGTTTCTTCCTCTGAAGTAAATGTTCCTGGTTTTCCAGAGGGGACCCTTACTGCTAAAGAAACAGCAGATGTCTATGGATGTGTCATGCATTTAAGTGATTTGGGTGTATTCCCTTTCACTGGTCCTAAATTAGGAAACATATCCAAGCTGCTGGTGGCCTTAAAATGTCCTCATCCTTAAGTTTCTCTGCTCAAAAATCAGATGGGAGCAGCAATCTCTGGAAAATATTTACCATGTGCCAAGTTAGAATTCATTCCTTTTCATTTACAACAATAGAGATTATCAACTTGCAGCATTTCAAGATAATCCCATCTGTAAAATCCTGATTTTACAGTCATTGGACTGTATTCCAGATTAGGCCACGAGCAGTTTCTTCCCAGTTCTCCTGCTGTATTTTGTGTGACATTTCAGGATGGTGACAGTAACACTGTAATCAGTCTGTGACTCTTCAGCCACAGACTGAACACTGCCATTAAACTTTATGTATGTGAGCAGTCAGTAAATGAAGTTTTAGTGTGCATAAATCATGGGAACAAGCCTGAGCTGACACAGTTTTTTCTTACAGCACCATAAAAAGGAGAATTTGGAACTGAGGTCAACGTGCCTGTGCCAATGCAGGTACCACTGTTAGGTTCTGAACAAGCTACACACTGAAATGTATTTTTCTGCAGCATGATTTGCAGAGCTGGAAAGCTTTTGGTATTTGAAGTAATAAATTAAAGGTGTGTCAATCTTATCTTTTATGACTTGAGAATCTGTGTCTGTTTTTCCCTCCAGGATCCCAGAAGCAAGCACAAGTTCAAGATCCACACCTATGGGAGCCCCACCTTCTGTGACCATTGTGGGTCGCTGCTCTACGGGCTCCTGCACCAGGGGATGAAATGTGACAGTAAGTGAAGTTTTCCTTGGGCGACCAAAGGGGTGTTCTGGAAAGTCAGTGGAAGCCCTGGATAACAGCTTCTTACTTCTTTTCTGTGGAAAATACCATTTCAAATGTCAGCTATTTATAGTCCTGGTATATTTCAAGTGGATATTTCAGCACCATAATAACCTACTAATGAAAATCACCTCTTCTGCTGAGAACATGGTGTATTCAGCTTGATGTGGCTGGAGAGCCTTTGTCATGGCAATTTTGAGAAAGCCTCTTTTTGGACTGTCTGTGTGAATACACTCTCAAAGACTGAAATTTCAGTTCAGTTTGTAGTCAAGGTCTACTATTTTCCTTGTATGTAATTTGTCTTGGAAGTCTTCCACAGGCAAAACCTAATAGTCAATTTAAACTTAACTCCCTTCATTGCTGACGTGAATGCTCTGTTTTCTTAGTCATATTCCCAGCAAGTCTTTATTCCATTTTCACTTTTTTCCCCCTTCAACTTCATTAATGATATGTTTAGCTTTCTGAAATAGATTATTTTATTTTCTTTTGTATTAACTCTCTACAGAAAATATTGCAAGATGGAAACCAGCCATGGCGTTTGGTTGAAATCCAGGCAGCTTTAATCTGAAAGTCTTGCCAATAATTAAGCATTTAGTCTTCATTTTCACTTTAAATTAATTTTCACTTAATTTTTAGCTTCTCATGGGTATCTGAACTATTTTTATGTCCACAGCCTGTGATATGAACGTTCACAAGCAATGTGTGATAAACGTCCCAAGCCTCTGTGGCATGGACCACACAGAGAAGAGAGGAAGGATTTATCTGAAAGCTGAAGTCACTGGTGACAAACTGGAAGTAACAGGTAAACAGCTCATTTTGGAATTTTTCAGGTTTTATAAATGTATGATACGCACTGTGAGTTTGTGTGCCTTGGTCAGATCTTTGCATTAAAGCCACTGATGGAAGATTTCCTTCCAGAAGCAGGAGGATTTCATACAACGTGGCTTTGAATCAAGAAACTCTATGAAGCTGTGTTCATAAAAATCAGTAGAAAAAAGGAAATCTGTAGTAACAGCTTTAAAACCTGGGGAATATTAGTTAGAAAATCACTGTATTGTCAGTTTTGCGTGTTGAAAGCAGCCCAGCAGGATGAGTAGCTGTTCAGGAAGTTACCCATCATCTTCAGAGCACAAGAGATTCACTAAACCTTCATCTGCTGAGGAGTTGTTTCCTGTATTTCAGAGTATTGAATAAACAAAGGCAACTGGGATTCAATCCCAAATATTACTCCCAGTGAGTTTTAAAATATAAAAAAGTAGTTCTCACATTCTATAAGCTTAAGGTGACCAAGCTGGGGAGGAGGCAGAGAAGGGAAAAAGGAGAGGGTGGCAGTTTGTTTCCTTGGAAGTGTTTCTCTGTGATTTGTGAATAATCTGTGGTTGTGCACACCCAGATGTGCACACCCACACCCCCCCCCCCAACCCACCCTGAAGTTTCCAAAAAATACTCCATGAAACCAGTACAGGGCACAATGCATTTGTCACTGCCTGCTTGGTGTTGCAAATTGGAATTGAATTTGGGGGTAAAGTCAGAGTAGGACAAAGTGGGAGGTTTCTTAGAACATCTCAACTCCTGCCTGTGTTTCTTGGTGTGGTTGTTGCAACCTGTGTGTGTAGAGTGTCATGTCAGTGTGGCTCAGGTGACAGAGCCTGGTACACACCAAAAGGATGTTTCTTCCCCCCCTACATTCAATAGAGACCTTTCCCCTTTTCACAGAGGAAATCAGACCATCACTGAATTTTTGCAGCTTCCAGAACCAGCAAACTTCCCTGCTGACATTATCCCTCTATGGTTTTGTTCTTCCTAAATCCAAATAGCTCCATATTCTCCTGTCAAACCCTGTAAAATGCATTGAAAAGGAGAAGTTTGATAAAATTTAGTTAGAAAGGATCAGAATAGATCCCAAGTGATGCTTAATTGTGGCTTAACTTTTCAAAGAGCTTCCTGTCAACGTGGGAGGGGGAAATTTGTCCAAGGTACTGTCATTAAGAGAAGGTGGTTTCACTAAGTAATGAGGCATTTCAGGGATGGTGATGTGGGTTCTAAAAGTAATTGTACCATGAGAGGGAATTAATTTAAAAATCATCCAAGTGACAAAATTTAATATTTGCTTTATTCTAGGCCGCTTTGCAGCAAGGCTCTTAAATATGGCTTAAACTTTCTGCAATAATACACATAATGTGACAAATAACATGTGCTTACTTCCTGATGATTCAGTTGGTTTATAATCCTTTTAGGGACAAAAACATTTATCACAAGTCATTGTGGAACGAAGGCACTGTAAAGTGATTATACAAACAAAGGATCCTTTTAGTTCAGAGTTTTATTTGAAAAGGTCTTGTCTGAGAGGTGAACATGGTAAAATTGTAACAAATTTTGTAGGTTTTCTCCATAGGCTCTTTTTGGTGTGAGTGTACTTGGCAAGTGTCATTTCTATTGTGTTTATAAATAAAACATTTCCATCTCACAATTAAGTAGGTTTCTGGACAAGAAGAAGAATGTTTACTATAACTTTGTTATGTATAAAACAATTACAGTGCTGTGGTTGTGGCTGAGGCTTGTCAGCATTTCCAAGCTTTCTGAAAATTTCTTTAAATAAAAATTATAATTGTCCTGAAAGCAAGCTGCTTTTTTTGTTTTTTACATAAGAAATACCATATGGACTAGCCAAAATGACATTTCAGGTGCCTTTTTTGTATGTTTAACTGAAAAGGAAATTAGCAATTGCCAGTTCATGGACATATTACAAAACATAAAAAAAATTCTCCTAGAATGTCATTGCTTCTAAAATATTTATTGACAAAAGCTTTGTTAGAATATACAGTTCTCAGAGCTCCCAGGGACAACATCACTGCCCTTAGCTTTGGGAAAGGAGGTGAATTAAAGATCCAGGAGGTTTAGGAACAGCAGGAAAAATAATCAGTGACTGACTGTTTGGTTTGAGCCTTTGTCTGAATCTTTTTCAAAGGAATTACTTTGTAGGTGTTGAACTCCTTCAGCTGAATTCCTCAATATCCCTGCTCTGCACCCTGTTTTGGTTGTTAATTAGTTCCTGCTGATTCTTTCCCAGCCAGCCTTGGTTACATGCAAAACATTTGTGCTGCTAAATGGGGACCTGCCACTGGTGTTGGCACATTGCAAATCCTTAGGCATCCCAACCATCCCAGCCCCACCAGGACACAGCTGGCAAAGGACAATTGCAGAATGTGGTCCTTTAGGTGATATGGTTTATTTAGCACATCCCAGTTTGTCTTTCTTTCCCTCTGCTTTCTTCTTTGGAGGGTTTTCTGGTGCCTTTTGTTTCCAAGAAGCCCCACACTACAGGAACACTGAGTGTTTTCCTGGTAAAATGTTGGAAATAGGGCTGGTTTTTAATTCCCAGTGAATTCGAGGAAGGAGGTGAGGCAGGCACTGCTGGGTGGAGCTGCCCAGTGGCTCCCTCAGATTGTCTACAATCTCCAAGTTTGCAGGTTCTGAATGGAATTAATGGTGGGAGTCATCCAGTCCTGTGTATAAACACACATAATTCCAATTAACTGAGTCAGATCTTCAACCCAGGTGCATCAGTGTGGACACACAGGTTTGTCTGTGGGAATTGTAGAGCCTCTGCAACACTTCTTCACAAAGGAGTTGGAATTTTGGATAGATTTCCTCTGCCGTAGCCTCACCATGTTCCCGGGGCTACTCAATCTGCCCCATTCAATGCTCATTTCTGTTGTAATTCTTAAACATCAGTGGTTTATCTTCAATGGTTGAGTTATTTGCTTGAGAGTTGCATTGAATATTAATAATTTATGGCACAGTACTGAAATGTGGTAGTTTTCTTTTTATAGAAACACTCTTGAAACGCATATTTCTGAAATCTCTGAGTTCGTGACCCTTTCATAGGTTGGATTGACATGGGGGGGTTGCTCTTAAGCATAGTAAAGTGCTTTTTGCTATTCTTAATCTCTGCTTTTTACACTGAATTTTCTTCCTCCTGATGTGTGTTAAAAGTTTTTTCACTCTTTCATTTACTCCTTGACCCATCTTATAATTTAGGGCTCTTCTGAGTGAGCTTGTAGGTGGTTGAATCACAGTTCTGATTTTTTTAACTTTATTTTTGAATTATTTTTATAGTGAATGAACAATAACCTTTGTGAGAAAAATAACCCCATCTGGTGCATTGATATATAAAATGCTGCCACAATACTGGGACTTCAGACTGTGACCTCTCAGGCACTGGAAGTTGGATGTGACAGCAGCTGACAAGGAGGATCTGCCCTCCTGACACTTATTTAGAAAAAGGATGGCGGTGACTTTCTGGCAACTAAAGCACCCCCTATTACATAAATCTTATTAAAACACATATAGGCACAGCACAGAATTTTCAGGGGGTTTTAACTGTATTTGCCTAAGCTGCAAGGATCAGAAAATCTGGTTTTATTCTTCAGTGGTGCTTCTGTTTAAAAGCAGAGGAAAGCTGGCAGTGATCGCTGCAGAAGCTGGGAGCACACAAGCAGCTCTCCAGCAGTGATCTCCCAGGAGCTCCGTGCTCCCCACTGGACATTTCTCAGGTTATTTATGAATGTGTGAATGCTGAGCCACCTCCTGGCACTGCTCATTATGTCCTGTCACGCTGCTTGGTGAGGGCAGCTGGAGCAGGAGCCCCCACCCAGACAGGCTGGGGACACAAACTGCAGAATTCTGGCACATTCCTAGATCCTCATTGTTTCCTTAAAAGACCCCACTGTGCACACACTCTGATAATTTTACTGTGGTTTTCTAGGTCAGTGTCAGTGTCTGTCTTTGTTAACATTCATTTCATAATCTGCAGCTGATTTTAAAAGGGAACATAAATTAATATTCTGGCTGTTTGACCAGCTTTTAATACCAAATGCCTATAAAGTGATCCCAAATAATTGTTTCCATGCAGGACACATTTTTAACGTCTCAAAAAACACGAATCTCACGGTGTACTTCACTAATATCTTCTTTCTGACATTCCCAGAATCTGCAGGGTTGCTGCAGTCATTACAGGAAAAGATATGCCTTTAGCAATGCCAGCCCTGGTGACAACGAAAAGCTTCCTTCCCACCTCAGTCATTAAATTCACTTTACCATGAAGAAACAGGCAATGCAAGGGGTTTAAAAAGACCATTAAGTTTTCAGTAATGGCCATCTGCATGCATCCAGAAATATCAACTAGACCCTATATATTTATGTAAGATAAGAATTACAAATGTAACGGCCTGAAGCCTTTTCCAGATTATTTGATCCATCTTGTGGTAAGATTTATGTTTCATTAAGCAGCTGTCCTGCCCAGTAGCGCATATATTTTAAGATGATATTTTTTGTAAATATAATCTTCTTTAAAACGAAAATAGAATTGCTTGTATGAGATTCCCAGGTGAAATTGAGGCTGGAGAACCTATTGCAGACACAAGAACTTAGGACGCAGTATTAGGGATGATGGTAGATTTTTTATTAGTAGGAGAGAATATCCTAATAAATACAGAGGAATCAAGTCTCTTGCAACATTGGTTAATTTTTCTTCTCGCTCTAGACAAGGATATTCATCAACTGTTCCTTGTACATCACATGTACAGTGCAGGTGTTCATTATGTTGCCATTTTTCAGTGCTCAGGCACTGGGCTCAGAAAGGATATGAAAAGAAATCTTCACTGGGCAGGGGAGTAGTTATGGAATAGAGAAAAAGCTCATCTCTGAAAGCCCTTATAGTGATGAAAACCATAGAGACTGAAAATTGCCTGGAAAGCAGGATTTGTTTCGGAGTCAGTCGTACCTGTGAGTCACAAGCAGCTCCAGAAAAGAAGAATTCAGTGAGTTTTAAAAAATCTCGTAATAAATATTCAGTGAAAGCAGAGCAGTTTTGGAGGCAGCTTTTGGATTTTGCAGACAAGGAGTACAAACTCAAAAATGGGAAGACTATTTTCAGTAATAGGTAAATCTTTAAACTGTGACTGAGGAGTGCAGGAAGGTACTGGGGAGACAGTTCCTTGGCTGGCAGTGCAGGATCCTCTGTCACTCGCTCAGCCATCTGTAAACTGGGCAAACCAGAAAGTCTGTACCAGAAACTTCTTCAGGAGGCAATGAGAATTTTGGAACAATTTAACAATGCTGTGTTGTTAGAAGACAGGAGCTTTATGATGTGTTGGAGCTAACAACAGTCCCCCTTTTCCTTCATTTCTCTGGATACCATGCCAGGTGAGACCACTGGAGTCTTGCAGTGTCTCCTAAAAGCAGCTTTTGCCATGCGGATGAGAGATTTCTACTCATCTAAGTTGCCTGTAGGACTAAAAGATTGGCAAGAAAAGGTTGCTGTGATTAGTAAACTGTTTTATTATCCACGTTTGGGAATTCAGGAAAAAGGTATCTGTGACTCACTCGTAAAGGAACTGAGTGGACTCATGCTGCGAATCATTCAGCTTTGTCCTGGGGACAGAAACATTTATTTAGTCATTCCCATGATTAAATTTATCTGCTGGTACCACAAGAAGCTATAAATCCACAACTGCATATGGCTTGCAACTCTTGACCTACACTATCCCGTGGAAAAAGTTTCAGCTTTGTCATCCACTCTCTGAATTCCTTAAAATCCTGCCTGAATTTCTTCTCTTTACATGAAATGTCAGTTGTCTCTGCCAGCCCACTCTGTTTTATTTAGGTTTTTATTTAAAGTATGAATACCTAAGAACCAGCTCTGTATTTGCTTATGTCCTTACATTATTCCTGGAAAAGTGGGAGTCCCAAATTTAGGCTCCTGGATGGCTACTGCTGGTTTATAAGTAGCACTTGATAGAAGAGCCATAGGACAGATACCAAATAATCTGCATTTTCTGCTGAATACACATTTATGATCTCTGGTGCTGGTTTGGACAAATTTGGAGGAAAATATCCTCTGATAGAAGGCAGGTTACAACCACCCCTCCCCCACTAGGTTCAGGAAAGATGAAATTTTCCTCAGAGGAAAGTGAAAGAGATAAAAACTATTTATTTAACAAACACACAGGAAAAGGATAATAATGCTAAATAATAAAACCTCTCGCTGTGGAGAGAAACCTGGGAAAATTTCAGAGTCCTTCCGTAGAGGTAATCTCTCTCCTCCTCCTTGGAGCTGGGTTGTGGGCCCACCTCCAGGGCCTTGGTGGGAAATTCTCCCAATGTGTTCTGATGTTGAAACAGTCCAGAAGAGAAGAAGGGAAAAACTGAAGTCCCAGGAAAACAAAGTTCAACTCTCCGTCTTCCTCAGGAGAAAAGGAGCCGAAAGCTGGCCGAAGAGCAAGAAGGGTGCTTCCTCTGCTCTTGCTACCGCAGCAGAAGAACACAGAGGAGTGTGTGTATTTGTGTCCTTGAACAACTGCTTTGAAAAGTGTGCTCAGTTTTTTTTTTCCTCTCCCCCCTCTCAGGCTCAATTTAAAGGCACAGAAAGGCACAGTTAATTTCTGGGCATAGAGCAGCGATAGGGGATACACATCATAAAGTCACCCCAAGACATTCCACCCCTTATCCCATATCGTTGGCTCAATGCCCAAACTAATATATTCTAATTCTACACACACACATTAATACATAAATATACAGCTATGTACTAACAGGGACAGTGACACTCAGCAAGCAGTGGTACACAGGCATTTCACATTACAGATGGTTTTCACCCAACAGTCAGATCTCCCTTTGGTACACAACATGTTGTTCTATCTTTCTCCATTACCCACCATGTGCAACCAGGTCCCTGAGCAAAGACAACCCCACGGATGGGTTTGTCTGTACTTGAGGCAGAATTCCTCCACATAGTCTTTCCTAACAGACCTCTGACATGCACTACTGGGACCTTGTCTCCATCTGCTGTATGCAGGGATTCAGATTGGGCTGGACCAGCTCTATTGGTGGAACCTCGGGTGTTAACTAAGCAGATGATGTTTGCCAGATGCTGCTCCCAATTTTTAAAAGTTCCCCCACCCAGTGCCTTCAAGGTGGTTTTCAACAATCCATTGCCCCGTTCCCCTTTGCCTGCAGCTGGTGCATGGTAAGGGATATGGTACACCCACTCAATGCCATGTTCTCTAGCCCAGGTGTTGATAAGGCTGTTCTTGAAATGAGTCCCATTGTCAGACTCAATTCTCTCAGGGGTACCATGCCTCCAAAGGACTTGCTTTTCGAGGCCCAGGATGGTGTTCCAGGCAGTAGCATGAGGCACAGGGTAGGTCTCCTGCCATCCTGTGGTGGCTTCTACCATTGTGAGCACACAGCGCTTGCCTTGGTGTGTTTGAGGCAGTGTGATGTAATCAATCTGCCAGCCCTCCCCATGCTTGTATTTGGACCATCGCCCACCGTACCACAGGGGCTTCACCCGCTTGGCCTGCTTGATTGCAGCGCATGTCCCACAATCATGGATCACCTGGGAGATACTGTCCATGGTTAGATCCACCCCTCGATCTCGTGCCCACTTAGAGGTGGCATCTCTGCCCTGATGGCCTGAGGCATCATGAGCCCATTGAGCTAAGAACAACTCTCCTTTGTGTTTCCAATCTATCTGTGAAATTTCTATCTTTGCAGCCAGATCTACCTGCTTGTTGTTTTGGTGTTCCTCATTAGCCCTACTCTTGGGGACATGGGCATCTACATGGCGGACTTTCACAACCAGCTTTCTTACTCAGGCAGCGATGTTTTTCCACTCTTCAGCAGCCCAGATTGGTTTTCCCCTACGCTGCCAGTTGGCCTTTTCCCACTTTTCCAGCCACCCCCATAGAGCATTGGCTACCATCCATGAATCAGTGTAGAGGTGGAGCTTTGGCCACTTCTCTCTTTCAGCAACGTCCAGGGCCAGTTGAACAGCTTTGAGTTCAGCAAGTTGGCTCGATCCACCTTCTCCTTCAGTAGCTTCTGCAGCCCATCATGTGGGACTTCATACAGCTGCTTTCCACTTTTGTTTCATCCCTACGATGCGACAAGAACCGTCGGTGAAAAGAGCATAGCATGTCTTCTGATGGCAGTTGGCTGTACGGTGGAACTTCTTCAGCACGTGTCACTTGTTCTTCTTCATCAGTGAGACCAAAGTTTTCACCTTCAGGCCAATTTGTGATTATTTCCAAAGTCCCAGGGTGATTCATTTTTCCGATACAGGCGCACTGTGTGATGAGAGCAATCCATTTGCTCCATGTGGCATTAGTGGCGTGGTGGATAGAGGGAACCTTTGCTTTGAACATCCACCCCAGCACCGGTAGTCAGGGTGCCAGAAGCAGCTGTGCTTCAGTGCCGATTACTTCTGAGGCAGCTTGGAGTCCTTCATAGGCTGCCAAGATTTCCTTCTCTGTGGGAGTGTAGTTGGCTTCAGACCCTCTGTAGCTTCGGCTCCAGAATCCCAGTGGTCGGCCCTGAGTCTCACCAGGCACCTTCTGCCAAAGGCTCCAGGACAGACCATTGTTCCCAGCTGCAGAGTAGAGCATGTTCTTCACCTCTGGTTGCAGTCATGACTGGGCCAAGGGCTACCACATGAGCTATTTCCTGCTTGATCTGGGTGAAGGCTTGATGCTGTTCAATGGAAATCATTCTTCTTGTGGGTAACCAGGTAAAGAGGACTCACAATATGCCTGTACTCAGGAATATGCATCCTCCAAAACCCTATGGCACCTAGAAAAGCTCGTGTTTTCTTCTTGTTGGTCGGTGGAGACGTCGCAGTGATCTTATTGATGACCTCGATGGGAATCTGACGCCCTCCATCTTGCCATTTCACTCCCAGGAACTGGATCTCCCGGACAGGTCCCTTGATTTTGCTCTTCTTGATGGCAAAGCTGGTTTCCAGGAGAATCTGGATCATCTTCTCTCCTTTCTCAAATACCTCCGTTGCCGTGTTCCCCCACACAGTGATGTTGTCAATGTACTGCAGATGTTCTGGTGCCTCACCCTTTTCCAGTGCAGTCTGGATCAGTCCATGGCAGATGGCGAGACTGTGCTTTCACCCCGGGGCAGTTGGTGCCAGGTGTACTGCACGCCCCTCCAGGTGAAGGCAAACTGAGGCCTGCCCTCTGCTGCCAGAGGAATGGAGAAAAATGCATTTGTGATGTCAATAGTGGCGTACCGCTTCATTGCTTTGGACTCCAGCTTGTACTGGAGCTCCAACATGACCACCACAGCAGCACTCAATGGTGGACTTCATTCAAGCCACAACAATCCACAGTCAATCTCCATTCTCCTTCAGATTTGCACACAGGCCAGATGGGACTATTGAAGGGTGAGTGGGTTTTGCTGATCACCTCTTGTCTCTCCAACTCGTGGATCATCTTGTGGATGAGAATCACAGCATCTTGAGTTGTCCGGTACTGTCGGCGATGCACTGTAGAGGTAGCAATTGGTACTCTTTTTCTTCCCCCTTCAGAAGACCTACTGCAGATGGGTTCTGATCATCCAGGCAAGGTGTTCTTTGCTTAATGCCCTCTGTCTCCACAGCAGCTATTCCAAAAGCACACTTGAGTCCCTTTGGGTCTCTGAAATACCCACTTCGGAGGAAGTCTATGCCCAAAATGCACGGGGCCTCTGGGCCAGTCACAATGAGATGTTTCTTCCACTTACTTCCAGTTAGGCTCACCTCAGCTTCCACCAGGGTCAAATCTTGTGATCCACCTGTTACCCCAGCAATAGAAACAGGTTCCATCCCCACATGTTGCAATGGGATTATTGTGCACTGCGCACCAGTGTCAACCAAGGCATCATATTTTTGTGGTTCTGATGTACCAGGCCAACGAATCCACACAGTCCAAAAAAAATGGTTTTCCCTGGCCTCTACCTGGCTAGAGGCAGGGCTCCTCTAGTCCTGGTTATCCTTCTTCCCCTGGGCATGCATCTTAGAGGTTCCTTCAAGGGGATCAGACATGTCATCTTCTCTTCCATCATTTCTGGTGGTTTGGCTACAGGCAACTGGAGCTACTTCCTTTTTGGTAGAACTTCCTTTCTGAGACTTTGCGCTCCTTCAGTTCACGCACTCGTGCTGCCAGAGCAGAAGTGGGTTGTCTCTCCCACCTCCTCATGTTTTCCCCACTGGGAAAACACAGGAATTTCCACAGCTCACTTCGTGGGATGTACCTTCTCTCTGGGGAATGTCCACATTTGGTAGCAGAATCTCTGATCTGTACTGCCGAGATTTGGAGAAGGCCCTCTTTGATCTCCTTCTTGAGTTCCTGGGGATTCTTCTCCATCTTATCTTCCAATTTCTGCATACATGTTTCCATGCAATTCTTGCATGTGTTGGGCCATGCACGGCATCTGCATATGCTCGGAGTTTCATCGCCTTATCCCTCACAGTCTCATTCCTGCCATCCTTCAGTTTCATCATTGCTAAAGCAGAAGCGTATACTTGTGTCCCAAATTGCATGAGTTTTTGCCACATCACTGGTCAACTCTGACCCTGTCTGGACTCCTCAATCCTGGGTCATTCGTGTAGACAATCTCTACCACCCCTAGTTCTCTCAGGCATTGGACCCCTTGTTCTATGGTCTTCCACTGGGTTTGCTGCATGTAGAGATCATCTCCACACATATATTTTTCAGTCACGCCTGTCAAAACCCATGTCCAGAGACTGACAGAGTCAGCCCTCCTTATTATCGCTTGGTCGATAGCTGGATCACGTGACAGGGATCCCAAATGCCTCGCTTCAGCACCATCCAGCATTACATCATCACCTGCCGCATCCCAAATACGGACCATCCAACTTATTACGGATTCATCAGACCTTCGGGTGTAATCCTTTCTTAAGCTGTGAAGGTCCTTTATGGACATGGACTCAGTAATGTTTCTGTGCCTGAGTCAGTTGGTGGCTTTGAGGTTCCTTCCCCTGTATCATCATCTTTCACTGAACAATCAGTTTTGGTTGTGTGCTTTTTCCTCGTGACAGGAGCTACTGTCAATGGCTTAGGCTCTCCCTCTAGTTCAGCTGCAGCCTGAGTGACTGGGGTGTCTGCTGATTTATCTTCCTGCCCCTCTACCTTTACCTCCTGCCCTACAGTACCTAGCAGTGTGCAATAGGCATATGGCAAGACCCATTATATTGCCATGAGCTTTCTCATTAGAATTGTCATTATATTTCTCTTTCAGATATTTCCCCACCTCAGCTGGGTTCTGAATTTGTTCAGGGGAGAAATTCCAAGCTATTGGGTCAGAGAATTTCTTCAGGGTTTGGCCCATGTCCTCCCACTCCCCACACCACTCAGGATTTTTCACCTCATCAGTCACCTTGGAAATCTGAGCTCTCATTCCAGACAAGCTGCAAACCACATAGAGGAAGCTTACCAGATAAAATACCAGGAAGGTGGTCTCTTTAACATCCACGGGAAAATGAACATTGTCAAAAGTTAACATATCAAATTTAAAGGAAAAGGAGATGAAAGGCTGGGAAACCCCATCTCCTCCTCTTCTGACAAATTGGGTGCAATTACTAATAAACTCCCAAAACAGGCTACTGAAACTGGGATTGGGGTTAGGATGGAAAAACCATGTTATACACAATTTGAACAACTGCCCATACCCCTGTTAACTTCTTATAAATCATTATTCCTGAGCACAGCAAAATAGAAATCCAGATTCGTGCCCCTGCTCTGTAAAAGGTGCATATCAGGGACAAGATCGGAGCAAGCTGTGGATAGGCAAACAGGCCTAGGGACCAGAAAGGCATTAGTACCTCAAACAGGCCTAGGGACCAAAAAGACATCAGTACATCAAGCCAGAGAGACATTATGAACTCAACCAACATGGTGACTACTTTACCCCAACACAAAGTAATTAAATTCAAACCAAAATGTAATTAGTGTAGGTTTTTTCACTTCCTTCGAGCTCCGCATTGGGTGCCACTAATTATTTGTGCTGGTTTGGACAAATTTGGAGGAAAATATCCTCTGATAGAAGGCAGGTTACAACCACCCCTCCCGCACCAGGTTCGGGAAAAAAGAATTTTTCCTTGGAGAAAAGTGAAAGAGATAAAAACTATTTATTTAACAAACACACAGGAAAAGGATAATAATGCTAAATAATAAAACTTCTCGCTGTGGAGAGAAACCTGGGAAAATTTCAGAGTCCTTCTGTAGATGTAATCTCTCTCCTCCTCCTTGGAGCTGGGTTGTGGGCCCACCTCCAGGGCCTTGGTGGGAAATTCTCCCAATGTGTTCTGATGTTGAAACAGTCCAGAAGAGAAGAAGGGAAAAACTGAAGTCCCAGGAAAACAAAGTTCAACTCTCCGTCTTCCTCAGGAGAAAAGGAGCCGAAAGCTGGCCGAAGAGCAAGAAGGGTGCTTCCTCTGCTCTTGCTACCGCAGCAGAAGAACACAGAGGAGTGTGTGTATTTGTGTCCTTGAACAACTGCTTTGAAAAGTGTGCTCAGTTTTTTTTTTCCTCTCCCCCCTCTCAGGCTCAATTTAAAGGCACAGAAAGGCACAGTTAATTTCTGGGCATAGAGCAGCGATAGGGGATACACATCATAAAGTCACCCCAAGACATCTCTATTAACAAGGAGGAAGAAAATGGCACATTTTTTCCCCTGTGCAAGTTGACAATTTTTTCTGGGTTTTAGAAGGAAAACCTGAGCAAGACTGGATTTATTGGAGACTTCAATCCATACTTGTCTTTATTGTCTTTTTACCTCTGTTCTTTCTCATTCCCCATTAAGAGTCCAATCTGGACAAAATGTTAGGAAATTTAACCGGTGGCAGCTGCTTTGCTCAGTACAGGGATTATTATCATCCTTAATATTTGTGACAGAAAACTGACAAGGAATATTTCAGGTTTCTGCCCAACGTGAGTCCAAACTGCACCTCCCTTTAACCTTCTCTAATTTAGAGTAGCATCTCTATCACAGTGTTGGGTTTAATTAACAAGTAATTACCAAGCAGGATGAGATTGCTTGCTATGGTTACAATTGTAGCAGAATTCAGCCGCTGTAAATTGATTTATTCTCGTGGAGTTATTTTTCATTTAACTTTCTCAAGCACACAGAAGAGATATTGTCTTTGGTGGGGAGGGGAAATCTCTTCTTCATGTCAATTCTCCCAGAGAAACCTGATCTGTCCTGTTAAAAATAGGGCACGTTAAAGAGATGAACCACTTGGATGCTAATTCTTGATAAGCACTATTTAGCACAAGTATCATCACGCTGTTTCCTCGGGAAAAGAAGTGCTAAGTCAGTTGGAAAAAGATGTCTAAGGGTATTAATTATGCAGACAAAAGTACAAATGGGCCAGATATCTTAAAACAGGGAGTGAGATAATGACTTCGTTAGCAGCCTGTATTTAATACGTTGCATTTTTTCCTTCCCAATTAATCTTTGAGCTTCTCCTTCTTGCACTTAGAGGGTTTTTTTTTTCCATTTTCTGTGTTTGCTACAGAAGAAAGAAGCAATTTTACATGTTCTGCCATGTCCTCCTGCTGCCAGAGCTGTTTTGCAGCATTTATCAGGGCTGGGCAGGGGTGGCTTTGTCCAGGGATCTCTCCATGGCAGAGCCTCCACATCTACCCAGCCAATCACTCAAAATTCTGTGTTTCACACTGAGCTTCTGCAGGTAAAATTTAAACATAAAGGCTCAGCCCGAAGATGGTAAAATTAAGCTATTTTTTTTTCCGAGATTTTTAGCAGAAAATTTACCACCGTGTATTTTTAGGAAGCTGTAGAACATGTGGAGAGTTCTGCTCCTCACTTATGGCAAAGTGCAGCACAGAAATAAAAATCAAAAAGTGGATTTTGAAGTAATAGCTCCTGTGCCAAACCTGGCAGTGCAGTCACATAAACCATGCAGAAGACTGAAAAAAACCCAACCAAAAATGCGATCATAAACCCAAATATAGGATGAGAGAAAGCAGCTTGCACTGAAAGCTGTCACTTCATCCTTCACTCTCTTCATGGTTCTTAGTCCCTTTGGGATTGTAAATACTTAGCTAAAATAAGTTATTTAATCTCAATGTTATTCCTTGGAAGTATCTGAAGATTATTTTCAGTGCACTCAAGTTTTAAAATTGGGTGTTTTGGTTTTTTTCATGGGTTGAAAAGAAATGCTTTTCCAGCTGACCACTGGGTGTGAAGACCATCAGAGGGCAAACTTGGAGTAAATGAGAGTGGGGACAATTTCCCTGGCCTGAAATGCACCGTTACCCAGCTGCAAAGCCCTGTCAGCTTTAGACATGCCTTGTGGAAAAGTACAGATGAAATAGATTGCAAGAAAGATGCATTTATTTTCTGTTCTTTTAAAACATAGTGATTTTTTTCCTGATATAATTCTTTGAGGAATCCACATAGTGAATAGAATTATACTTTATTCTAAAATTTTAGCCCATGAGCATTTTCTGTCTCTCCTTTTAAAACCAGAAATTTAAGAAACTTGATCAGTATCAACTGTTGGGTCAAGTTAATATGATTCGTTTCCAGCCATGATCTAATTTCATTAATTAATTTACATCAAAGTATCTGTTCTGCATGAGAATTATCTTGACAAAAAAAGTGGTGTCTTCCAAATCAGTAGCTCACATTCCTGTACTCCTCCTATTCTGTACATAAAATAATATCTCTGCTGTTTGGATGCCTTTTAACCTCCGTGCTGGGAAACAACAGACTGAAATCCTGGGTAGGTCTATAATTTTTGGGTTGTAGTATGAAAATGCCATTTAAATCTGGTGGAAAGGAGAACAATGCCTTGGGCAAACAGTAACTATTTGTTGCTGAAGATCCTGACACCTTTTTTCTTTTTTTTTTCTTTTTTTCTTTTTTTTTTTTGAAAAGCTCTAACTGACTTTCATGTGGCTCTGAAGTCCAAATTTCTGTAGGAAATACTTTTCATCAAGAAATATTAAGTTACTTAAAGGTTCCTTTAAGTAACTAAATTTCCTTTAAGATTTCTTCAGTTAGGTAGATAAATTTTACAAAGGCCTCCTGAATGAAAGCAGTAGCTGAGGGCAGTGTCAGTCCTGGTTAATCTCTCCAGTGTCTCTCAAAGGCTGGAATTCCTTCATCCCTTCGGAACCACAGCACCCTCAAAGCTTCTTGCAGTCTTCCTTGCAGAAACAATTCTAACCTTAAACTCTGACTGTCACAAAGGAATTCCTGGGTGGAAGCTGTTTTCTGTCCCAAACCCCAGAGGGCTGCTGCTCCCAGGTTTTGAGATGCCCAACTATGAGCTCCAAATTCCCCATCCCAGCCTGATCCCAGTTCATCGCAGCACAGGCTGGTTTGGGTGGGACAAGGTTTCACAGCATGAGGAAAATTCACCATTTATTCTTCAGAATTCTTGTTCCATGATGTGGAAATCTTGCTCAAGTGTCTGACAGAGGGAGGGCAGTGCTGTCTGTGCTCACCCTTTGGGATACTCCAGCCCCTGCAGGTTCCTGACTGTTCCCTCTCTCTTCGGGGATCAGGAACAACTCAAGATAAATTAACTCTCTTTCTTCCTTTGACATTGTAAAAGTAGAAGCTGTATTAGGATTTTTGTGAAGCTGAAGCTCCACTTGTCTTTCCTGCACTTTTCCTTTGGTTGCTGTCATGACAATGCTCACAACTATTCCATCTGACAGCTAATGAGCCGTGAATCTGTGGGAAGGTTGGTGTTAGAAACCTTCCAAAGAGGGCTTGTGTCAAACACCTGGTCCTCTGCAATCCACTGTGATCTGGCTGTGGCTCTTACAGTATTTGGCTCCTAATCCTGTGGTTGTATAACCTAAGACTGATGAGGGAACAAAAGCACAAAGAGTTGGTACCTGCTCAGAAAAATTACAGTGATGGATTTGGGTATTTAATCATTGCATTGCCGGGAGAGCTGCCTGGAAGCTGCGTGTTGCTTGTGAATCACTCTTCCCTCCCGTCATTGCTCCCTGCTATTCTTATAAATACCACTCAGTACAACCTTTCTTTACAACAAGTAGTTTCTTCCATGCCAAGTCTGACAAGTGGGTTTCACATCTTATTTATTTGTCAACATGCTTCAATAGCTCTGGTCTAGCATGTAATTTCTTTCTTACAGTGATATGTAATCCTGCATTTTATATTGACAGTGAGAGAAGCAAAAAACCTCATTCCCATGGATCCAAATGGACTTTCAGATCCTTATGTCAAACTGAAGCTCATCCCAGATCCTAAGAATGAAAGTAAACAAAAAACAAAAACCATCCGTTCTACCCTGAATCCGGACTGGAATGAGTCATTCACATTGTGAGTTTAACACCCTGATTTAATGGGAGGTCTTTGGATGTATTGAATTGTTTTATTTCAGTG
This sequence comes from Aphelocoma coerulescens, assembly GCF_041296385.1. NCBI lineage: Eukaryota > Metazoa > Chordata > Aves > Passeriformes > Corvidae > Aphelocoma > Aphelocoma coerulescens. The sequence continues at coordinate 3,183,583 of NC_091031.1, forward strand.
TCGACAACTCCTCCATTTCTCTCCTTTTCAGTAAATTAAAACCTACAGACAAAGATCGTCGGTTATCCGTAGAGGTCTGGGACTGGGATCGAACAACCAGGAATGATTTCATGGGATCACTCTCTTTTGGGGTGTCAGAGCTTATGAAGATGCCAGCCAGTGGATGGTAAGAGTTTCTGAAAAGAGAATGAGAGAATATATTGTCGGTACAAAAATGCTGCTAGTGAGGATTTTCTTGCTAGTTTGTAAGTCCGTGAGAGACTTTTCTCTCTCACAGAAGAGGTGGCAGGGAATGTAAACAACCAAGCCACCTGCAGCCTTGAAAAGTCTTGTTTATGGTATAGTAGAAAAATAGTTTGAGAATGGATGTTTTAGAATTTTGGCCAATCACCCCCAAGGGGTGGCTGATCCTTTGTCCGATTAGACTATGAAGAAAAAAGTCTATAAAAGAGTTTGTAAAATAATTAAATAAATCAATCTTGCTGCACAATTCCTGCCTGCTGGATCTTCTCCTCCTCCTCCTCCCTATGGCTGCGGGACACGGTGATATACCCTAGGGCCCAAGCCTGCGGTAATAATATATCACCAGAAGTTTTAAACCTGTCTTTTTTTTTTCAATGTAATCTACCATTTTTTTGAGCTTTTCACTGTGTTTCAGGCTATAAATTCACTGAAAGTGCAACTAAACCTAGGAAACACAGGCTATATATATCAAAGGAGGATAACAAAACAATTGGTTTTCTTTTGTGCTGTTCCTGGAACTTCTGCTGGAGCCAGGAGCTGCTGCAAACTCAATTCTGTGTACATAGTCTTGTGATACAAATTTTATTTTTATCTGCAATATGATGTGTTCAATACTAAGTGTATCATGTTATATATAGCTCTGCAAAGGCAAAGCACATGGAAAGTGATCTCATCAAATGCCATCTCATTACCTACCACAAGAGGGTAGAACTCATCACATCTCCTCAAAAAGGACATTTCTTCAAAGACAGTTGTTTAGGGCTATGGAAGCACTGGAGACAAAGGTTCCTCCTCAGGGTTGATGTCTCCCATCAAATCCCAGGATGAGTGGGAAGAATTTCATTGTCCATTAAACTGCCTTGACAGATAGTTTGGGATTAAAGATCTGATTTCAGGTAAAATATATTCTATTTGTGAGTTTGGTGTTAGAGATCAGATGATGTTTGGTCTTTGAGATCAGTTCTTTGCATACCTGTGACATTGTTACAAACCACACACAAACAACTAAATCAGATTTTAAATCTATCAGGGAAAAACTGTAAAGTCACCAGTTTTTTCTCAAATCCACCACAGGTACAAGCTGCTGAATCAAGAAGAGGGTGAATATTACAACGTTCCAATTCCAGATGCTGATGAAGATGGAAATGCAGAGCTCCGGCAGAAGTTTGAGGTGAGGATTAAACACAGATGTGTGCAACTAAATATTGCATTTATTTTTCACTTTATTACAAAACAAAAAAGAGGTTGTTAAAAGAGACATATGTTAGAGTGCTCCTACTTCTGTTTCTGTGACAGCTCTGTGTGTCTTTGGTTTTCTTGAAGATTGGACCAAATGGTTTAATTCAGAGATGGCATCATTTTCCTGACAGTTAAGCTTCTCTGCTATGACACTTAGAAGTTGGTATTTTAAAATATGTTATGTCAAGTATATGTAATAATTTCAATGTCTCTTAAGAATTGCTGTGAAATCTGCCAGCCATTATCACTGCTGTCTGCATTATTTGACAAATGAAGTTCTCAGAAACAACGGTATTTTAATACTTTGAATGTTTCACGCTGTAAGTTGGGGTGTTTTAAGAAAACACTTTCAGCGTTCATGCTTTGGAGCTTTAAAGTCTTTGCAGAAGGTTTTCATGTGAAATTCTGCTCCCTGTAGTGTGAGGAAGGATGCTGATGTTTCTTAAGGATCAGAGGTATTGCTGGTTATGTACAAAAAAGAAAATCCAGAGAAAAGTGATGCCTTCTGCAGTTTCTTGCCTCCTGTGGTGCCAGCTGGAGAGGTTGGTAGCCACAAGAATGGTCTCATGTGCCACACAAAGGAGTTTTTTGTTAATGATCAGACTCTGCCTCTTCTGACAACCACAGCCAGAATTACAACAAAATATTTGCTGGCCACTGAGCCCAGGAACAGGACAGGTATGGCCTGGGGTGGGAGGGGTTTGCTGGTGAGTCCAGCTCATCTGCCCTGCCTGCTCTCCCAGCTGCACACACAGCCAGGAGTTGGAAATATTCCAATCTGCACTGTTGCTTTCTTTTTTTTCTGGTAGGACATTTACAACCTTAGCCAAGCTGTTTATCCAAAACATAATGAATGTACCTGTTGTGCATAAACCAACCTGCCTGTTCCTTTCAACCTGAAATGGCAATTTTCTATGTTCACCATCAGGCAGAATTCTCCATTGTTATTATAAAAGATGGGTTAACCCACGAAAGTGAGGAAAAACGGCACATGTTCAACTTTCAAGAAAGAAAAGGAAAAGGTGCACCAATTTCTTCTGAACTCATTTGGATCAGCTCCCATGTCTGCAGCATGAACTATGATTTTTGTTACATATTTGAGAAGTATTTGAACCTCCATTCCATTTTCCTTTCTTTACAATCGTGATCTGACCAGTGTGATTTCATTTTGCTGCACTAGGTCATTTGCTGTTCAAGATCATGTTTATTTTTTATCCTCCCTAGAAAGAATAGCTTCAAAAGTAATCCTGTCTATGTTTCTGTGCATTATGCAGAGCCTGGAATTGGGTGAATATTTATATATTGGTATAAAAATTTGCCAGTTTTGTCTCAGGTCAGAGACAGCACGAACACAAGTCACTAGAATTGTCCTCTTAAAAATGTCAGCTATTACATGCAGTGTGGTTGCATATTGAATTTACAGTCTGAGGTTGATTCTTAATCCTGCTGTAAATACTTTGGTTGCAGGAGGAATAGTCAGGGTTTATCCACATCCTGCAATGAAGTGGAGTAGAAATCCTGAGAGGATTTGTGTAAAGCTACTGGACCTGGTCCCAGAGACAGCAGCTTCACCAAGGGGCAGCTCTGCCTCAGAAATAATTAGTCTGGCTCAAAGTCTAATTAGTTCAGCCTCAGCACTGTGGATTTGAGGCTCTCCCTGTTCTGCTGTAGGCTGGTTGGTGCTGTTTGAGTGACTGAATTAATCCAGGGAAGGGAATGGGTCTTCACTAGGCACACAGTGTCTCCAGGAATGTAATTTCCCAAGTTGGACAATGAACAGTTTTAAAACTCAGTGATTATAAATGAGAATATTGGTATCTGAACAAACCCTGTAATTGTAATGAGGCCAGGGCTGGTGTAATGTAGTGTTACATGGCTGAAGGATTTGGGTTCACGCTCTTATCCTATCTCAAAGTTTATCATTATGAGAAGGAGCAGAGGGAAGCAGCACCCTCCATGGAATATTCTTCCTTGGTTTCAAGGGGCATCACTGTGATGGCTTCTGAAATTTCACAGCACAGATGTCTGAATGGTGGCATTTCACTTATTAGCTATTCTGGTGTGGCACATAAGTGGTGCTGACTCTGATCCTCCTTTATTTCTGTTATCATTTATATCCTGGCTTGCACAGGCATTTTATTTTAAGTGCCCTGTAACATGGAACAAGTAGACAGCACTGAGAAAAATGCTGCTATTTGTGTTTTAATGATATCATCTAAACAAATATTTCCACTGTTCTAAAATCACCATTGGAGCCTTACAGGAAGAAGATTGCAGGTCTTGACTGTCACTTTCCTAGGGAAGTGAATTTGTCAGAAGATTAAAAATACAGATAGACCAAGGGGTCACGCTGGGCCACCTTCCCATTCATCAGTTTATGGAAGGAGTAACTCCAGAGTTCTTCCCAATCCAGTCTGCAGTTGTGGTGCTTAGTCTATTTTTTGGTATATGAGCATGTGATTGGTAGCCAAACTACATTGATTTAACTTTGAGTACAAAATTAGAACAATTTCCACAAAAATACTGCATTAGTAATACCAAATACTTTAAATAAATAATGGTGGCCTTCAGAGTAAAGGGCTGTATAAAGACCTAAGATACACAAGAGCAGGGAAAATTTAGGATTAGGATTTCACTGTTTCATATTAAGAAAGAATAAGATTATTTTCGGGTTAGAAAAGACCAGAGGGCCAATAGATGTAGAATTTCTGAAACCAGTTTCTGATCTTGAAAATTCTAAGATGTTCTGAAAATTGACTTTGCCCTTTTAACTAAAGTTTAGAAATGTGGGTGGGACCTCCAAGACCACTTAGGAACTACCTCCTATTTAAATCAGAATTTTAGAAATATCTGCCTGCATCTATTTTTCAACAGGCAGATATTTAAGATTTGGCCTCCAGCTCTCATTGATCTCAACCCCTTTACACACTACCATCACATCCTTCTTAGCACATCACTTTCACAACCCAGATTTCTTATGGAAATGTGGCTCTTAGCCACACAAATCTCATGGAAATGCTGCTTTGCTCACTGCACAAATTCTTAAGGCATTTATTCAATGTCAATATACCTTAAAATAGCTGTACAAGATTATAAATAAGCAAATAATAATAGATTCAAACATTCTCTTCACTTATACTTGTAATTGAATGCCAAAAACTATTTGTCACTAAATTGTCATGAGAAGTTTCCTCATGGCCCATTCTGCCACATCTGAATCAGCTGAAAAATTAACACCCAACCTTTGCCCAGAACGGATCCTATCCAACAAATGGGGCCAAATTTGGAAAAGGAAGAATTGAGGAGGACAGTGGTTTTTTTTACCTTTTGTATTTTATTGCAAGGAATTTTCTTCTTATATTCAATGTATAATCAATATGAACTTGTGCAGTATATAGAACTTGAGGTGTATTCTGCAGAGGTGCAATGCAGTATTTTCTATACAACAAATTTTATTCAATATATGTATTTTCTGGATCTCACTTCTCCCTAAAATTCACAGATCTATTATCTGCTCATTTAGCAGTGTGATCAAATCTGTCCTCAGTGATTTATACATGATACATCATTATTGATATTTAGAGATAAAAATATACTCCTGTAGGAAGTGGAGGCAGGATAAAATCTGTCACTATTTTTCAGTTGGTTTTAACCTTTAGTTGTGAATTTTCTCTCTGGAATGGCATTCTTTGTGGCCATCTCAGAACGAAACTCCCTTCTCACCAGGCATATTCAGAATAATTGTGGCTGCTCCATAATTGTCCATGCTGAGGTTGCCATGGGAACTCCCAACAGTCCCAGGTGCCTCCATGGACCCAAACTAGCAAATCTTCTAATGCAGCACCTACTCTTTGTTATGTACTTATTTTCTTCTTACAGTACTTTTTTAGTCAAATAAAAAAGCAAAATATTGAAATAATGCAACCTTCTGGGTTTTTTTTCTACCTGGTTGGGATTTGAGCAGTAAGATGTCTTTGCCATTTAGAGCACCATTCCTTTTTTCCTGAATTTGGGGGAAAGAAATGTACAAATTTTAAAACTTCTGTTGTGCAAAACGATTTGAGTTTGGTCAAGCCCTTTTTACTTTTCCTGCTTAGTAAAGCACTTCTTGATACTTAAATATCACCTTAGGATAATAAAAGAATAATGCTGGTTTAAAAGTAGCCTGTTGAACTGTTCTGTGATCTCCCCGCTTCTTTCCACATCACCAGCACTGGGAAATGTTATTAAAAATAAAGTAGCTGTTATGGTCCACATAAAGGATTTTTTTAATTAAACAAAGAACAGAGCAGCCATAATCCTTACCCATGGGCACATTTACTGGGCACAAGGTGTGTTGGTGATGGAAGCAGTCTGAGTCACTACACCCAGCTCTGGCAATTGCAGTGATCCCAGCACGTTGCTGCGAGGGAATGGGATTTGTAAAATCCTCATTTTAGAGCATATCTGGGAAGGCACACAGGGCTTTTCCTGGTGCACACTCTTCACAGGTCAGAGATGTTCTTTTGTTCTAATTATTTCCTTTAGTATGGCTCTCTAGGTGGCTTTCACAGAAACAAAATCCTTCCCTTAATTTCTGAGAGCTGCGACTGCTGTCCCACCACGGGGATGGTCCCTGGACCCTGGGAGGGGACAAACATCCACATCCACATCCCTGCCTTTGAGTCCTGTTTGTGTGAGCGATTCCAGCTGCTTTGACCCATGGAATTGCTGATGGAAGCTGTGCAGGAGCTGGACCTGTAGTTCCTTTCTGCAGCCCAGAACATGAGGAGAGCTAACAGAGCCGAGAACAGGGTGGATGTCATGTCTGAGCACTGGAAGTGGTCAGTCAGTGGTGATATTTTGGTGACATCTCAGTGCTTCTAAACAGAGCTATTAGTATGATCCTAAAGAAAATGTCTTCTGAAATGCTTTATCGTTTTAAAGATAAGAACAGGAAGGATGTGGAGCTTGGCCATCAGGCTCGGTTATAAATACCTGGAATCTCTCCAGTGATGCAGGATCTGAGAGATATTTCTGCTGCTGAACTCCTCCAGCATGCAGGGCAGCACTTTGTTTGACCAAACTTGTGTGTTAATCCTTGTGCAGACCCGAATTTACAACCCAGAACCCTCAGGCTGTGGATCTGCACACAAAGCTAACGTGCATTTACATCGTCAGGCCTCTCCTTGTGGCAGCACAGCTGGTGTTAAACAGGATCTGAACCTGTCACCAGAGTTCAAGGCACAACTAAAACTTACTGATGAGTTTTGTTGCTGTTACGGTCTAATGCTGAAGAAATCTCTTTCATTTATTTATAATTTCTTTTCTGAACATCAGTACACTGTTTTAGATTGTTTCAGTGCAGGCCCTGCATTTCTTAGACCTTTAACACTCCTCTTAATTTTCTTTAAAGCCATTTCTGTCTGCTTCATTAGAAAGGAGAAGACCAGAACTTTCTTGATTAGTCTGTCATTCTTCTGATATTCACAACAATTTTATATTAAAATGGCATTATATTTCTTTCTTTTAATCAGTGACCAGGAAATCCTAGAGCTGTCTTCATTCTGAGCTGGAGGCTGGGTAGAAATGCTGCAGTTGCATAGCCAGGGCCATAGCAGATACTCCAGGGACTGTTTCAGTAGGTTCTTGAGAACCCAGCAAGTTTTCTAATTAAATCTATTTTCATTCAAAAAAAACCACCCCAAACAAGCAAACAACCACAAAACCCCTAAAACAAACTGTAGAGGAGCTTGTGATTTTGTTAATTTGTGAGTTAAGTTCTCCAGGTCTATTAAAGTGTTATATGGGCTGTGAAGAAAACATTACTTTTACATCTTTGAGGGATGGTGATGTTTTACCCCAGAGCTGTTATACTGCAGTTACTTCACTCTTTTTTTAAAAAACAAATAAAAGATATGATCTCTGATCTCTTCCATATCTGTCTCTAACCAATATGCGTTCCCACTTTGAAGCTTCAGGCGGGTCAGCAAAGGGGAAATGCAAAAGAAAAATAATGTTGCTGACACTTCGAATTGCAAATGACAAGATTAAATTTACTTTTCAGGAAACAGACACTAAGCTACACTGAAATCATGACCAGCCAAAATATCACTGGCACATCAATCCACACTCATTATGCATATAGAGATATAAAAAGAAGAGCTGCTTTTTTTGGCCATGGCACTCATTCCTATTTGTAAATTGTGCATATTTAATCATTAGAGAATAGTTTGCAGCATTATAGAGATGCTGCTAGATGACTCCATCTGTTCTGTACTGTAGTTTGGCAGGGGGAATTCCCATATGCAGTTGTCTGGAGGTTTCCCATCCACTCACCACGGCTCAAACTGGAGAACTTGAAATTTCCTAACTAGATGGCATAAATCTCTGGTTTCTGTTTGAAATCAGCTGCTGATTTCCTTAAGGCTTTTCTCAGTGTGTTGTGATTTGAGGTGAAGAATATAAAAAATCGTGTTGATAGCAGGGATTTCCTTGTCCCCTATATAAAGGTGAAATATGTGTCACCCTCCCAAACCCCTCTTGTGCTGCCGCCCCTCTCCGAGGTCATGCAGTGGTGACGTGCTCCTGCCCAGCTGAGCACACGTGGAGCTGTTTCGTGCATGGGGGGTGTTTGTGAGGCTGAGCTCACGCCAGGGAGCAGCACAGCCCCGGCCCTGGCCGTGCTCCTGTCCCCGCTCCTCCCTGCTCGGGTAATTAACACCGATTTATTTGTCCTGGGTTTTTTTCTGTGCTTAACAGACGTGTCCATTTCTGTATTCCCGCTGCTGCTGTGTCTGTATTTGTTTATTCTGCTACTAATTGTGGTTGCTGTGCTGAGCCAGCCCGTTACTAACCATGCAGTGTTTCTCCCTTTCCTGTCTCTTCCAGGACTGTCATGTAAATATCCACTTCTTCAAGGTAGCTTTTTCCTTGGTGTTCTCCTACACACAACCCCCTTTACCAGCATCTGAAATTTATTAAGTTTAATTTCATTCTCACCATCTTTTAAGGATGCACTTGTTTTTTTCCCACTTCAAGCTTTTCTAATTGATAAAAAAAAAAAAAAATAATTGAAGTACGAATCTTCCACAATTTGTCATAAAGAGATCCCCAGATTAGAATTTTGCTACCAAAAAAAATGAGTGATCAAACCTGAGCAGATGCAACATGCCTTTCTCTTTGAGGGAATTACTTAAATGAGTGCCACCTTCTCATGGAAAATGGAAAAAGGTGCATCTTTAATTTGAAAGATATTCATGGAACTTTAAGTGACTTTCACAGATAAAATAATGCTCGTGGTCACTGTATTTTTAAATAGACAAATTTAGATAATAGAGCATGCATGTTTTATGATTGAACATAGTACATCTCTTGCTGAATGTTATTTGGAGTATGCTATATTGTAAGAGATATTACCCATGTGCACAGATGCTCTGATACCTGAAGTACCAATTCACCTGTTTATTTCTCATTTTGCTCCTTTCACTCCTCCCCACATCACTGAGTTACTCCCATAAAAGTTACACCTCAGCATTGAGAACATACATGTGTTTTGTTTATATTTGCATGTATCTCTAACAAATTATCTTGCTTTATTAGGGCAAAGGCCACTGGCACAAACCATAATTTCAGTTTCATACATTGGCTAAGTTACAATTTAAATTAAAATTTGAAGCTCCTTTGTTTTAAATTGTTCTAAGACTCTAAGATTATTGGAGCCATTATCATCTTCAAATAGTATTTTTACAACTGAAGTTGACCTGGAGCACTTTACATTATCACTCAAGGCTTAAAATACTTTAATTAAAAAAACAAATGGTTTTTTTTAAGAGTTGTTTATATTATCAATGCATGATTTTAACAGATGTTCTAACACTGAACCAGAAAAATCAAATTACTCACTTTTTCTTAACTTTGATTTTATGTCTCAGAAAAGCCTGTACAGAAGAGAACTGCCCTTCCTCAATCCTTTACACCTCTTCATATTTTAAAATAAAATCACATGGTGGTTTCATTGGTGAAACTTGTCTCATGCTGGGCAGTTGGAAGTTTCTCTGCTTAAATGTATTTTTAAACAAGAGCAAAAGTCACCCTGACAAAATGCATCTGGAATAAATAGGAAATTTTGTCACCTCATTGTAAAATCCAGGCCTTGAAGAGCACTGATACAAGCTGACAAAAGTCCTTGGTTAATTCGCGTTTCCACCACAGGAGTGCACCCAGAAAAAGTACTGAAGAATTTCCCACAGCTGCTGCTTCACAGGCAAAATTCATGTTTAGTCCTGGTGGATTATAAACATGAATTCCAACGGAGAAAGCTGGCATTCTGTTTCTATAGGGACCCTCTGGAATTCAAGGTTTTTCATGGAAAAAATGCTTCCTTGTTTATCATCTGTGTTTTCTCACTAAATCACTACAAATCCCCATTCCCCTGCTGCTGGCAGTGACAGTGAGCCCTGAGCTCAGCTCAGGAGCATCCCTGTGGGGATCCAGGAGATCCCTGTGCCAGGAGTGTGTCTTTGGGAATGACCTGTGGAGAATCACTTCTGGTAGAGCTGCTGGGGAGGTTTTATGCCCAAGTTTGCAGGATTGGAACTGAAAGGCAGCAGCAGGAGAAAGTGAAGGAGGAAAGGCTGCATTCCTGAGGATAACCCAACAATTCTGAGCTAGAAACCAGTAAATGTACAAAAATTAATTTATCGTAGCAGATGGGAGATGTTGTGAATACTTGCTTATGGAATAATCAGACACTGGGATGGGTCACACACCTATCCTGCTTTTTTCCCCACTGCAAAGTCTGTATTTAAATAGATTATTTCTCAACGTCATGCAGGAAACACCTTCATCTATGTGTGTGTGTGTGAGAGAGAGAGAGAAATCATTCAGAGCACATTAAGAATTGGATACAGGATCCCAAGGTTTTAAAATCAGTCATGGTCTGCAGCTTTGCGCAGCTGGCGGGGTTTGATTCCAGGGATTTGCTCTAAGATCAGGGAGAACTGAAGTCCTTAAAAATTCTTTTAGAACTGAATTTTTTTTTTCTTTTATCGAAATGAGTTTTAGGCTTAAAAGCAAATTCCACACTCTAGATTATTTTATTATTGAAAACTAGCAGTAATTTGCATAAGAATTAAAGAATGAAGGAGCATATAGAAAAGCAATTCTTCTTTTGGCACTTAGGGATTCACTGTTGTAGCATCCTATTTGCTTTTGGGGATTTTTATTACCACTACCACAGGATACTTCTGCAAGAATTCTTGAATATTATTCCTAGGCAGCCTCTTTAATTACATTTCATCTCGTTAGGCACTGCTCTGTTGCAGGGAAGGGAGTGTTTGGCAATAAAGGCAGGAAACAAAGTGGACTCAGGTGGCCGCAGGATTATTAAACAGATTAAACATTTTGACAGTGCCAAATGGGGAACTGGAAACTCTTCCCTCTCTGGATTTCACAGCTCACACAGACAGACATCATTGTCCAGGGCAATATCCCCTGAAACTCCTGAGGACAGATACATCCCTTTTCCAATGTCTTTCATAGTCATTTGACTTCGCTGTCTCCATTTTCTAGGGAGTATAGTTACCTTCACCTTGTGCTTGGCACATTTGGGAATTCTTTAGAAATCATGTGTTCAGGTTCTTCATACAGTTCTAATGTCTATGCAGCAATACAAAAAAAAAGAAAAATAATTGAATAGGGAATGTTGTTATAAACCCCACAAAAGGTCTGTTGAGATGCTCCAGAATATATTAAACTGCTGTCTTGTCCTTTCAGATTCCCTTTTTCCCTTTATCCTAAATAAAGTTGAGCTTGAGAAAATAATTTCTCCTCGGAGTGAGAAACCACAAGAGGTCACCAAAGAACAGGGAAAAGCTCCCAGAGCTGAGCTGGCTCCAGCAAAAGGCCTGAAAAGAAGGAAATTGTCCACATTGTGTGTATATGTATTTAGAAAGATACAAACCCGTTAAATTAAACCATTTTTTCAGTAAAATTCAGTATAACATTTTGCACACAGCCCTTTAGTCAAGTTTTATAATTGGCACTGATGATAATTTTTCCTCTAATAAAAATATTTTATAATTTCAGGTGTAAAAACAAGTACTGCTCTGCTCACCTCAGGATTGCTCGGCCCAACACTTTGGTGGCTTCAGGAGTGGGGTTCCCGTGTCCTTGGACATGCTTTCTGCAAAAGGCATTTTTAATCCTTTCCATATATAGCACAAATATTTGTTTCAGGCAAATCTTTCAAATAAATTTAGTTAGTAATTAACAGAGTAAATATTAAATAATTTTAAGAGGAGGAGGAGAGGAAATGAAGGGAAAAGCAAACTAAAGACAAAGTAGTTGGTATTTAACTCCCAGGAAGAGTTTTATCACCCACCTCATTTATATCTTTGTGAAATATCCCATTTGCCTTCATGCCTTTTTGCTAGTAATGGGAATGATATGAATTTTTTCCCAGCTCTTTTCTCAATAACTATTTTAGCCATTGAAAGAAAAATGCATTTTCTTTTTTTATATATTACATTTTTTACTAATTACATCATAGTTTGCCATTGTGACATTGCCATCACAAAAATGAATCTGAGAGTGCTGATGATCAGTTTTTGGTTATTTACATCTCTTCAGTGTTCCCCTTGCTGCAGAGAAGTGTTGCTGCAGTGTAAAGTCACCAAGGAATGACTGAAATCCATGTGTGAACCTCATGAATCCTTGATGGTGTCCCTGGTACAGGGCACCTCCCTGGTTTCCAACAAAACTCTGCTGATGAATTATAAGCTGACCCTAGGTTATGGCATTAAGATTAAACCTCTGTCTAGTGAAGCCTTAGGTCTTGCTGGGGCTTAGAAATGGACTCTCCTCGTTTCAAATTCTCAACATCCTGGTAATTAAGTTGTAGAAACTAGGAAATTGATAGTCTATCATAGCATCTATAATTACATGGAAATGGAAATGCAATAATGGAACAAACAAGCTGCCACAATGACAGAGAACATTTCACTGAATGGGAGGGCTTTTTGTCCAGATTTTGACTTGAAATTTATTGGATTTATTTGCTTTATTAAAGGCTTGCTAATGGCTCAACACACTGATCAAAGTCCCCGCTTTTTGTGTACATGACTGGAAACCTGAATGGGTCCTTCCTTGATACTTGGATAAACCATTATTATTTCAGTCTTTCCATCCTTAGTATCAGCTTTGCTGTTTCTGTCAGTAACATCTTCTATGGTTTGTCTGAGATCTGAGCTGCTCTGATGCTTCTTGTGCAGGGTCCAGGTAGCGCAGGCAGAACTGAGCATTAATTTCAAACCGCAGCCCCCTCGGCCAAAACAGTGAAGCTGGAATTTTACTGTTCAGGCTCTTCCTTCCTCACTTCTCACCATCCATTTTGCCATTTTTGTAAGTGATATGCAGAGTGTTACCTGCCCTGGCTTTGGGTTAATTTAAGAATTAGGAGCAGAAACCTTGGCTCAAGGTGTGGCAGTGTGAGATGGCTGATTCCATCACACAGGGACATCTGAAGAGCAAAGAACTGCTGGTTGCAATGTGTGAAGCAGGGATTTTGTTATCATTTTTAGAGGGATTAAGTCATGGCAAGGAGACATTCCTGCTCCACAAATCTCAATTCTTGGGACCTGAGATGCGTTGTCCAGAGAAGCTGTGGCTGCCCCATCCCTGTAAGTGTCCAAGGCCAGGTTGGACAAGGCTTGGAGCAACCTGGTCTGGTGGAAGGTGTCCCTGCCCACGGCAGGGGGTGGAATAGGATGATCTTTTAGGTCCCTTCCCAAACTGTTCTGTGACTCTGTTACTCTAAGATAAGCCCTGTGCAGTCACTCCTTGGACTGCTGAGGCTCATGCAGTCAGAGCTGTGGGGTTTGGAACAGAGACTGGACAGTGCCACGCTCTTGTTCCATCACTCATTCACTGCTTTCAGCGACTGCACGGGCAGAGCAGGGGGTGGTGGGTGGAACCTGCTGTAAAAATGAGGAGGGAATGCTGGTATCCATGGGAAGCAGAGCTGTGAGAATCCAGAAGAGACAGCTGCCAGGAGCCAAGCTCTGGATTTACGTCCCTGTCAGGTGGTGGTGGGGCCAATAAACAAGGCATGGACTGTGGCTCTCCACACAGCACTCTGTTCACGTAGTGGCAATTCAGCACTGTTGTTAAATATTTTTTCATTTATCACATTTTCCTCTTGAAAATGTGGTGCCAGGGATGATCCTGCTGGCATCTGGGAACTCACTGAGAGTGAGTTTCCCTGACAACCAAGGAACACATCTTCTAGTGAGCTGCACACAAAGCTTTGTGTTGGCTTGGATATTTTGCCATTGAAGAAGATGTGGGTTTCTCCCTCCTGAAGCTGTACTTGGGGGGTAGGAGGGGGTGGGTGCAAGTTTGGGCAGGTTTGGATCCTGGTTCCCATATGGGAACAAAGCCGGTCTTACCAAGCTGAGCATTGCAAACAGCAGCAGAGAAGAAGCAGTGGAGGAGAGCAGTACAAGGTGTTAAAGCACTGACATCTTGTAAAGAGACTCATTGCCCTGAAGAGGTTGGAAGTAGGAAAGGGAATTTTGCATACTTCTTTTTAAATCCTCACAAAGTTTATTTATTATTGGCTAATGTGGAAAATGACCAATTCAGTCTTTTTGCTCTGTAATTCCTAAGATTCTCTACTACAGATGTACACAGAGGGCAGAAGAACCAACATTCAGAGTTATTGTTTTGTCCTATTCAATTGTCTTCTCAGGGAAAAATCAGAAAGTTTAGAAAAGAATCAACGAGAACTACTGCAGTTGCCATAAAGAATTACTATTCCCTGAATCACTTCTGTTTCTTCTTTGCATCACACTTCTCATTAGGTTTTGGATAACCTTTTTCATATTTAATTGAAAGTACAATTGTTACTCTTAGATTAAAAATAAATCGAAAGCATTTTTACTGTGAAACCTGAGATATCTTTTCCGAAAAGCACCTGCCAAATTCCAAGAGTCTCTCCAGTGTAGCACACTGTAATTTCTGTAACACTCCATGGAGAAGTGAGTTTGGGCTAAATATATAAGATATGTCTCACCTGTGGTTTCAGGGTAAAAGAACTGGCCGAGATAAGGTGCGTCCAAACCAGAGGAAGTAAGGTCATGTGCATGTCTTTTCTTTTTAGATTAACTTTCCTGCTACCAGTGCAGACTAATTTATCTTTAACATTCTGTTTTCCTGGTTGGTTTGCTGCAAGCTGGCTTCATTGAAACAATACCATGTTTTTATCCAAGATAATAAGCCAAGGAGTTGGAATGTAGATTGAAAATTAATCCAGGACCTGGAATGCCATCTTCAACTTCAGCAAGTTTTAATATCTATAAAAAGTAAAGGAGGATTCAAATAGGATTCTGCAATTTTCAATTTTAGTTGTGGTAGGAAAGGCAAAATATCAGTCTTTTCCAATAAGCTTGTAGGAATAATTCGAGTTTATGTCCCTTCTGTAGCTGCAAAATTGGTTTTGCTCTGGCAATCCAGAAGAGGATATTGGCTGCATGGTATTTTCTCTCTGCTATAGCCCAGGTGTTTCAGATACAAAACTCATGATAGAGCTCAGTGAAATGTCTTGAAATTCCCACTCTGTTTCCACTAAGACCTTAAGCCAAAGCACAGTAACAGGAATTCACATGTCAAATGTGAAAAAGGTTTTTTTGTGTGCTTCTGAAAGATGGTGGCTGGCCAAGGTGGTGGGAAATAAGGGCTTTTGATAAGGTTATGATAATTTAAGGAGTCCAGCCACTTTGGGGCTATGTGCTTCCTTTGAGTCAGTCTGGTTGTTCCCCAGCATTCCCTGGCTGCCCTGTCTCTGTTTTTTCCAGCTGGTTTGCAGCAGAGTTCTCTCTACTCCTCCCATGGCAGCTCAGCCAGGGGATAACCGGGATTGTCACCTTCCCATGGGCACAGGTCACTCCCAGCTCAGCACAGCCAATAAACTCCTGCCCTGTTCACCTCCTGCCTGGGTCAGGCAGCACAGAGCCCACCTGACCACACAAGAGGAACCCTGTGTTCTCCTCAAAAATCTGCCATCTGGAAAAAGAAATTCTCAAACTGAGAGTGATGGTGATGTCTAATTTAAAAAAAGAAGAAAAATGGAAATGAGAGGAGAGTATCTGTTGCTCATTGAATCTAAGTGCTCAGAGGATGCAGAGAGGCCCTGGTTGGGTTCTCAAGTATTATTTTAAGATGCTGCCTTCAGATTCTGGCAATTCCAGCCCATGTTCACTCTGAGTGAGCGCAGTGCCTCCAGGTCTGGAGCGAGCTGCAGGAACAGGAGCCTGCTGGTGAACCTGCCATGGTTTTTTATGGAAAAAGCACAGGAAACCCCAGAGCCTGGGATTGCAATGCTGTGAAGAGACCTCCCCGCCTGGTTGGCAGGTTTGTACCCAAAAAAACAAATGACCTTGGAACAAAATTTGATTTTTTGTTTCGAATTAAGCATTTTTTGAACAAGCTGCCAACAACCTGCCCAGTGGGTTTAAAGTGTAAGAGATAAAGCTGGTGCTTTCCATTCAGGGCCTGATTTGGATCTCCATTACTCGGTGAAAAGGAGGATATTGAAATTGCTTTGTGCATCAGAAAAGCTAGATCTTTATCTGAGATCCCATACGTGGGAGCATCACAAAGGCATGGCCAGCAAAGCTGCTCCCTTGGGCCACATCTTTATCTTGTACAAATAACGGATATTGGGATTTTGGGTTTTTTCACTTGTTTTGCTTATGGCTCAATCTTGTGTGGCCTCAAAAGGAGTTTTGTGCTGCCAAAGAGCTCCAGCACAGATTTGTCCCAGCAACCAGAACTACCACAGGAACATCCCTTGCAGACTCAGGGATTTAAGCTGAAATCCAGGACTGCCTCTTCCTAAATGTTTGCACAGCACCTGATCCAGATCAGCATCTCCAAGTGCTGCTTTCATGCCAACAGGTAATAACATTGCTGTGTAGGAAATGCCCCATTCTAAGCTGTATTACAAGTTTTTAAATAAAGAGATCTAAACTTCCAAAAATCATATCCCTGTGGCAGGGCATAAGATTTTCTGCACTTACAGCATTGCAGGAAGAGTCATCCAAGCTGAATATGGTTTTCAAGTGACATGTGGTTATTTTGTCAGATGATTATCTGGCATTACTGCCTGCAAGAGTAGATGGAGTCTGTGAATCGAGTGCCTCTCAATTTTATGGTTTGAAACTCCTCCAGGGAGGGGGAAGTTTGTAACTTCCAGTTTCCAGTGCCAGAGGTGTATGCCGAAGGTGTATGCCAGGCATGGCTTTTAAAGAGATAGATTGTGTGACTTTGAATAAACCTCCACTTCTATAATTTTCTTTATCTATAAAACAGCAATAATATACAAATATTGTCCTTTTGTGGAGCAGAGAGGAGAGTAGTTGTCCTGAATTGTCAAACATCCGTCAGTGGCACAAAGTAAATTAACCTTATTAGAGGTTATTAACCAGACCAACACACCAGATGGATGGGGAAAGCACTTATATTCCAAAGAATTATTAAACCTTATTGGCTTTGCTTCTGCTAGTATAGGGGATTATTTTGAGAAAACAAAACAAAACAAAACAAAACAAAACAAAAAAACAAACAAAACAAAACAAAACAAAAAAGGGATATTATCTTGCAGCCTGCATTATCTTTTGGTGAGTCTTACTTTTTTCTCTTCTGTTAACTCTGAGATTTGAAATGCAGCTTACTTGAGCCTTGACATGGTGTCTCATGTGAAATACTGAGACTTGCAACCTTCTATAAACCAGTGTCTGGCCAAGGCAGAGCCCTCACCTGTAATATTCCCCTTTCTCCCTTTTCCAGATCAACCCTTGATTGAAAATCAAAGTTGATTGTACTGCTGGTTTGAAAGTGGCCATGTTCATCTGCATTAACTCTCACGTGTTGTGGGGTTTTTAAATGCAGGTTACTTTTTTAGTGCATGTCAAAATTTTCTTAACCCTTGCTATGCAATGACTTGAAGAATTCCATTTTAAAAGAGAATATTTTGAAGAGGTTGTTTATGTCCTAAAATACCCAGTGTACCTTAAAGCATGGTATTTTCGGATAGCCTCTTTTTTTTTTTTTTTGTATTTCAGAAAAAAAGCACCATATAAGCTGCTTTTGGCATGAAAGTCGATGATCTTGTTTTTGTTTTTGTTTTTGGTCTTTGCTTTGGTTTTGCTCTTTTAACCAGATAAGCATATCTGCTTTATTTGGTTATACATGAACACAGTTTTCCACTTTAATCCCTCAGTAATGTCAAAAGTATTGCTGGAATGAGTCTTTGAAGGTGTGTCTGTGCATATTTTGTTATGCAGATTTTTGCCTGGGTTTGCCACCTCAGACCTGGCCATTTCCAGTTCCAACTTCCACCCAGTGATCCCTTCTGCCACGAAAATGTGCTGTTGTTCTCACTTTGCTGTTTTCGTATGTGTATGTGTGTGTGTGTTCTTCAGAAAGCCAAACTGGGGCCAGCTGGTAACAAAGTCATTACTTCAACAGAAGACAAGAACTCAAGTGTGCCATCCAACAATCTGGACAGGGTGAAGCTGACAGATTTTAACTTTCTCATGGTTCTTGGAAAGGGGAGCTTTGGGAAGGTAGGAATTCTTCATAATTAATCCACTCACATTCCTTTTCCTTTTTTCTTTTTTCTTTTCCTTGAAGAAGAATGAATAAAAAGTTCTCTGAGAAGCAAAATCCAGAGTCAAAAGGATGTGCATTTTTGAGGAAAATGTTAAGAAATCAGACAGTAAAGTCATTCTCCTAAGGACTAGTAGGCTTCAGTCCTGGTTGGCAGTTTTCTTGAAAAAAATAAAAATAAATATAAAAACTCAAACTGTTGGGCAAGATGGGAACTCGTTGCTGACTTTCAGATCCCCACTTCTTGGCAGTTTCAAGGAAACTAAGTCTACTTTTCTGGCTTTAATACCTAGGTCACTCTGCCCATTCTGGAAGTCACCAACATTGGTAAGGCTGAATATTGGGAAAAAAAACGGGAATTGTGTGTGTGTGTATATATATATATTTTTGAAATCCAATAGTTGAGAGAACAGACTGCTATTTTTCTGTCTGTTTGAATAAAATTCAGGTGATAAAGTGCCCTTTACTGAAGAAGTCTCCTGGGACTTAACATTTTATCAGCCCTTCAGCAAGGAGCCCGCGATCAAGCAGCAGGTTTGGGCACAGGCTGTGTCTGAAATGGCTGTACAATAATCATAATTGTGGGGGTTTGATCAAATTTGTCTATACAAATTAAAGGAAAAGCTGGCTTGCCATCTCTCTACATCTTCAGGCATCTGAGTGACCTTCCCTCCTCAGCCTGGGGGATTTTCACGCCACTGTTTCTCTTTTTTGCAGGTGATGCTGGCAGA